>NC_035162.2:28710152-29015293 GCF_001659605.2 Manihot esculenta
CAGACCGATTTCAACTTGTTCCAAACTTATTCTTCTTCGGCTTCCTGGTGTATTATCCCACCTCTTCTTACCTGAGCTCTGAGAAGAGAACCCTGGGTCCTCCTCTGCCGTCTGAACCCCTAAAGACTGGTCACTGACTGCTTCACTGACCCCTCAACTATAGCACTTGCCTCCATTCTTCGAGCCATATCCACCACAGTGTGGAAACTTTCTCTCTCAGCTGACTGAATCAACGAGGAGTACCTGGAATGCAGCTTCATAACATACCTCTTGGCTTTCTTCGTATCTGTATCTAGAGCTTGCCCTGAAAAAGGCAATAGCTCCAAGAATTTATCCGTGAACTCCTCTACACCCATATGCTCTGACTGCCTCAGTTGCTCAAACTCAATCATCTTCAGTTCTCTGGAACTGTCTAGAAAAGCCCATCCAGCGAACTCATTCGCAAATTCCTCCCATGTCATACCGTCTAGTCTCGGGTCCACATAACACTTGAACCATTCCCGTGCCTTCTTGCACTTTAAAGTGAACCCTGCCATCTGAATGGCCCTGCTGTCACTTGCCCCTAGCTCATCAGTTATTGTCTTCACTACTCTCAGATACTCAAAGGGGTCATCCCCTGACTTGTATTTGGGAGCATCCAGCTTGAGGTAATCTGTCATATTTACCTTGCTCCCATCTGCTGAGCTAGGTCTAGGAGGTTGAGTAACTGGGACTGTTGGTTCTGTAGGTGGTGGAGGTGGAGGTGCAGCATTCCCCGAGGTGGGGTTTGCCGGGTTTGGATAGAAGGGTGAGGGTGGATAAGCTGGGTACTGTGTGTAGGGTGGATAGAAAGGTGGATAGGGCATGTAGGTAGGGTAGGGGTTAAAGCTGGAGTAATCCGATGTACCTCCCATCGGATACCCAGAACCCTGTGGGAAGGGTGGATAATGGGGTGGAAAACCATACCCCGAGGCCTGAGCGCCTCCCTGAGACTCCCCTGTCCCCTCTTCCTCCATGCTCACATCCAGGTTCCCATCCCTCCTCTGCTCCTCTTCCATAACCTCCCTCACATCTGAAGAACTTCCTCCTCTATCAGTCCCCCTTCTGCTAGCATCAAAAGACCTTCTAGGGTCCCTTGACACTCTTTCTCTGTTGGCTCTACAAGACATTGCCCTAGGCAATGTGGGAGGACGGGCGCTTGTGCCCTCATCCTCAGGTGGCACTCCAGTCAATCGTACAGATCGATGAGTTCCTCTCATCCTGTTTTCTGAAAACAGTACACATCATACGAACATTAGCATCATATGGTTCATGTGGGCACACATGAACCCTCATCACATACATCACATTCATATCATAGCATCAATGCACATGTATATAATCATGGCATTTCACATCATCAACAAGACAGGACTCCACATCCTATCCTAGTGGACATGATCTTCCTATTGTGCTTGACCTTCTAGAACATCTATGAGCCCGACACTCTAGGTCCGATCCTATGAACCTAGGACTCTGATACCATTCTGTAACGACCCGAAAATCGGACCGCTACCGGCGCTAGGATCCAGATCGGCTTAAGGCCGCCGGGACCCGTAGCAAGCCTGACATAAACCTGTTAACCTGTATAATCCCATACATGATCAACAACATGCATAAAAATTTAAACTTTTCTTTCATACATCCAACTCAACCTGAACATACATTATATAACCATAATCATGACCCCTCTGTGGGATCTCAACAATGCCCCAATGAGCACTATAACATGAGATGAGTTGGCTTACATTTGTATCATCAAATATCTAAGATCATGCACCAACAAGGGATTACAATACTCATAGGGTCAAGCACATCTATAACCTCAATATACCTCATTACATAACATACTGTAATTTCTTAATTTTACATCATAGTATAATTGTCATGTCCACAATCTAACTATTACATAGACATACTTCAAAACTCTGGCTAACCTCCTGGTCTACCCTGTACCTGCACAGCTGGGGTTAGGGGAGAGGGGTGAGCTACAAAGCCCAGTGAGCAGAATAGTGAAATCATATAATAAAATTTCATGCTTTCATGAAATGCAACATATCACAACAAATCACATCTCGGATGGTATTGTCACCAATAGTCCTCTACATAGTCCAACTGTGCCGGGACGTAGAATGGGTACAACCGGTCTTTCTCTTAACATAACATATCATATAGTCCAACTGTGCCAGGGACGTAGAATGGGTACAACCTGGACTTCCTCTTACATCGTGCCAGGGACGTAGAATGGGTACAACCTGGACTTCCATACCATATCATGCCATAACATCATCATATCATATGAGGACTAAAGGATCATCCAATGACCAATCCACATCAACATCATAAATGCAATGCAACATATTCGTGAATACTAATGCAAACAACCTACTATATCTCATGGCATTCATGATGCATGGATCATGCTCAAAATTTATATTTCATTTATTTTCAAACTTAAGGTTTATTCCACTCACCTCTGGCTAGCTCTGACAAACTCTGTAGCAGCTGGCTCACTGCTGGGGTCCTCGGTTCCTCGGGTCCGAACCTACACAGGTGGACTCCAATGAGGGACCAAACATATATAAACATAACTCTAATATACTCCCCAAAAACCCTCTAAAACATCATGGAATAATCATAGGAAAACATGCAAGAAATGGCTGGACAGGGCACTTTCGGCGGCACCTTCGGCGGCCGAAAGTCAGGCAGGTTCGGCGGCACCTTCGGCGGCCGAAACTCCTAGACAGAGGCGAAACTCATGCATGTTCGGCGGCACCTTCGGCGGCCAAAAGTCCCAGACAGAGACGAAAGTCTCTTTTCGGGGGCAACTTCGGCAGCCGAAAGGCCTGCCTCCCCAGCCACGTTCGGCGGCCGAAAGCTCCTTCGGCTGCCGAACCTGGTTTCTGCCAAAGGGCAAAAACTTGGCTCTCTTTATGCACATTTGCCTCCTAACTCTTCCAACATGCATATAACTCATCCAAATCATGCAAAAATACATACAATGGTTCCTAGGGGCCTCAAACTAACTTAAACCCCAACTACAACACACAACAACAACACAAACCAACATACATTGCTCAAATCATATCATTAAATCAAAAACCTTACTATCAGCTAAACATGCATTCTACCCCATAAAACAACTTAAAACTTACTTAGAACATACAATGAGCTTAAGATCGGCTCTTACCTCTTGAAGATCGAGAGAGAGACGACCTAAACTCGGAGATCCAAACAAATGAGCTCCTGAGTTCCCAAAGCTCCAAAACTTGTCTTAAATGCTCAAAACTTGCAATGAGAGGTGAAAACTCAAGAAAAATGGAGGAGATTTGGAGAAAGAACACAAGATCTGGGGAGAGGGAGGTCGGAAGCTAGCTATGGCCGAAAATGGGAGAAAGCTCGCCCATTTCGGCTAAGTGACCCTTTTATAGTGGCTGGCCAGGCCACGCTTCGGGGGCCGAAAGTACCTCCGTATGCATGCCATGTTCGGCGGCCGAACTTGACTATCGGCGGCCGAACCTGGACTTTCCTCACTCATGCTTTCGGGGGCCTAACGTGCCTCCAAAACGCATGCATGTTCGGCGGCCAAACTTGACTTTCGGCGGCCGAACCTGGGTTTTCCTCCAAAGACTTTTCATGCAAAAACTCATTTAATTTTCATACTTAAAACCATGAAATACTTTAAAACATTTTATGAAAACATGTTTCTACCCTACTAGAGGCTTCCGACATCCGAGATTCCACCGGACGGTAGGAATTCCGATACCGGAGTCTAGCCGGGTATTACAGAATGGGCCTCACTGGTCTTTCTCTTACCATAGTGCCAGGGGCGTAGAATGGGCCTCACTGGTCTTCCATACCGTATCATCATCATAACATATCATACGAGGACTAAAGGATCATTCAACATCCATCCACATCATCATCAAGTTATGCAATGCAACATATTCGTGAATTCTAATGCATACAACCTAGTATATCTCATGGCATACGTGATGCATGTATCATGCTCAAAATCTATTTATTTGCTTTGAAACGTAAATAGTTATTCCACTCACCTCTGGCTGAAGCTCTAATGACTCTGAAGCAGCTATCTCAATGCTGAGGTCCTCGGTTCCTCGAGTCCGAACCTACACAGGTGGACTCAAATGAGGGACCAAACATCCATGAACATGACTCTAAAATACTCCCCAAAACCCCCCTAAAACACCTTAAAACAATCATAGAAATCATGCAAAGGAGGGCTGAACAGGGCACTTTCGGCGGCAGGTTCGGCGGCCGAAAGGCCCTCCAGAGCCGAAAGTCATGCACCTTCAGCGGCACTTTCGGCGGCCGAAGGTTCCCTCCAAAGACGAAACTCATGCATGTTTGGCGGCACCTTTGGCGGCCGAAACTCCCTTCCAAAGCCGAAAGTCCTCTTTCGGGGGCAGTGTTCGGCAGCCGATACATGCCACCACAGGCAGGTTCGGCGGCCGAAAGAACCTTCGGCTGCCGAACCTGAGTTCTTCCCAAAGGGCAGAAACTCAGCTCCAACATGCACAAAAGTCTCCCAACTCATTCACACATGCATTTGCCTAGTCTACAACATGCAAACTCAAGCCAACAAGGACATAGGGGTCTCAAACTAACTTAAACCCCAACCAAAACACATCAAACATGCATATTCAACATACATTGTTCATAACCACACATTTAACCAAAAACTCATCATAAACCTACACATGCATTTCTACCCCAAGAAACTTCATAAAACTTGCTTAAAACATGAAATAAACTATGGATCTACTCTTACCTCTTGAAGAATGAGAGGAAAGACGATCCTAGCTTGGAGATGGGGAGAAACCAACTCTTTAGTCTCCAAGCTTCAAAACTTGCTCTTTTGCTCAAATATCTTCAAATCAACATAAAGCTTGTTAAAACGTGAAAGATCGGAAGAAAAACATAAAAAACGACCGTGGCCGAAAATGGAGAGAAAACTCGCCCGTTTCGGCCATGGAGCTCTTATATAGGGACTGCCATACCACCTTTCGGCAGCCTAAAGTGCCTCCAAAAATCATGCAAGTTCGGCGGCCGAACCTTTGAAACTTTCGGAAGCCTAACTTGCCCCCTTAAACCATCCAATGTTCGGCGGCCGAACTTGAGGTTCGGCGGCCGAACCTGGAAATGCCTCCTTGGTCTTTTTCATTCAAAACTCAATTCCTTTCTTGCTTAAAACCATGAAATACATTAAAACATTTTATGAAAACATGGTTTTACCCTTCTAGAGGTTTTCGACATCCGAGATTCCACCGGACGGTAGGAATTCCGATACCGGAGTCTAGCCGGGTATTACATTCTTCCCCCCTTAAGAACATTCGTCCCGGAATGTTCACCAAACAAACATAGCATGGCAGGAAAACATAAACACACAACAAGGCACATAAAACTCACCTTAGAAGAGATGAGGATATTGCTGGAGCATGGACTCCCGTGTCTCCCAGGTACACTCTTCGATGTTGTGGTGATTCCAAAGGACTTTCACAATCGGGATCTCCTTGTTTCTCAACTTTATGATCTGAGTGTCAAGAATCCGTACTAGCTGTTCAACATAAGTGAGATCCTTTTGGATCTCCATATCAGGCTCACTAAGAACCTTACCCGGATCTGACACAAACTTTCTTAACATAGAAACATGGAAAACCGGATGGATTCTCTCCATTGAAGCAGGTAAATCTAGCTTATACGATACATTCCCAATCTTTTGCAAGATCTCAAAGGGCCCAATGTACCGTGGAGCTAGCTTACCTTTCTTCCCAAACCGAATCACCCCTTTCATTGAAGACACCTTGAGCAATACCAAATCCCCCTCCTGAAACTCTACTTGCCTTCTGCGGATGTCTGCATAACTTTTTGGCCTGCTCACAGCAGTCTTGATCCTTTCTCTAATTATGGGCACCACTCTGCTGGTGACCTCTACTAGCTCAGGCCCTGCTAAGGCCTTTTCTCCAACTTCTTCCCAACAGACAGGCGATCTGCACTTCCTTCCATACAAAGCCTCATAGGGAGCCATCCCTATGCTAGCATGATGGCTGTTATTGTAGGCAAACTCCACCAAAGGTAGATGCTGCCTCCAAGAATCGCCAAAATCCAGCACACACATTCTGAGCATATCCTCTATTGTCTGGATGGAAAGCAGTGCTAAAATCCAACCTGGTACCCATAGCATTCTGCAGACTCCGCCAAAACCTAGAGGTGAACTGGGGCCCTCTATCAGACACTATTGAAACAGGAACCCCATGCAGCCTGACAATCTCATCTACATACACCTGCGCCAACTTGTCTACAGAATAGCCACTCCTGACAGGGATGAAGTGAGTAGATTTGGTCAGTCTGTCCACAATCACCCATATGGAGTCCAATCTGTTGGACGCCGCCGGTAGCCCCACCACGAAGTCCATAGCTATATTCTCCCATTTCCACTCTGGAATAGATAGTGGGTTAAGCATTCCAGCCGGCTTCTGATGTTCCAGCTTCACCCTCTGACATATTTGGCAGGCTGACACAAACTGTGCCACTTCTCTCTTTATAGCTGGCCACTAATACACTCTCTTCAGATCTTGATACATTTTGGTGGCTCCAGGGTGAACACTGTATCTAGCATTATGAGCCTCTCTCATAATGTCTCACTTCAGTCCCACGTCATCTGGTATACACAATCTATTCCCATAGCGGAGGATCCCCTTACTGTCAAATCTGAACCCTTCATTCTTGCCTGACTGAACAGTCCTGGCAATCTTCACTAACTCTGGGTCCTCGTGCTGTTTCTGAGCCACCTGCTCGAGAAACACGGGTGCTACTCTCATCTGGGCAATCAAAGCACCTGTACCAGACAACTCCAACTGTAGACCTTCATTAATGAGCTCGAAGAACTCCCTCACTACTGGCCTCCTCTCTGCTGAAATATGGGACAAACTGCCAAGTGATTTCCGGCTTAAGGCGTCTGCCACAACATTCGCCTTACCCGGATGGTGTTGGATCTTGCAATCATAGTCACTGAGCAGTTCTACCCATCTTCTCTGCCTCAAATTAAGCTCTCTCTGACTCAGGATGTACTGCAGGCTTTTATGATCAGTGAAGATCTCACATTTTACCCTATAAAGGTAATGCCTCCACATCTTGAGTGCAAAGATTACCGCTGCCATCTCAAGGTCATGTGTAGGGTAATTCAACTCGTGCTTCTTCAGCTGCCTAGAAGCATTAGCAATCACCATTTCATTCTGCATTAGCACACAACCCAGTCCTACACGGGACGCATCACAATACACTGAGAAGTCCTCATTACTAGCTGGCAGAGCTAACATTGGTGCTGAAGTCAACCTCTTCTTGAGCTCTTCAAAGCTTTCTTTACACTGGTCGGTCCACACAAATCTTTGGTTCTTCTTAGTCAGTCTGGTCATAGGAGCTGCAATCTTAGAGAAGTCCTGGATGAACCTCCTGTAGTAACCTGCCAAACCCAAGAAGCTCTTGATCTCTGTCACTATAGTGGATCTAGGCTAGTTAGCTACAGCTTCCACTTTCTTGGGGTCTACCTCGATTCCATTTTCTGACACAACGTGCCCCAAGAATGAAATGCTCCTCAGCCAGAACTCACACTTGGAGAACTTGGCATACAAGCCATGTTCCTTGAAGGTTTGCAGAACTAACCTCAGATGATGGGCATGCTCCTCCACATTCCTGGAATACACTAAGATATCATCTATGAAGACAATAACAAAGTGATCCAGGTACTGGCTAAACACTCTGTTCATGAGATCCATGAATGCTGCAGGGGCGTTGGTTAACCCGAACGGCATCACAAGGAACTCATAGTGCCCATATCTGGTCCTGAATGCTGTCTTCGGCACATCCTCTTCTCTTATCCTCAGCTGATGGTACCCAGATCTCAGATCTATTTTGGAGAAACAATCTGCTCCTGCTAGCTGGTCGAATAGATCGTCGATCCTCGGCAACGGGTACTTATTCTTGGTAGTGACCTTGTTCAACTGCCTGTAGTCGATACAAAGTCTGAGGGATCCATCCTTCTTTTTCACAAATAGCACTGGAGCACCCCAAGGTGAGGTACTCGGTCGGATGAAGCCTTTATCTACCAGCTCTTGCAACTGCTCCTTAAGCTCCTTCAATTCAGTTGGTGCCATCCTGTAGGGAGGGATAGAGATCGGTCTAGTTCTAGGCATCAACTCAATTTTGAACTCTATCTCCCTAGTAGGTGGTAAACTTGGCAGCTCATCTGGGAAAACGTCTAAAAACTCACTGACCACGGGCACCGAGGCGGGCTCTCTAACATGACTATCCAGCTCTCTCACATGAGCCAGAAAACCCTGACAACCCCTCCTGAGCAACCTACGAGCCTGAAGGGCTGATATCAAACCTCTAGGTGTACTCCCCCTGTCTCCTCTGAAGACAACCTCTGACCCATCCTGACATCTGAACCTGACTACCTTGTCTCTGCAGTCCAAGGTAGCACCATGGGTAGATAGCCAATCCATCCCTAGAATGACGTCAAAATCTGTCAAATCTAGAACCACAAGGTCGGCAGAAAGGCATCTCCCCTCAATAAAAACTGGACTATACTGGCAGACTGACTCTGCCACTGACGGGTCACACTTGGGTCCACTGACCCATAGGGGACACTCTAACCCAGAGACCATCAATCCTAACCTCTCAACGGCCCTCAGAGCAATGAAAGAATGAGATGCACCAGGGTCCATTAAGGCATAAATATCGGAGCAACCAATGATGAGATTACCTGCCACCACGGTGTTTGATGCATTTGCCTCCTGCTGTGTCATGGTGAAGATCCGTGCTGGGGCTGATGGACCTTCACCTCTGAAACCCGCTGAAGAAGAGGCTGCCCCTCTCCCTCTGCCTCTGCCACTGGCCTGAGTCGCGGCTGGAGCTACTGGTTGAGCCACACTACCAGAGGCTGTTTGCTGAGACTGTGCCATAAAAGCTGCTCTAGGACACTCCTGAGCCATGTGTCCCTCCTGCCCACACCTAAAGCAGGCCGTCGTCCCAACCAGACATACACCCTTGTGCGGCTTCCCACACTTCCTGCATACTGCATTATCTGCACCTGAGCTCGAGCCACTTCCCAATCCCAGACCTGACTTGATCTTGCTCCAAAACTTGTTCTTCTTTGGCTTCTTGGTGGTACTGCTCCACCTCTTACTACCTGAACTCAGAGAAGAAGGGTCTAACTTGCCCCCACCAGGGGTCTTGGAACCAGAAAGCTGTGCCACTGACTGTTTAACTTTTCCCTTGATGATTGCACTAGCCTCCATCCTCCGAGCCATATCCACTATGGCATGGAAACTCTCCCTCTCTGCTGACTGAATCAAGGAGGAATACCTGAAATGGAGCCTCATGATATACCTCATTGATTTCTTCTGATCTGTATCCAGATTCTGCCCAGCAAATGGCAACAGCTCCAAGAATCTGTCTGTATACTCATCCACACTCATCTCATCTGACTGCCTCAACTGCTCAAATTCGATCATCTTCAACTCCCTTGAACTGTCAGGGAAAGCCCATCCTGCAAACTCATTTGCAAACTCCTCCCATGATAGGCTGTCCAACCTCGGGTTCACATAGTTCTTGAACCACTATCGGGCCTTCTTGCATTTCAGTGTGAATCCAGCCATCTGAATGGCTCTACTGTCATCAGCTCCTATCTCATCTGTAATCGTTCTGACTCTCTCAAGATACACAAACGGATCATCACCGGTTTCAAACTGGGGAGCACCTAGCTTTATGTAATCAATCATCTTGACCTTGCTCCCTCCAGATGAGCTAGGTTTAGGCATTTGGGTTTATGGGACAGTAGGTGCTGCTGGTGGTGGAGGAGGTGCAGCATCCCCTGAGGTAGGGTTTGCTGTACCTGGGTAGAAGGACGGGGGTGGGTACATAGGGTACTGTGGATATGGTGGGTAGAAAGGTGGGTATGGCATGTGAGAAGGGTAAGGATTAAAACTGGGGTAATCCGATGTACCTCCCATCGAATACCCGGGATGCTGAGAAAAGGGTGGGTACTAGGGTGGCTGAACAAATCCCGAGGCCTGAGTGCCTCCTTGGGACTCTCCCATACCCTCCTCCGACATACTCTCTCCAAGACTGCCATCCCTCCTCTGATCCACATCCATATCATTCCCCACATCCTCTGACATTCCTCCCTGAACTGTTCCCCTTACTGACCTGCTTCTGTTCATATCCAAAGACCTTCTAGGGTCTCTCACTGCTCTTTCCCTGCTAGACCTGCTAGACATTGCCCTTGGCAATGCAGGGGGACGGGCACTCATGCCCTCATCCTCTTGTGGTACTCCAGTTAATCGTGCAGATCGACGAGTTCCTCTCATCCTGTTTACTGAAAAACAGCACACATCACATAAACATTAGCATCAAATGGTTCATGTGCAAACACATGAACCCGCATCACATACATCACATACATAGCATATCATTAATGCACATGCATATAGTCATGGCATTTCACATCATCATTCAAGACAGGACTCTACATCCTATCCTAGTGGACATGATTTTCCTATTGTGCTTGACCTTCTAGAACATCTATGAGCCCGACACTCTAGTTCCAACCATATGAACCTAGGGCTGTGATACCAATCTGTAACGACCCGGAAATCGGACCGCTACCGGCGCTAGGATCCAGATCGGCTTAAGGCCGCCGGGACCCGTAGCAAGCCAAACATTCATCCTATATACCTGTTTAATCCCATACATGATCAACAATTACATAAAAATTTTAAAACTTTCTCATTTAATCATTCATTCCTTCATTCATACTTTCATTCATTCACCAAGCATAACCTGTGCATGCACAAATCATAACATACATTAAGCTTGGTTTACAATAATCATCATTAAACATTTAAGATCATGTACTAGAAAGGGATTAACATTCATACTATGGTCAAGCACAATCTCTAAACTTCCATAAGCACTATTACATTACATTTCTATACTATACTTTTACATTACATCAAAATCATGTCCACATCTAGCTATTACAATAACATAACTCTACTCTTGCTGACCTCCTGGTCTACCCTGTACCTGCAAACCTGGGGGTTAAGGGAGAGGGGTGAATTATAAAGCCCAGTGAGCAGAATAATAACATATTCAATTTATATTTCATGCTTTCATGAAATGCAACACAGCACAAACAAATCACATCAAGGATGGACTTGTCACCAATAGTCCTCAACATAGTCCAATCATGCCAGGGGCGTAGAATGGGCCTCACTGGTATTTCTCTTACCATAGCATAACATAACATAACATTCCAACTATGCCAGGCGCATAAAATGGGCCTCACTGGTCTTTCTCTTACCATAGTGCCAGAGGCGTAGAATGGGCCTCACTGGTCTTCCATACCGTATCATCATCATAACATATCATACGAGGACTAAAGGATCATTCAACATCCATCCACATCATCATCAAGTTATGCAATGCAACATATTCGTGAATTCTAATGCATACAACCTAGTATATCTCATGGTATACGTGATGCATGTATCATGCTCAAAATCTATTTATTTGCTTTGAAACGTAAACAGTTATTCCACTCACCTCTGGCTGAAGCTCTAATGACTCTGAAGCAGCTATCTCACTGCTGAGGTCATCGGTTCCTCGGGTCCGAACCTACACAGGTGGACTCAAATGAGGGACCAAACATCCATGAACATGACTCTAAAATACTCCCCAAAACCCCCCTAAAACACCTTAAAACAATCATAGAAATCATGCAAAGGAGGGCTGAACAGGGCACTTTCGGCGGCAGGTTCGGCGGCCGAAAGGCCCTCTAGAGCCGAAAGTCATGAACCTTCGGCGGCACTTTCGGCGGCCGAAGGTTCCCTCCAGAGACGAAACTCATGCATGTTCGGCGGCACCTTCGGCGGCCGAAACTCCCTTCCAGAGCCGAAAGTCCTCTTTCGGGGGCAGGATTCGGCAGCCGATACATGCTACCACAGGCAGGTTCGGCGGCCGAAAGAACCTTCGGCTGCCGAACCTGAGTTCTTCCCAAAGGGCAAAAACTCAGCTCCAACATGCACAAAAGTCTCCCAACTCATTCACACATACATTTTCCTAGTCTACAACATGCAAACTCAAGCCAACAAGCACATAGGGGTCTCAAACTAACTTAAACCCCAACCAAAACTCATCAAACATGCATATTCAACATACATTGTTCATAACCACACATTTAACCAAAAACTCATCATAAACCTACACATGCATTTCTACCCCAAGAAACTTCATAAAACTTGCTTAAAACATGAAATGAACTATGGATCTACTCTTACCTCTTGAAGAACGAGAGGAAAGACGATCCTAGATTGGAGATAGGGAGAAACCAACTCTTTATTCTCCAAGCTTTAAAACTTGCTCTTTTGCTCAAATATCTTCAAATCAACATAAAGCTTGTTAAAACGTGAAAGATCGGAAGAAAAACATCAAAAACGAACCATGTGAGAGCAAGAACTCACCGTGGCCGAAAATGGGGAGAAAACTCGCCCGTTTCGGCCATGGAGCTCTTATATAGGGACTGCCAGACCACCTTTCGGTAGCCTAAAGTGCTTCCAAAAATCATGCAAGTTCGGCGGCCGAACATGAAGTTCGGCGGCCGAACATGAGGTTCGGCGGCCGAACATAAGGTTCGGCGGCCGAACCTTTGAAACTTTCGGAAGCCTAACTTGCCCCCCTAAACCATCCAATGTTCGGCGGCCGAACCTGGAAATGCCTCCTTGGTCTTTTTCATTCAAAACTCAATTCCTTTCTTGCTTAAAACCATAAAATACATTAAAACATTTTATGAAAACATGGTTTTACCCTTCTAGAGGTTTCCGACATCCGAGATTCCACCGAACGGTAGGAATTTCAATACCGGAGTCTAGCCGGGTATTACAATAGAAACTGGAGCCCTATACAGCCTGATGATTTCTTCCACATAGATCTGTGTCAATCTGTTCACAGAGTAATCACTCCTGACAGAAATGAAATGAGTAGATTTGGTCAATCTGTCCATTATAAATAGAGTCGTGTCTGTTGGACGTCACTGGTAACCCCACTACAAAATCCATTGCCTCATTTTCCCATTTCCATTTTGGAATCGGTAGTGGGTTGAGCATTCCAGCTAGCTTCTGATGTTCTAACTTCACCCTTTGACACAGTTCACATGCAACTTAGCCACTTCTCTCTTCATAAAAGCTCACCAATACACTTTTTTCAGATCTTGATACATCTTGGTGGCTCCAAGGTGGACACTGTACCTGGCATTATGAGCCTCTCTCATAATGTCTCCTTTCAATCCTATGTCATTTGGTACACATAATCTATTCCCGTAATGGAGAATCCCTCTATTGTCAAACCTCAAATTACCATTCTTACCTTACTGAACTGCTCCTAGCTACTATTTTCACTAACTCAGGGTCTTTGTGTTGTTTCTATGCCACTTGTCCCAAAAACAGAGGTGTTACTTTTATTTGTGCCACCAAAGCACTTGCAATAGACAGCTCAAGCTGTAAACCTTTATTAACACGCCTGTAAATCTCTTTTACCACTGCTCTCCTTTCCATTAAGATATGGGATAAACTGCTAAGGGATTTCTAGCTAAGAGCATCTGCCACTAGATTTGCTTTACCTGGATGATATTGGATTTTGCAATCATAATCACTATGCAGTTCTACCCATCTCCTCTGCCGCAAGTTCAACTCTCTCTGACTCAAGATGTATTGCAAACTCTTATGGTCTATAAAGATCTCACATTTCACCCTATACAGGTAATGCCTCCACATCTTGAGTGAAAAGATCACAGTTGCCATCTCTAGATCGTGTATAGGATAATTTAACTTGTGTTTCTTCAACTGTCTAGAAGCATAAGCTATTACCCTATCATTTTGCATCAACGCACAACCTAGTCCCACTTGGGATGCATCATAGAATACTATGAAATCCTCATTACTTGTAGGCAGACCTAACACTGGAGCTGATGTCAACCTTCATTTTAACTCTTGGAAACCTTCCTCACACTGATTTGACCAGACAAACTTCTTATTCTTCTAGGTCAACCTGGTCATAGGAGCAGCTATTTTGGAGAAATCCTGAATGAATCTCCTGTAGTAACCTGCCAAACCTAAAAAGCTTTTAATTTCTATTACTATAGTGGGTCTGGACCAGTTAGCTACTTCTTCTACTTTCTTAGGGTCTATCTCGATTCCATTTTCTGACACTACATGCCACAAGAAAGAGATACTCCTCAACCAGAACTCACATTTAGAGAACTTGGCATACAACCCATATTCTTTCAAGGTCTGCAACACTCTCCTCAGGTGATGGGCATGCTCTTCTGCATTTCCGGAATACACTAAGATATCGTCCATGAAGATAATAACAAAGTGATCCTGAAACTGTCTGAAAACTCTATTCATGAGATCCATGAATGTTGTAGGGGCATTGGTCAATCCAAATGATATTACTAGGAACTCATAATGCCCATATTTGGTCCTAAAAGTTGTCTCAGGTACGTCTTCTTCTCTGATTCTCAATTGATGATAACCGGATCTCAAATCTATCTTGGAGAAACAACCGGTTCCTGCTTGCTGATCAAACAAATAATCAATCCCATGTAAAAGATACTTATTCTTGGTTGTGACTTTGTTCAACTGTCTGTAGTCAATACAAAGTCTTAGAGATCAATCCTTCTTTTTCACAAAAAACATTGGAGCACCCTAGGGTGAAGTACTAGATCGAATGAAACCCTTATCTACCAACTCTTGCAACTGTTCCTTTAGCTCTTTTAACTCAGCAGGTGCCATCCTATAGGGAGGAATAGAGTTGTGTATGGTTCCTGGCAACACTTCAATTTCGAATTGTATCTCCCTATCAGGTGGTAAACCTAACAGATCTTCTAGAAAAACATCGAGAAACTCTCTAACCACGGGCAATGGAGCTAGTTCCCTAACCTGACCATCAAACTCTCTGACATGATCAAGAAACCCCTGACAACCCCTCCTAAGCAACCTATGAGCCTGCAGGGTAGATATCAAACCTCTAGGCATACCTAACTTGTCCCCTTGAAAGATGACCTTTGATCCATCTTGTTCTCTAAACCTAATTAGCTTGTCTTTGCAGTCCAAGGTAGCACCATGAGTAGAGAGCCAATCCATCCCTAGAATGACGTCAAAATCAGTCAAATCTAGAACCACAAGGTTGCTGAAAGGCATCTGTCCTCAACTATAATTGGACTGAACCGACAGACTGACTCTGTCACAAACAGATCACACTTGGGTCCACTGACTGACAGAGGACACTCTAGCTTAGAAGCTATCAAATACAAACAATCTACGACTCTTCGAGAAATAAAAGAATAAGAGGCACCAGGGTCCATAAGAGCATACATATCAGAACACCCAATAGTGAGTTTACCTAACACCATTGTGTTTGATATGTTTGCTTCCTGTTGTATCATGGTGAAGATCTGTACTGATGCTTAAGGACCTTCTCCGTGGGAACCTACTAAAGAAGAGGTTGTCCCTCTTCTTCAACCTCACCCTTTGCCCTGAGATGTGGTTAAAGCTGTTGGCTGAGCCATACTATCAAAAGCTATCTGCTAGGACTATTCCATCCTATGTTGCATTATGATACTCACGTGCCATGTGTCCCTCTTGGCCAAATCTGTAACAAGATGTAGTTCCAAACCGATAAAGCCCTTTGTGTGGCTTTTCACACCTAACACATCCAGAGCTATCTAAACCAAAACTTAAACCACTGGCCATTCTCAGATCAGACTTCAACTTGTTCCAGAACTTGTTCTTCTTAGTCTTCCTAGTGGACTTATTCCACTTCTTGCTTCCTGAGGTGGCATCATTTAAAGAAGAGAGGTCAAACTTTTCTGTACCCGAGGTTTTGGATCCCAATTACTATGCCACCTGTTGCTTCACTAATCCCTGTATGATGGCACTAGCCTCCATCTTTCTAGCTGCATTCACTATAGTGTGGAAACCCTCTCTCTCCAAAGCTAAGATCAAGAAAGAATACCTAGAGTGAAGTCTCATGGTATATCTCCTAGCCTTCTTCTGGTTAGTATCATAAGCCTAACCCATATACTGGAGCAACTCCAGAAACTTATCTGTGTATTCATGTATACTCATTTTCTTAGTCTGTCTTAACTACTAAAACTCTATCACTTTAAACTTCCTTGAACTATTTGGAAAAGGCCACCCTGCAAACTCATTTGCAAACTGTTCTCAGGATAAGCTAACCAGCTTCGGCTCCACATAATTCTTGAACCACTTCTTTGCCTTCTTGTACTTCAGAGTGAACCTCGCCATCTAAATGGCTCTTATCTTTTGAAAAAAAAACATTTAAACACATAAATATTAGCATCATATGATTCATGTGGATACACATGAACCCACATCATATATATCATATCATCAATGAACATGCATGCAATCATGGCATTACACATCATCATACATACATCAAGACTAGACATGGTTTTTCTTAATTGTGCTTACCCTCTATAACATCTATGAGCCCAATACTCTAGGTTCGACCATATAAACCTAGGGCTCTAATACCACTCTGCAACGACTCAAAAACCAGACTGCTACCGGTGTTAGGGTTTAGATCAACTTAGGGTCACCAGAGCTTGTAGCAAGTGATGTAGAAGCCAGGACCAACATGTGATAAAAAACCCCGTCACACAACTTGATAAAGAATAAAGCAGAGATATCTTCCAGAAAGTTGCTCTACTACACCCCTAATGAACCAATGTGATTAGAAACATAGATAATGGAGCGAAAGTTGCTCTACCACACCCCTAACCAATCAATGTGATTAGAAACATAGATAATCAAGTGAAGGTTGCTCTACTACACTCCTAACCAACCAATGTGATTAGAAATATAGATAATCAAGCGATTACAGTTTCGAGAACACCACAAGAAATTCTTGATAAGTTAACTAAGCATGGAGGAGATCCATATTAGAACGCCACAAGGTTAAACCTTGATAAGTTGCTAAATAATGGAGAAGAACCAAATATTATTCATAACATCATCTTTATTCATTGGGTCCTTGTGGCTACCACCTTAAGGGTATTTTTATAGCCTTCAAATCCTAATTCTATTGCAGGAAGGTGTAATTATAATATAGGAAAGGTATCTAGTCAAACAGTCAAACCTGGATTACATTAAAGATCATTTTCCTAAATTATCTTGGAGAAATCTCCTTCCTAAATGGGCTGTATGAGTTTGGCTTCTAATATAGGCCAAATTAATTTAAAACAGATCCCACAAAATATTAAAATACTAAAATAACAAAATTGGCATAAATGCAATTTGGCCATACATGTATTACGCGATCTGAAATTGTGTCGCACGTTCACATGTATTGAAGAGAGTGTGGCTTGTTTTCTTATTCTCCCATGCTTTCCAAATATAGTTCTTATCTCGTAAGCCGTGAATTGAGCGATAGTAACTTGATTTGTCATGATTTTGAGTTTTCCATTTTAAATCTTTGAAGCATCGTATTATTTCCTTGCTCGTATCAACAAGCCTACTATACATCCTATTATACCTGATATAATCCCATACATGATCACACAAGCAAATAAAACACTTCCATTTCATTAACCAAAACACGACATGTGCATGCATCATAATTGAAAACCATAAAACCCATACTAGAGCCCTCATCAAATGCTCCAGTATGGTTAACATTACATGCCTCAAGCTTGGTTCAAATGTAGCTTATATTTCAAAACTTTTACATAAAAATATCATAATTAAAGGATTATAAAAAAACTCGGATAAAGCACAATTCTAATCCATAAAATGAACTACATGTCTAGAGCTATACTGTTACAACAGAACTATACCATACAATACTGCTGACCTCCCGAACTAACTATGGTCCTGCAAATCTGGGGTTAGGAAAAAGGAATAAGCTACAAAAGGCTAGTGAGCATAAACATAAACAAAAGCCATTTAATAAAACATATGATCGTATGAATGCATCACAACACAAACAATTCACATCAAGATGGACTTGTCACCAGTAACCCTTTATAAATTCCAATAGTGTCTGGCCCACAACGGATGGTCCTTAGAACTTTCTTTTAAACATAACATAACATAACATAACATATCCATAGTACCAAAGGCATAGAATGGGCCTTAACTCGCGCTTGTCGAAGCCGGTCAAAAATAACCTTTCCGGTTATCAACAATATTACTACTGTAGATAGTGGTAAAGGATCGAATCCACAGAAAATTGAAAACTTACCTATCTTCATTATCAAGACCAAGAGGATTAACTGAAACAAAAATAAACTGAAAGAGAAGTAAACTGAAACGAGATAAACTGAAAGCAAATAAACTGAAAGTAAAATGGGGGGGGTTTGAGATTGATTCAAGAAATCTAAAACTAAAAGCAATAAAAGAAGGCAAATAATTAAAATAAAAGAAATCAATAATGAGAAAGCTCTCGTTGAAGAATTGGATTCACTTCAGTTGTTAGGATTGATCATTGACACTATGTTTCTTTGGTTGTTTCAATAGATTAGTTATGGGGATGGAAGACGCTTCTCACCACCATGTCTCTCCTTAAGATTAAATCAATTAGGGAACGTCCTCTAATTAATCACTAATCAATAAGTTGCCAAGGAACGTCCTTGGGCCTCAGGCAACAAACAACTATCAATTGCATTAAGAAATAGAGAGAGCCAATCCTAGCTACCCAAACGCATGAGATGTTGCTAGATCATACAATTTCCTTGGTTCTTACACCAAGTGTTCTTATGTTTGAACAATCCAAGCAATTACGGACTTAAAACTATTCAAACTAACAATATACTACCTTGCGATCAAGAATCAAGTGGCCACAATGATCAAAATAACAAAGCAATAATGGAATCAAGCATGAAATTGCACAAATATTGAATAACCAAAAGATGAACAATATATGATCAAGTCTCCCAATCCATAAATCACCAAAGTGTCACCTAATCTTCAACTAGAATAAAAGGTTTCAGCCACTCATGTCTGAAACTAAACCAAAAATAAAGAAGAAAGGTAGAAGAAGATGAAGAGAAGAAGGACTTGGAGGCTTGTGGGCGTCGGCCTTGTGTGATCCGAAGAGAAGAAGTGCCAGCCTCTGCGGCTGGCCTTATGTGCTTCTTAAATAGGATTAGATGCTGCCCTAGGTCTTACTTGCTGCCCAAGAGGCTGCTTGCTGCCCAAGTTTTGTCTGAAAAGGAAGGAGGTGCACGGCTTGGCTTTCAAAAGGAAGGAGGCGCGCGGCAAGGGTGTGTAGAAGGGAAGAGATGCTGTCCAAACTTTCCTTTTTAGGTGGAGCCTTCTTTTGAATTTCAAATTTTGAATACTGAATGCATGAGAGGCAAGTGCATCTTCTTGAGATCTCGCTTCCTGAATAGGAAGAACTGACTGCTGAGGTGTCTCCACATCTTTAAGCAAGGAAAGAAAGATCTGCAATTTGAATTTCAAATAATCTGCTGACTGCGCTTCCCTTATCTGTTTTTGCTTCTGCACTTTCCTTATTTGAAAACTTTCCTTATCTGAAAACTTTCCTTAGTTAGCACTTTCCATATTTGACACTTTTTGGCAGTTTTAAGAGCATTTTCACCAGATTGTCTCTTTACACCTATTTTCTGAAAAACAAGACCAAAACCACAAAATTAGGCAGAAAAAGTGTAAATGAACATCAATAATATCATGATAAATGGGTCTAAAATATTCTCTATCAAATACCCCCACATCTAGCCTTTTGCTTATCCTCAAGCAAATAAACATAGTCAAACAAGCTCTCTTTGCTTTTGATCCTTTATGTCCACTTATGCTCTTACTCTAGACCCCTATTTTGAATCATTGCAGTGAAGAATATATGTATCAAGATTACTCACCTTCTTTCCTTGTTTTCCTTTACTTACGATGGCTAGGATTTGTTTTCCTCAAGAGAGATTACACATGCACATATTATTTATTCAATTAAGACTCTTTCTAGCTTTCAGAGTGATTTGCCCTTACCTTGAAGTACTTATTGAGCTTTTTGCACTTTAATCTTGCTTGAAAAAGTCACCAACCTTTTGACGTGAAGGTACATATTGGTGATACCCACCCCCAGTTACTCAGTTGGTCACCTATCCAAGTGGCTACTAGCTCTGTTCATAGTCTTTCAACCATTGGAATATTTTTCAATTTGTGCTCATGAAGTCTAGGTCATTGCCGAATTTTCTTTCTCAATGATTTGGGCAAATCAACACTAATCGCTAAAACAAGTCATATTAAATTTATTCACACAACTTTCAATTCATTCTCTCTAATGAGTGTCATCAATATATTTTTCACCATGGCAAGCTCAAAGATTCAATTCAAAAGGCAATTCTCAAAAAATGAATACAATTCACTGTAACTGATTCAACATAAGTTTAAAGAGTCATCACATCAATGGGTTTATGGAAAAAAAGCTCATCCAACATAGTCTATCAGTTTGAGTAGAGCAAATAAAAATAGAAAAAGGAAAAACTGTGGCTAAAGTGTGTGTTATTGAAAGCAAAAACGAAAAAAATTGAAAAAATATCAAACGGTGGCTAGCTATTCTCACGCAGAACTGAAAGAAGACAAATTGAAACTCACGCAGAACTGAAAGAAGACAAACTGAAAGAAGAAAACGCAAGACTGAAGGAAAAAAAAAGGAAAAGGAAAATCGCAGAACTGAAAGAAGAAAGGAAAAATTGATTAAGAGATATGCACCCCCACACCTAAATCATGCATTGTCCTCAATGTATAGGAAATATTAAAATGCAAAAGAAAACTGAGTACTCCCCTGTTGTGGTGTGCATGGTGCGATCCACTTAAGCAGACTGAGAGGGATGATGTAGTGAAATTTCTGCCACTACTTGCACTGCGAATCCTTCATAAAAAGGTTTCAAGCGATGGCCATTCACCTTGAAGATCTTTCCTGTCTCTATACTGCGAATGTCTATAGCTCCATGGGGATAAGCATGTTCCACAACGAATGGTCTAATCAACATAGATTGTAGCTTTCCTGAAAAAAGTTTCAAACGAGAATTAAAGACTAAGACTTTATCACCTATCTCAAATTGTTTTCTTGAAGTCTGACTATGATGGGAGGCTTTGGTTTTGGCTTTGTAATTCCAAGAAGTCTCATATGCATCTCGTCTTATCTCCTCTAGCTTTTGCAGTTGCAACTTGCGATGGTGTCCAGCTTCCTTAAGGTCCATGTTGTAATTTTTTACAGCCTAATATGCCTTGTGTTCAAGTTCAACTGGAAGATGACAAGCTTTTCCATAGACCAATTTGTAAGGAGACATACCTATGGGAGTCTTGTAGGTTGTTCTGTATGCCCATAAGGCATCTTTCAAACGTGCACTCCAATCCTTTCGGTTGGGGGACACTGTCTTTTCTAGGATGGCCTTGATTTCTCTGTTGGACACTTCAGCTTGCCCATTTTTCTGAGGGTGGTAGGCTGTGGATGTTCTGTGAATTACATTGTGCTTTCTGAGAAGGTTCTGTTAGTGTATATGCCCTAGGCCATTATCTTGATCCTTTTTGTATGTCGTTTTGGTTATTAATAAAAGAGATTTTTATCATTATTATTTGTTTGCATGTTACATAATAATGATTATCATCCCTGGTTACTTATTATTATGTTGATAATAATAAAATATAGCTAGTATGATTATTGGTTGATAATCATGAGATGATTATGTATATGTTGATATAATTCAATAATCATAGATACTTGTTAGAGAACAAAGTATTGGATAAACCCGCATTGAGATCACTACATGGGTCATTGTCATAAGTGAATCTCAAAGTAGTTATGTCTTAATCCTTTGACTTGAGATTGTCATAGTTTCCAACATGAGGACTATTATGTTTTGACATAACCAAACATTGTCTTTAATCGGACAATCATAAAGGTTATGATTGAGTATAGTAGAAATTATGTAGAGGATAATGAAAAATTAAGATAGGAGTTGTCCCTCTTTCTGAGAGAGATATCTGCTAGGCCCCTCGATAAGTGAGACTGAGAAATGCATGGCCGTGCTAAAATGAATTGATAGTGTGATTAATATCATTTGATTTATCAGTCTACTTAGAGATCGAAAAATCATAAGTTTGAACATTATAAGTTTAACATTGACCATGACTTATGTTCAAACTAGAAATCGTGTGACAAAGGGATTAATACATGTTCTATTTATTAGGCTTTATTGGACTATTGATCCTCATATTAGTTGGGTAGTCATAATGTCTTTCTAAAGGCCACTTATGACTTATGGGTCTTGTAGGACTGGGCCTATTGCCAATTAATATGAGCCTATTGGGTCACACACAAAAGAACGTTATTGATGTGCTATGTCATATTAATGGGCTAAAAGCTCAAAGCCCATTAATATAATTAATAATAATAAATTGTTATTATTATTAATATATTAATTATTAATATAATTAATAATAATAAAGTGTTATTATTATTAATCATTTATTATTATGAGATAATAATATTTAAAAGATCTGCAGTCTATCTGTAACTGTTACAGATAAAGGACTCTATCACACAAGATATTTGAATATATGCGAGATTGTGATAGTGGGTTATGAACACAACTCCTTTTAGGAAAAGGAGTTGTGGGAAAAACAAAAGACTGAAATATATAAATACCCCTTTTACGAATTGTGGAAGAGACATTTATAGAAAACTCAGTTTAAAAGGCTGCAGATTGTGGAGCACATAATCTATCTATCTTTGAGAGAGCTAGCACTCTAGAAGGATAGAAGATGTTTGTGTGGATACCATAGAGGGTGTTCGTTTGAAAAAGCAGCACCATCAGTCCGGCGTTGTATCTTCTTGACGAGATTAACAGATTAGTCTCATATCCTTCTTATGAATTAAACGAAGCACTCGGATTCTGGGAAAAGGAAATCAGAGAAATTTTATTTTTCCGTTGTGCCTTTGGGTTGCAATAATCTCGGGATTTCCCAACAGTGGTATTAGAGCCAACCCGTACTTTTCGTTTAAATTAATTATGCCATGATTGATATTATATATGCGCTATATGTTTATTAGAATGGTATGATAATTGTGGATGAATGATTGGATCATTTAGATAATTTTAATTTTTGTTTGAAAAATTAAATTAATAAAAATAAAAAATGGATTCACGATGAACAGTCATCGTGAACCCAGAATTTGGAAAGGACCAGACCATCACATGTGACCTCATGTGTGTAGGCATGACCCACCACTGATGCATGCCCGAAGCAACGATGGGAAGTGGCCAATTCTATGGCTGCTGAGCTCATCGTCGGACATGGCGGCGATTGCATGGGCTACTGCTTGGTGAAGAAGTGGCAACTAGGGCTTCTTCCTGAGGAAGAAGACAATGCCCTAATTACAAATCTGCCCCTAGAAATAAAAAAAATATTAATAAGAAAATAAATTTCTTTTAGTATTTAAATCAGATTTAAATGACTATATTTTATTATTTTTGTCATATATTAGTATGATATACTATGCATTATTGTCTATATATATATATGTATGCATATAGGATGCTATAATATATATATACAAGACAAAATAATTAAAATTAAAAGTTGAACCCTTACTCTAAAATTTTAAGTTTTAATGCCACCCATATATTAAATACCTATCAAGACTAAGATCACCAAAATGCAGGTTTTGTCAAAGCAAAGTGCTTAGGTTATCCTAGTAAGATAGGATGAGTAATAGTTACTCATTTATTTAATTTTGGTTGGACTTAATTAGGCTATCAAAACAGTTTTGGGCCTAAGGCATTAGATGGGGTATAACATGCAATTTGACATATAATGTCAATACCTCATAATCTAAGAGTTACATTAGATGTAATTGATAACGAGTTACCTACCTAAATAACTTAATTCTAAGCGTCATACCAAAGCTGACTTAGAATTAGGTGAAATATGGATCTTAGCCCACTAAAATATTATTATTTTTGAGGGTTATATTTTAGTGGGAGATTATTATCACCTCAATATTAATTTACTAAATTGATTATATTTGCATATTTTGTAGATAATTATGGCTGCTAATAACAATTCCACCTTATCACTGCGATCCATTCTTGAGAAGGATAAACTGAAAGAAAATGGAACTAATTTTGTTGACTGGTTTAGAAACTTGAGAATTGTTCTCAAGCAAGAGAAAAAGTCCTATGTGCTTGATGAAGCTATCCCAGAACCACCTCCTGCTGATGCTACTAATGCTGTTAAGAACAAGTATAAGAAGCATATGGATGATTCTAATGACATTGGATGTCTTATGTTGGCAACTATGTGCCCAAAACTTCAGAAGGATCTGGAGCACCTTAAGGCTTATGAGATGAGTGTCCATCTCAAATAAGCTTTCCAACAGCAAGCTAGGCAGGATAGGTATGAAACTACCATTGTATTGCATGATTGCAAAATGGCTGAAGGTGAATCAGTTAGTGCTCATGTTTTGAAGATAAAAGGCTACATTGATCACCTTGCTAGGCTTGGCTATCCTTTGAGTTTAGAACTCTCTACGGATTTGATCCTACATTCTTTACCCAACAATTTTTCTTAGTTTGTCATGAACTATAATATGAACAACATGGAGAAATCCATTCCTGAGTTGCATGGGATGCTAAAGACAGCTGAGGTAAATATCAAGAAAAGGCCTACCCAAATTTTGAATGTCAATAAGGGTAAGCCCAGGAAAAATAAGGGGAAGCCCAAGTCTAAAGGTGGTAATGGGCCTAAGGGATGAGGCAAGCCTAAATGGCAATCCAAGGCAAAAGTTCCTAAGGAAGGAATCTGCTTCCATTGCAAGGAACCAGGGCATTGGAAGAGAAATTGCAAACTCTATTTGGATGAGTGCAAGAAGAAGAAGAGTAGTGAGACTATGAATTCAGGTATTTATGTTATAGATATTAATTTATCTATTTCTACTTCATGGGTATTAGATACCGAATGTAGTTCTCACATTTGTACAAATGTGAAGGGTCTCAAAAGGAGTAGAAAACTGAAAAAGGGCGATGTGGACTTACGTATAGGCAATGGAGCAAGAGTTGGTGCATTAGTTGTAGGGACTTATGAACTTATTTTGCTCAATGGGCTTTTGTTAGTTTTGAACAATTGCTTTTATGTTCCTACTTTGAGGAAGAATATTATTTTAGTTTCTGTTTTGGACAATGAAGGTTTTTCATTTCTTATTAAGAATAAGAAATGCTCCATTAATAAAGATGATTTGCTTTATTGCATTGCAATTTATATGATAGCCTTTATGTCCTTAATCTAGATGATACTAGAGACAACAATATCTATGACATAACTTCTAAGAAAACTAAGCCAAATGAGTTAAACCCAACATAATTATGGCACTGTCGTCTTAGCCATATAAATGAGAATCGCATATCTAAGCTCCACAAAGATGGTTTATTAGATTCATTTGATTTTGAATCATTTGAAAATTGTGAATCTTGTTTGCTTGGTAAGATGACAAAGGACCCTTTTATTGGACAAGGTCAAAAGGCTTCAGACTTATTGGGCTTAGTACATACAGATGTATGTGGCCCACTAAGCATTAGTGCCAGGGGAGGTTATCAGTATTTCATTACATTCACTGATGATTTCAGTAGGTATGGCTATGTCTACCTAATGAAACATAAGCATGAATCTTTTGAAATGTTTATAACCTTTCAAAATGAAGTACAAAATCAACTTAGTAGAACTATTAAAATGTTTTGATCTGATCGAGGTGGTGAATATTTGAGCCAAGAGTTTGATGAACATCTTAGAAATTGTGAAATTGTTTCACAATTAACTCCACCAGGAACTCCATAATGGAATGGTGTTTCTGAAAGGAGAAATCGAACTTTATTAGATATGGTTCGATCTATGATGAGTCAAACAAATCTCCCTTTATCATTTTGGGGATATGCCTTGAAAACAGCTGCATTTATTCTAAACCGAGTACCATCAAAAGTGATTGAAAAGACACCATATGAGTTATGGACTGACAAAATGCCCAATTTGTCTTTTCTTAAGATTTGGGATTGTGAGGCTTATGTGAAACGCCCAATTTCAGATAAGCTAGCTCCAAAATCTATCAAGTGCAATTTTGTGAGGTATCCTAAGGAAACTAAAGGATACTATTTCTATATTCTCTTAGAGAACAAAGTGTTTGTTGCTCGAAATGGTACCTTTTTAGAAAAGGAATTTATCTCTCAAAGATTTAGTGGGAGTACAGTGCAACTTGAGGAAACTCAAGCACCACAAGGGAGCATTGAACCGCTGATAGAACCACTTCCAGAACCACAAACAGTTGTGAAAACTGAAAGGGTGACACAAGTCCCACGTAGATCTGATAGGACACGTCATCAGCCTGAGAGATATGGATTTCTCATGACTGATAGTCGTGAACTTTTGCTCATTGATCAAGATGAGCCTACTACCTATCAAGAGGCTGTGTTAGGTCCAGATTCTGAGAAATGGCTTTGTGCCATAAAATCTGAAATGCAATCCATGTATGACAATCGAGTTTGGTCATTAATTGATCCCCCTGAGGGTGTTAAGACCATTGGTTGCAAATGGGTTTTCAAGAAGAAAACTGACATGGATGGAAATGTGCATACCTACAAAGCAAGGCTTGTTGCAAAAGGTTTCAAGCAAACTCATGGTATAGACTATGATGAGACCTTTTCGCTAGTTGCAATGCTTAAGTCGGTTAGAATTCTCATTGCCATTGCTGCGTACTATAATTACGAGATATGGCAAATGGATGTCAAAACAGCTTTCCTTAATGGAAACTTGCTCGAGGATGTATACATGACACAACCTGAAGGTTTTGTAATCCCTGAGAATTCTAGAAATATTTGCAAGCTTCAGAGATTTATTTATGGATTGAAGCAAGCTTTTTGGAGCTGGAATCTTCGTTTTGATGAGATAGTCAGGGACTTTGGATTCATAAAAAATAAAGATGAACCTTGTGTTTACAATATGGTTAGTGGGAGTGCAATTGTGTTTCTAGTCCTATATGTGGATGACATATTATTCATTGGAAATGATATCCCTACCTTGCAAAAGGTTAAGACTTGGTTAGGGAATTCTTTTTCAATGAAGGACTTAGGTGAGGCTGCATATATCCTTGGTGTTAAGATCTATAGGGATAGATCCAAGAGGATAATCGGTCTGAGTCAAAGTACTTATATTGACAAGGTGCTGAAAAGGTTCAGCATGCAAGATTCCAAAAGAGGATTCTTACCCATGTCTCATGGTATTCATCTCAGCAAGAATCAATATCCTATGAAATCTGATGAGCGAGAACAGATGAATAAGATCCCTTATGCTTCTGTTATTGGATCCATCATGTATGCCATGTTATGTACTAGACCAGACGTCTCATATGCCTTGAGCACAACGAGCAGATATCAGGCAGATCCCGGTGAAAGTCACTGGACAGCTGTTAAGAATATCCTAAAGTACCTTAGAAGGACTAAGGATGCATTCCTAGTTTATGGAGGTTTGGAAGACGAGCTAGTTGTAAGTGGTTATACAGATGCTAGTTTCCAAACCGACATAGATGACTTCAGATCGCAGTCAGGATTTGTATTCACTTTAAATGGTGGAGCTGTTAGCTGGAAAAGTTTCAAGCAGAGCACTGTAGCAGATTCTACAATAGAAGCTGAGTATATAGCAGCATCAGATGCAGCTAAAGAGGCAGTTTGGTTGAAGAAATTCATCTCAGAGTTGGGAGTGGTTCCCAGCATTGTAAATCCTATGGACCTTTATTGTGATAACAACGGTGCCATAGCACAGGCAAAGGAACCCAGATCTCATCAGAGATCTAAACACATACTCAGACGATATCACCTTATTCGAGAGATCATTGATAGAGGAGATATCAAAATATGCAAAGTAGACACAAATGACAACATTGCAGATCTACTAACCAAGCTTCTTTCACAGGTTAAGCATGATCAGCACACTAGGTCTATGGGTATTAGATACTTGTATGATTAGGCCTAGTGCAAGTGGGAGATTGTTAGTATATATGCCCTAGGCCATTATCTTGTTAGTGTATATGCCCTAGGCCATTATCTTGGACCTTTTTGTAAGTCGTTTTGGTTATTAATAAAAGAGGTTTTTATCATTATTATTTGTTTGCATGTTACATAATAATGATTATCATCCCTAGTTACTTATTATTATGTTGATAATAATAAAATATAGCTAGTATGATTATTGATTGATAATCATGAGATTATTATGTATATGTTGATATAATTCAATAATCATAGATACTTGTTAGAGAATAAAGTATTGGATGGACCTGCATTGCGATCACACATGGGTCATTATCATAAGTGAATATCAAAGTAGTTATGTCTTAATCCTTTGACTTGAGATTGTCATAGTTTCCAACATGAGGACTATTATGTTTTGACATAACCAAATATTGTCTTTAATCGGACAATCATAAAGGTTATGATTGAGCATAGTAGAAATTATGTAGAGAATAATGAATAATCAAGATAGGATTTGTCCCTCTCTCTGAGAGAGATATCTTCTAGGCCCGTCGATAAGTGAGACTGAGAAATGCATGGCCGTGCTCAAATGAATTGATAGTGTGATCAATATCATTTGAATTTATCAGTCTACTTAGAGATCGAGAAATCATAAGTTTAAACATTATAAGTTTGACATTGACCATGACTTATATTCAAACTAGATATCATGTGACAAAGGGATTAATACATGTTCTATTTATTAGGCTTTATTGAACTATTGATCCTCATATTAGTTGGGTAGTCATAATGTCTTGCTAGAGGCCACTTATGACTTATGGGCCTTGTGGGACTGTACCTATTGCCAATTAATGTGAGCCTATTGGGTCACACACAAAAGAACGTTGTTGATGTGCTATGTCATATTATTGGGCTAAAAGCCCAAAGCCCATTAATATAATTAATAATAATAAAGTGTTATTATTATTAATCATTAATATAATTAATAATAATAAAGTGTTATTATTATTAATCATTTATTATTATGAGATAATAATATTTAAAAGATCTGCAGTCTATCTGTAACTGTTACAGATAAAGGACTCTATCACACAAGATATTTAAATATCTGCGAGATTGTGATAGTGGATTATGAACACAGCTCCTTTTAGGAAAAGTAGTTGTGGGAAAAACACAACTCCTTTTAGGAAAAGGAGTTGTGGAAAAAACAAAAGACTGAAATATATAAATACCCCTTCTACGAATTGTGGAAGAGACATTTTTTAGAAAACTCAGTTTAAAAGGCTGCAGATTGTGGAGCACATAATCTATCTATCTTTGAGAGAGCTAGCACTCTAGAAGGATAGAAGACGTTTGTGTGGATACCATAGAGGGTGTTCGTTTTAAAAAGAAGAACCATCAGTCCGGCGTTGTATCTTCTTAACGAGATTAACAGGTTAGTCTCATATCCTTCTTATGAATTAAACGAAGCATTCGGATTCTGAGAAAAGGAAATCAGAGAAATTTTATTTTTTCGCTGCGCCTTTGGGTTGCAATAATCTCGGAATTTCCCAACAGGTTCTCCACTACCTTATTGCAAAAATGAGTCCCTCTATCACTGATGATTGCCTTGGGCACTCCATGTCTGGCAAAGATGTTGGTCTTCACAAAGTCTATTACTGCTTTTGTATCATCAGTCTTGGTTGCTCTAGCTTCCACCCATTTGGACACATAATCTTCTGCAAGGATGATGTAAGTGTATCCAAAGGATGGTGGCAATGGCCCCATGAAGTCTATGCCCCACACATCAAATACCTCACAGACCATGATGGAATTCTGTGGCATTTGATTTCTGTTGCTCAGATTTCCAGTCTGTTGCCATCTAGCACATGATCTGCAAAACAAAAAGGCATCTCGAAAAATAATGGGCCAAAATAGGCCACTTTCAAGTATTTTATGAGCTGTCTTTCTTTTACCAAAGTGTCGGCCACAACTATATGAATGACAAAATGTAAGTACTGAAGCTATCTCTTGATCTGGAATACATCTCCTTATCATTTGATCAGAACAATGTTTTCACAAATATGGCTCATCCCAAACATAGTATTTGGCATCTTTCTTTATTTTGTCTCTGGTGTGCTTGGGCATGTCAGAAGGCAAGTTACCTGTGGCTAGGTAGTTTACCATGTCCGCGTACCACGGCTCATCAGTTTGGGCATGGAAGATCTATTCAAAGAAGCCATTCTCACATACTTCAGACTCCAAAAAGTGCTGCATGAAAGGACAAGTGTCTGTCTGAGTGGGGTGCCTGGCTGAACTGGTTTCAGCTTTCTCTTTCTGCTCTGGACCTATCTGAAGTGGGTGAATTGCAGGGCTGTTGAGCTGAAGTGGTTCGGTTGGAGTGCACTCTATCTGCGCAAGGCTGATCTGCGGATTGAGCTGAGGTGGTGCGCTTGGCTTCTGTTCTTCCTGCGATTGTTTGCAACTCATCTACTGGATGCTGCAGATTGTTTCCTTCAGTTCTGGCTCTTTCTGGCTCTCTACCTTTTCCTGGACAGTCTCCCTGCAAAGATCATTGGCTAGTATATCATCTTGATTCTCATCAAAGATGTCCTGACTCAAACAATCAATAATATCAAGACCATAAATAGGGGACATATCATGGGGATATTTCATGGCATCATAAATATTGTATTTAATCACTTCCCCTTCAAATTCCATGGTGAGAGTGTCATCATGCACATCTATTTTAGTCCTGGCAGTGCTTAAGAAAGGACATCCAAGTAGGATGTCTGAAGAAGTGTTACAATTGTCTTCCTTTGTATCAATCACATAAAAGTCTGCTGGAAAGACAAGCTCATCTACTTGTACTAGAACATCTTCTAGAACTCCGTTTGGATACACCACAGATCTGTCAGCTAATTGAATCACAACTCTTGTGTCTTTCAGTGTACCTGCATTTAAAGAATTATAGATGGCAAGAGGCATAACATTAATGGATGCACCTAGATCACACATAGCTTTCTTTATCCCAACATTCCCAATTTTGCAAGAAATAGCAAATATTCCTTTATCTTTACATTTGGTTGGGAGTTCTCTTTTTATCACAGCAGTAACTACCTCACCTACACTTACTTTCCCTCTCTCAGCAAGCTTTCTTCTGTTGGTACACAGTTCTTTCAGAAATTTTGCGTACCTAAAAATCTGTTTCACAGCATCTAGCAGAGGTATGTTGATTTCCACTTTCCTGAAGGTCTCAAGGATCTCCTTCTCTTCTTTTTCTTTTTGTGTCCTTTCAAATCTTTTTGGAAAAGGAGGTGGAATTTTGAAACTTAACTGTTGATCTGCATTCTGCTTGTGCGCAGGAATGGTTTCAGATGGGGGTCGCCCATTCGGCTTGGAGAGGTGGTGCGCAGGTTGTTCAGCTGAAACACCTGGTTCTTGGGCAGATGGCTCTCCTTCATCAGTCTTGGCATCTTGAAACTTTTTCCCACTTCTTAATGTGATGGCACTTACATTCTGTCTGGGAATAGTTTCAGTTTGAGAAGGGAGCTTACCTTAGGATTCAATCTTGCTCATGGATGTGGCTAGTTGTCCTAGGTGCTGTTGGATGCTTTGCATAGAACTTGCCAATGTCTCCATCATCTTCTCAAGGTGCTGGTTGGAATTTGGAGGTGCTGGTTGGGCTTGATTTCTTTGGTAATTTTGGTGGTTCTGGTTGTTGTTAGCCCTTCCATAGTTGAAATTGAGGTGGTCTTTCCAACATGTATTGTAGGTGTTAGAATATGGATCATGTCCTACCTGGCTATTGTATCCTCCAATGGCATTCACTTGCTGGCTATCTTCTTGAAGTGTAGGACATTGATCAGTTGGATGTCCCACATATGCACAAATCCCACATGGCCTAGATGGCTGAGGTGCTTGAGCCTGTTGAGCTTGTCCTATGGAAAAATTTTTCATAATAAAGGTCAGTTCAGAAAGATGAGAAGAAATAGTGGATGTACTTACCTCATTGACTCCTCTCTGCAATTGCTTTTCTTCTCCATATTGCCTAAATGAGGCTGCAAGGGTGGAGATCCACTCTCTCATCTCTCTAGGTGTTTTTTCTACAATGGAACCTCCACAGGCTACATCAATGAATCTTCTTTCTGATGATAGCAATCCTCTATAGAAGAATTCTATGAGTGCCTTATCTGAAATATCATGTTGAGGATAACCTGTACACAATCTTTTAAACCTTTTCCAGTAGTCATACAAATCCTCAGATGGTTTCTATCTAATGCTACTGATTTCTCTTCTTATGCCAATGGCTTTAGAAGTTGGGAAATATTTGTTCAAAAAGGTTATTACCATGTCATCCCAAGAAGTGATAGATCCAGGTGGCAAATAAAAAAACCAATCCTTGGCATAATCATCAAGTGAAAAAGGAAAGCTCTCAACTTAACATGATCTTCAGAAATACCTTGAGGTCTCATAGATGAACAGACAATGTTGATCTCTTTCAAGTACTTGTGTGGATTTTCATTTTCTAAACCTCTAAATTTAGGAAGGAGATGAATCAAACCTGTTTTCAGTTCAAAGGGAACTGTCAAAGGTGGATAGGTGATGCAAAGAGGTGCTTGATCACCTATAGGTGTTGCCAACTCTCTCATGGTTCTTTCTCTTGGCATAGGTGCCCTCATGGCTGGATTTTCTTGTATAATTTCATCACGGACAGCATGTTCATTATGGGCAGCAGGTTGTGCCATGTGTTCAGCCATTTCTGCAGCTTGGTGGTGCGGTTCAGTGGTTTCAGAAGGTGGTTCTGCGACTTGGTGCTCTTCAGATGCAGATGGTGCGGCGATTTGCTTTCCTAGTCTCCGGATTGTGAACTCAATTTGAGGATCGTAAGGCAGAGTTTTCTTGTGTCCAGATCTAGTCATGAAAGAAAAATAAACAAGTTAAATTAATTCCCCGGCAACGGCGCCAATTTTTGACTCGCGGTTATTGAAGCCGGTCAAAAATAACCTTTTCGATTATCAATAATATTACTACTGCAGATAGTGGTAAAGGATCGAATCCACAGAGAATTGAAAACTTACCTATCTTCCTTATTAAGACCAAGAGGATTAACTGAAACAAAAATAAACTAAAAGAGAAGTAAACTGAAACGAGATAAACTGAAAGCAAATAAACTGAAAGTAAAATGGGGGGGTTTTGAGATTGATTCAAGAAATCTTAAACTGAAAGCAATAAAAGAAGGCAAATAATTAAAATAAAAGAAATCAATAATGAGAAAGCTCTAGTTGAAGAATCGGATTCACTTTAGTTGTTAGGATTGATCGTTGACACTATGTTTCTTTGGTTGTTTCAATAGATTAGTTATGGGGATGGAAGACGCTTCTCACCACCATGTCTCTCCTTAAGATTAAACCAATTAGGGAACGTCCTCTAATTAATCACTCATCAACAAGTTGTCAAGGAACGTCCTTGGGCCTCAGGCAACAAACAACTGTCAATTGCATTAAGAAATAGAGAGAGCCAATCCTAGCTACCCAAACGCATGAGATGTTGCTAGATCATACAATTTCCTTGGTTCTTACACCAAGTGTTCTTATGTTTGAACAATCCAAGCAATTACGGACTTAAAACTATTCAAACTAATAATATACTACCTTTCGATCAAGAATCAAGTGGCCACATTGATCAAAATAACAAAGCAATAATGGAATCAAGCATGAAATTGCACAAATATTGAATAACCAAAAGATGAACAATATATGATCAATTCTCCCAATCCATAAATCAACCAAAGTGTCACCTAATCTTCAACTAGAATAAAAGGTTTCAGCCACTCATGGCTGAAACTAAACCAAAAATGAAGAAGAAAGGTAGAAGAAGATGAAGAGAAGGACTTGGAGGCTTGGGGGCGTCGGCCTTGTGTGATCCGAAGATAAGAAGTGCCAGCCTCTGCGGCTGGCCTTATGTGCTTCTTAAATAGGATTAGATGCTGCTCTAGGTCTTACTTGCTGCCCAAGAGGCTGCTTGCTGCCCAAGTTGTGTCTGAAAAGGAAGGAGGCACGCGGCTTGGCTTTCAAAAGGAAGGAGGCGCGCGGCAAGGGTGTGCAGAAGGAAAGAGATGATGTCCAAACTTTCCTTTTTAGGTGGAGCTTTCTTTTGAATTTCAAATTTTGAATACTGAATACATGAGAGGCAAGTACATTTTCTTGAGATCTCGCTTCCTGAATAGGAAGAACTGACTGCTGAGGTGTCTGCACATCTTTAAGCAAGAAAAGAAAGATCTGCAATTTGAATTTTAAATAATCTGCTGAATGCGCTTCCCTTATCTATTTTTGCTTCTACATTTTCCTTATCTGAAAACTTTCCTTATTTGGCACTTTTTGGCAATTTTAAGAGCATTTTCACCAGATTGTCTCTTTACACCTATTTTCTGGAAAACAAGACCAAAACCACAAAATTAGGCAAAAAAAGTGTAAATGAACATCAATAATATCATGATAAATGGGTCTAAAATATGCTCTATCAGGCCTCGACCTGGACTTCCATATTTGTCATAACATATCATAACATGCTCGAGGGCTAGTGGGTCATCCAATATCCATCCATAATAACAATAAATTGTGCAACGTATCATATTCATGGTTTCTGATGCAAAACAACCTAATCATACATACATGGCATTCATGATGCATGAGCATGCTTAAAACATTTAATTTCTTTAAAGTAATAATTCAGTTTAGTTCTACTCACCTCCGACTGACGCAAGTCTTACTCTGAAGCAGCTGTCTCACTACTGACCTCTATGGTCTCCCAAGTCCAATCCTCTTAGAGGAAATATCAACACACCAACAAAGAAGAGATTCCAGGGAAGGAGGGATGAGATCTGAAGATTCCAAAAGCTAGATCTCAAAATCAAACTCGATTCTTCAAAACCAAAGGTAAAACTCATGAGAAAATTGTTTAAAAGCAAGATTTGTGAAGAAGAGGGACAGGGGACTCAACTCTGCTCAAAATGGAGAAAAAGTTCTTTTCTTTTCAGGCAGAGCCCCTTTTATAGGTGGCTAGAGAAGTCACCTTAGGTGGCTAGAGAAGTCACCTTAGATGGCTAGAGAAGTCACCTTCGGCGGTCGAACTTGAAGGTTTGGTGGCTGAACCTTAAAACTTTTCTAAAACTCTTTTTTTTAAAAAAAAAACATCATAAAATGCATCAAATTCATTTTTTTAAAATCCATTTTACCCTTCTAAAGTTTTCAGTTTTGAGATTCTAGCTTTTAATAGAGATTCTATTGGAAAGCTAGAATTTCAACACTTTAGTTTAGCCGCGTATTACAAGTATCCTACATGGCTCACCAATGTAGTATTGGTAAAGAAGACCAATGGTAAATGGAGGATGTGTGTGGACCGACTTGAACAAAGCATGTCTGAAGGACCATTATTCACTCCCATCTATCGACAAGTTATTGGACTCGAGCTCGAGTCACAAGTTGGTTTTGCTTCTTGATGTCATTTTAGGTTACCACCAGATCATGATGGATATTGAAGATACAAAAAAGATTGTGTTCATCACCGACATAAGAGTATTATGCTACAAAGTGATGTCTTTTGGACTAAATAATGCAGGAGAGACTTACCAAAGGTTACTGTCAAGCATCTTCAAAGACATGGTGGGGTCAACAGTCAAGGTGTACATGGATGACATGGTGGTAAAGAGCCGATCCTTAGAAGATCATCCAGGTGACATTTAGAAAGTTTTTGATGTGATGGATAAGGCAAATAAGAAACTAAACCCTAAAAAATACACCTTCAGAGTAAAAGTTGGGAAGGTTTTGGGATACATAGTTTTAGAAAGAGGCATAGAAGCAAACCCTGAAAAAATTAGTGCCATCCAAAATATAGAGGCACCTAAAACCATTAATGAGATACAGAAGTTGAATGGGCGGGTCACAGCTCTTGGTTGATTTATATCATGCTCGGCCAGAAGGTGTATTCCATTCTTTAAAGCCTTAAAAGGAAAAAATAAGTTTGTTTTTGGGAGAAGAGTGTGTAGAACCATTTGAAAGTTTAAAAACCTTTTTATCATCTCCCCCTTTACTAAGCTTGCCCGTCGAAGGTGAGGTTTTGTTTCTATACTTGTTTGTTACATCAGAAACAGTAAGCTTAGTACTCGTTCGTGAGAATAATGGGAAGCAAAGCCCAGTCTATTACGCTAGCCAAATCTTGAAGAGGGCAGAACTGAACTATCCTCTTCTTGAAAAATTGGCATTTGTAGTTCTGATGTCAGCCACAAAATTACACCCATACTTCGAGTCACACACCATAGAATTTAGGACAGATTATCCTCTGTGAAAGGTTTTACATAGGTCAGAGCCTTCAGGATGACTGTCCACATGGATAGTAATATTTTTAGTCTTTGATATCAAGTACATCTCAAGAAAGGCTATGAAAGCCTAGGCAGTAGCCAATTTTATTGTAGAAATGACTCTACCGTTAGAACCTTCAAAATTTCCTGAATCAACCATGGAAGAGTGGAAGGTTTGGACGGATGGAGCTTGCGAAGCTGGAGGTCCTGGAATTGGGATCATCTTATAGAGTCAGACTGGGATAAGGCTTTGCTATGTGGGAAAACTCACTTTTAACGCTACCAACAATGTAGCCGAGTACAAGGCTATAATAATGGCCCTAAAGATCATTAAGGAATTAGGTATACATAAATTTATTGTTTTTAGTGACTCACAGTTGGTTGTTAATTAGTGCTAGAGATAATTTAAAATCTGAGAACTGAACCTTGTCAAATACAAGGAGAAGGTTTGCTCCTTGATGGAGAGGATCAAAGAAAGGCATGACAACTGCGAGCTTCACCAGGTGGCTAGAGGTGATAATGAAGAGGCCGATTTTTTGGCCAAAATGGCAGCGGCAGGAGAACAACACTTAACTCAACAATTTCAGTTTGAAGAGCTACACACCTTAGCAATCGACGAGGAAGAGTCTTTTTCCATAGAGGAAGGTGAATCGTGGATGACACCCATGTACAAGTTTTTGACGCCAGATGATCTATCGGTCGATGAATTATCGGCCAAACAGGTAATAAGAAAATCTTTCAAATATGCATTAATTAATGGTTGGTTGTACAAGAGATCCTCAATTCAACCATAGCTACGTTGTGTTATGGAAGAGGAGGGCCGCAAAATCCTAAAGGAAATTCATGAAGGTGATTGCGGGAGCCACGAAGAAGCTTGGACAATCGCCCGAAAAGCATTCAGACAAGGGTACTACTAGCCAATGATAATGTAACATGTGAAGCAGCTTGTCCTAAAGTTTCGAAGATTTCAAGTACATGCAAACATCCAAGGACCCCGGGAGAGATAAAATTGGCAATTAGAACCTCGTGGCCTTTCTTTCAGTGGGGGATAGAAATCCTTGGCCCATTTTTGAAGGCAATCGGGTCGAGAAAATTTGTGATTGTTGCAGTAGATTATTTCAGCAAGTACGCTGAGGCTAAGGCAATTCAGTCCATTACCACCCACTAGGCGATTTCTTTCATCAATAAGAACATCTTCTCCTGGTATGGAATCCCAAAGGTAGTGATCACTAACAACGGAACTCAGTTTGTGATCTCTAAATTTAAAGATATATGCAAAAAATGGGAGATCAATTTAAGGTTCAATTCGGCCTATCACCCACAGATCAATGGAATGACCGAGGTTACAAACATGACTATCATACAAGGGCTAAAGAAAAGGCTCGATAAAGCCAAGAGCAACTAGCCTGAGGAATTGCTCCACATACTCTGGGCATACATAATGATTCCGAGAACAGCCACGGGGGAAACACCTTTCTGTCTTGTGTATGGGGCTGAGACAGTGATCCCAGTGGAAATCCAGGTAAGCAGTTTCAAGACACAACATCCTAAGATTTCAGGAAACCCTGAAAAAATGCAATTCAATTTGGATTAAGCCAAAATTTTATGCAATCAGGATGGCACTTTATAGGAACAAAATGTTCAGAATGTTTAATAGCAAAGTCAGCCAAGTGCTTTCAATGTTAGGGACTTAGTCCTTAAAAGAACAGATGTAACATTCGGTAATGCCGGGTCTGGTAAGTTGGCCGAAAACTATAAAAGACCATTTAGGGTCTCGAAGGTTATTCTTCCAGGGTCTTATAAGCTGGCCAAATTAGATGGCGGAGTCATTCCCCACTCTTGGAATATTTGTAAATGATCTAAGGAAATTATATAAATGACAGTTAACGAGGTATTTTTTCATATGTTGTATTCTTTAGTAATAAGGAACATTGAAATTGCCTTCTCTAAAAAGATTAAAGAGTATTCACTAAAGGCCACAGGATGGGAATCCATCAGGCCATAATTTAGGTGTCAACCCTGCTAAGTAAGGCATCTCATAATAGGCCACAAAGTGGGAATCCATCAGGCCGTAATCCGGGTGCCAGTCTTGCTAAGCAAGGCATCTCATGCCAGGCCATAAGGTGGAAATCCATTAGGACGTAATATGGATGTCAATCCCGCTAAGCAAGGCATTTTATGCCAAGCCACAGGGTGGAAATCCATCAAGCTATAATCTGGATGTGAGTCTCGCTAAACAAGGTATTTTATGCCAGGCCACAAGGTGGGAATCCATCAGGCCGTGATCCAGGTGTCAGTCCCGCTAAGTGAGGCATCTCACGCCAGGCCACAAGGTGGGAATCCATCAGGCCGTAATCCGAGTGTCAGTCCCGCTAAATAAGACATCTCATGTCAGGCCACAAGTTGGTAATCCATCAGGCTATAATTCGATGTCAGTCCCGCTAAAGAATGCATCTTATGTCAGGCCACAAGGTGAGAATCCATCAGGCCGTAATCTGGGTGTCAATCCCACTAAGTAAGTTAGTTTATGCTAGGCCACAAGGTGGGAATCCATCAGACTATAATCCGGATGTCAGTCTCGTTCAACAAGGCATCTTATTCCAGGCCACAAGGTGGGAATCCATCAGGCCATGATCTGAGTGTTAGTACACTAAGCAAGGCATCTCACGCCATGCCACAAGGTGGGAATCCATCAGGCCGTAAATTCGGATGTCAGTCCCGCTAAGCAAGGCATTTTATGCCAAGCCACAGGGTGGAAATCCATCAGGCTATAATCCGAATGTGAGTCTCACTAAACAAGGCATTTTATACCAGGCCACAAGGTGAGAATCCATCAGGCCGTGATCCAGGTGTCAATCCCGCTAAGCGAGGCATCTCACGCCAGGCCACAAGATGGGAATCCATCAGGCCGTAATTCGAGTGTTAGTCCCGCTAAGTAAGACATCTCATGTCAGGCCATAAGGTGGGAATCCATCAGGCTATAATTCGATGTCAGTCCCGCTAAATAAGGCATCTTATGCCAGGCCACAAGGTGGGAATCCATCAGGCTATAACCCATGTGTCAATCTCTGACTCACGGTTGTCGAAGCCGGTCAAAAATAACCTTTCCAGTTATTAACAATATTACTACTGCAGATAGTGGTAAAGGATCGAATCCACGGAGAATTGGAAACTTATCTATTTTTCTCAATGAGACTAAGAGAATTAACTGAAAACACAACTGAAAGCAAGTAACTGAAAGCGGAATAAAAAGAAAGTGCAATAAAAGTAAAATGGGGGGTTTTGAGATTGATTTGATTTAACAACTACTGAAAGCAATTAAATAAGAGAATAATAAAAATAAGATGAAATCAAATATGAGAAAGGTCTAGTTGAAGAGATGGATCCACTTTGATTGTTTAGATTGATCATTAAAACTTATGTTCTTTTGGTTGATTCAATAGATTAGTTATGGAGATAGAAAACGCTTCTCACCACCATGTCTTTCCTTATGATTAAATCAATTAGGGAACGTCCTCTAATTAATTACTAATTAACAAATTGCCAAGGAACGTCCTTGGGTCTTAGGCATCAAAACAATTATTAATTGCATGAAGAAAGAGAGAGATCCAATCCTAACTACTCAAACGCATGAGATGTTGCTAGATCATACAATTCATTAGTTGTTACACCAAGTGTTCTTATGTTTGAATAATTCCAGCAATTACGGACTAAAAATTATCCAAACTAACAATTAATTACCTTGCAATCAAGAATCAAGTGGCCAATTTGATCAAAACAATAAAGTAATAATAGATTTCAAACATGAACTGTATGAATATTGAATAACCAAAAGACAAACAATGTGTGTTCAGATCTCACAATCTATAAAACAACCTTAGTTTCAACCAATCCTCAACTAGATAAAAAGGTTTCAGCCACTTATGGCTGAACAAAAACCAAAAACAAAAGAAAGGTAGAAGAAGATGGAGCCGGATGAGAGTCTTGCGCCAAAGGAGTTGCAAAAACGTGGAGAGAGGTAGCAGAGTTGTGCGGCTGGCCTTATGCTCTCTTTAAATAGGATTAGATGCTGCCCTAGGTCTCCCTTGCCTCCTAATTAGTGAAGAGGCTACCCAAGATGCTACCCATGTACAACTTGCTGCCCAAGTTGTTGTAAAAGAGGAAAGCATCGCGTTGCAAGCTCACCAGAGGGAAGGAGACGCGTGGCTTGTCTTCAGAAGAGGAAAGAATCGTGCATTAATGCTTTCAGAAGAGGAAGTATGCGTGGCTTGAGCTTCAGAAGGAAAGAGGCACGTACCAAGGCTTTCAGAAGAGGAAGGGCGCGCGCTTTGGCTTCAAAAGGCAAGTGGCGTGCGCATGGACTACAGAAGAGGAAGGAGAGCGTGCAGTCATTAATGTGCAAAAGTGGAAAGATATCTGTCCAGTCTTTCCTTTTTAGGTGGAGCCTTCATTTGAATTTTGAATGCTGAATGTGGAAGAGGCAAGTGCATCTCCTTGAAATCTTGCTGCCTAAATAGGAAGATATGACTGCTGCAGTGTGTGCTCATCTTTGAATAAGGAAAGAAAGATCTGTATTTTGAATTTTAAATAATCTTCTGACTGAGCTTTCCTTATTTGCTTTTGCTTCTACACTTTCCTTATTTGAAGACTTTCCTTTTCTGAAAACTTTCCTTATTTGAAAACTTTCCTTTTTTGGCACTTTCCATATTTGGCAATTTTTGGCAGTTTTAAGAGCATTTTCTCCAGATTGTCTCTTTACACCTAATATCTGCAAAACATGATTAAAACCACAAAATTAAGCAGAAAAGATGCAAATAAACATCAAGATCATAATGAAAAAGTGGACTAAAATATGCTCTATCAATCTCGCTAAGTAAGACATTTCATGTCAGGCCACAAGGTGAAAATTCATCAGGCCATAATCCGAGTGTCAATCTCGCTAAACAAGGCATCTTATGCCAGACCATAAGGTAGGAATCCAGCAGATCATGATCCGGGTATCAGTCCTGCTATGCAAGGCATCTCACGCTAGGCCACAAGGTGGAAATCTATGAGGCCATGATCCGGGTGTCAATCCTACTAAGCAGGGCATCTCACGCTAGGCCATAAGGCAGGAATCCATCCGGCCATAATCCGAGTGTCAGTCCCACTAAACAAGACATCTTATTCCAAGCCAAAAGGAGGATATTTACCAGACTCGATGACCGGGTGTTAATCCCACTTCATAAAAAGTTTCTAAGGCATTTTATGCCCACACAACCGAATGTTAGTCACATCTCGCAAAAAGTTTCTAAGAAATTACATGCCCAAGCCACAAGGCTGGTATCCATTAGGATACAGGATCTGGTAATTAGTCTTAAGAGTCTAAGGCAAATTTCTTCCGGATAGAGCCACAAGGCGAGTATCCACTATGCGAGTCTTCGGACAATAGTCCCAAAAGATAAAGGAAAGTTTCTGCCAAAAAAGCCAGAAGGCGAGTAACTACTAGGCCACATGTTCGAGTGTTGATCCCATTCTACGAATTTCCCAAGTTATTTATTTTGTGGCCACTAGTTAGGTCAGAGATCGAGTGATAAGTGCAGTTAGCAAGCTTATTTTAGTCACTTTCGGATAAAAGCAATGATTACCAAGTTCTCTTATGGCCGGGTGTTAACACCTTAGCAATTTCTTAGAGAATTATTATTTGCTATGGTCGAACAAAGGTTAGGGTTGAGTACCAAGCATATAAGCACTTAGCGAAATAATGATAGAAAGTATAAAAATTACAAAATATGGCAATTATCATTTATGAGCAGGAGCATGCAAAGTAACACGAGCATGAAAGGCCAATCTAAACAGGCTTCATGCTCTAAATCGTGAAAACAACTGTTATCTTCGAATCTGAAGAATAAAATATCAGCGGGGACCTATGATGTAACACAACAATCGCCCAAAGTAAGCCATGAGCTGTCACTATAACACAGGGCTACGTGGCAAGGGTCTAATAAGCTGATACACAGTCCCACCCATTGAAAGGGAGACTCAGAAATAGTTGCACCCGGTTCTCCATCAAGACTCGCTCTCCCTGGCGAGGGCGAGTCTTCACATAAAGTTACCGTTAGCAGACACAATCTAACAGATCCACATTACGCTTGTAATCGCAGAATTTCTGACTAATTAGCTGGCGAGATTCCTTATCAGTTAGTCGGTCACATCATTGCCGTATTTTCAGGAAATATTATAATTAACTACATCTTCTTACAATATAAAAACTAATGATTACAGAGACAAAGTTACATAATTCTTATACAACTACTCTTGAAATCTAAAATAATTTCTTACATTCGCCCTATTCTTCAGTTTACTGACTTGGGCATCGGAGTGGCTGCTATAAGTGCCAACCACCTCACATTCATTTTTCTTGTAGGATTGACCAATCACAGCACAACACTATTTCAACCACATTAGATATCGAGCTAGGTTAAGTGTAAAAAAGTGAACTTGTTAGATGATAAGATGTTATTTAATATAGATTACTCCGTTCATTTCATAAATATAATTTTTTTAATCCATTTTGAATTAGAAGTAATTTTTCATATCTTAATTTAGGGTAATATTATAGTATAATCCACGAAATTAGCATAACTCACAATTTAGTCCATGTCATTTTAATAAGAAGCAATTTAGTCTATAATATTTCATTATCTTAACAAAAGATTTTCTATTAAAATTCACTATTAGATTATACCAATTTAATCATTTAAATTGTATTTTCATAACAGTAGTTTTAATAAGTTATAACAATTTAGTTTTTATAGTTTTAATATTTTTAACAATATAATCCCTTCAATTTGAGTTAATTTTTCAATTTATGATTGGCTAATGATAAATCTAATAGAATGATTATTCTATTAACAATTTAAAAAAGTAAGGACTAATGTGAATTTTACTAAATATTAAGGACTACACTGTAAAATTATCTATTAATTTATTGATTTACTTCTTATTGTATCCTACTTATTTATTGGAAAAATAAAATTCATTATTTTTAAAAATAAATTAATAGTATAATAATATCAAATATATTACTTAAACTATATTAATTATATTTTTTAAATTTATATAACGACTGTTGTGTTATACAATCTTTCTTTGTATAATAAATATAAATTATATTATAATAGATAAATACGAGGTTGGAACTCCATATTTCATTCATTTTCTATATAAAAAAGATTAATTAAATCATTTTTATCGATAATAATAAAATTAATTTTGTGTGAAGGATAGAGTGCTAAAAAATATCTCCAATTATAAAATCTCGAACTTTCAAGATAATAAAATCGAATCACGATGTGGAATTAATAGTGCCACTCTCTAGTTGTGGTATTGAAACATTTAATCAATTTTCTCATTTGTCGAATGGCATGCAACTGTTGCATTGTTATCATCATGATTAAAGCCATTCTAAGTCATTTAATCTATTACTTCACACCACTTATTGAAGACGTGCTCCACCCACTGCACGAATTTTCCATCAAGGAGGAAAAAAGCCTCTTTCAAGAAACCGAAAGTCCATTGTTGGATGATGATGCGCTTGCTTTGTGATTGGTCCTCGCCAACTATCTATCTTTCATTTTAACCAAGGATCGAGATGGGTGAGATGGCATCTTTAATTAGCCATCTTTATTACAATCCTAATCACAAAAGTATTAGATATTTTCGATGTGCTTAAACAAAAATGAACCTTCCTTCTTTGGCAGGAAAGGATAGATTCCTAACTCTTGCGTTGCTTTGCCTAAACATGGAATAGTGACTTGAAACCCTAACCAACTTTATTTTATCCCAATGAACCAGGGATTTTGAAAGTGTAGGATTCCGCATTTGGTTACTGAAGCGGACATCTCCCAACTGTATAATATGCTTTAATGCTAGAAACCAACGGAAATCCGCCGATTCATGATTGCTAAGCTTTTGGAAGAAACATCAACAAGTGGTCTAATCTATCTATCCTAGAGGCTACTTTTTTCCCTTCAATAAATATGTATAAAATATATCAAGGGAGATATCTGAATTTCTTGCATTGGCGTGCATGTTAAAGAGCTCAGCTAATATGCAGACACGACAAATTAAGGAAGGGGATGGTCCATTGGGACATTTTACCCAAGGGGAAAGGGACAAAGATGGACCACCGAGCTTCTTGATTAGTCAAGATCATGAGGTTGCAAAAATTGGAGTTGAGAAGGAGGACAAAGAGGGTGGCACCTAATTAAGGAAATCTTTTGAGATTTTGTGTCACCGATGTGAAAGGAACAAGAGAAAAGCCCCCACAAAGCGAGATGGATGGACTTATCTAACAATACATGAGGTGGGGCTTGGCCTGAAGCAGGAAGGCGTAAGGTCAGGGATATTTTAATTTATTGTTCAAACCTCCCTTGGGTCTACAAAAAGAGGTTTGGTTGGTGGGGTTTTTGTCAATTCATCAATGGTCTTCTTCTCTTCGTTTTTCAAGGCCTTTATGCACCACAAATCTTCTGGACAAGAGAGTGATTTCCAGTGTGGGATGTGAAGCCTTAGAATGTCGCTACCTCCAACTTCTGTTACAACAACTTTACAATCCTTATTCCTTGTAGCCATGTTGTGAACAAATTTACACAAGGCACGAACCAGATTTCCCGATGAGGGTCCTTCATGGTGCAATCCATACATGAAGTAGAATCCAAATGGCTGAAAAAAATCAGGTATTGCTGGCAGTTTAAAGCAAGGAAACATTTTATCGATCAGCCTGGAGCCTTTTGTGTAAACCACACATGGTAATGGTGCTTTTCCTAGCCGGAGCTTGAACAGCCCTCCACTGTTCCATACACTAAGAACTGCCCAATTGTTTGGAAATTTCCCATCCGAACCGAAACCACCCAATGATTCGCCCCTAGGATAAGCCGCCCAAGTCCCCAAGCTTAGCTTATTCTTTAGTATATTGCCTATGTCATCGGGGAAGAGCTCAGTTGAAGTCATGAATCTGCGGTATAGTAGCTCAGCTTCTTCAGGCTTGACCTTTGCTACCTCAATGCTTGATGATATAGGTAAAGTTCTATAATTAACTGGATTTACAAGAATAGCCGGTGTCCTGAACTTGACATAACTGAGCTTGTGCATGAAGAGCTTAACCGAAGCTTCATTATCTTTCTCTGTCGCCATGTACGCATAATCAACATCATTAGCGATGAACCATTCCTCTAGTTTGAGTACTAGCCTCAAGCCAATCCCTTTTCGCCGATGAAGGGGCGGTACCCTCAAGCCCAAGATGTAGCCAAGCTTGGCAAGATCATTATGAGGCTTATGAGGAAGGGCTACAAGCTTTATGGAGCCTTGAATGACACCAACCAGTTCATCTCCAAACTTGGCTACCTAACAAAATTCATAAAAAATATTTAACTTGGCTATAAATGAATTAATGGTTGCAACGAAAAAACTAAAAATTAATTGAGGAGAACTGGTAATAAAGAAATTGTAATGTGGTGGTACCAGCATCTTATACATCGGACTGTTTCTGATTCTACAGATGGGGTCACCCATAGTATCTGTGAAGAGAACCACTCTTTCAGCTGGGCCTACCTCACATCTTCTCTCAAGATCTTCTACTCGAGCTTTATCGTTTTGCACATCATAGCTTCTTATTATAAGCTCTCTATAACCCATTCTTGTACATATAAATATGCATGTAGTGAGTCAATAATCTAGCACCCTATATGAATCTATTTGGCTACTGGAGAAGGAAGAGAGAGAGAGAGACAAAAACGAGGTTCAATATCATGTAAAAAGGGAAAAGAGAGCTGATAAGAAGAAATGAAGAATTGCAGCGACTATGAGTTGTTTGTGTACTATCACTATAGAAGAACTTTTCGGCTTGAAAAAATTCATAATGGTCATCATTTATATATACAAGGGAGGGGGAATGTGGAATTTTCCTTGCGAATAATCAACATCAACCTTATAGCAGCTACGCTTCAACAATAATACTAGACAAAAGGTGGTTAATAATAAGATGTGCCTTTTGTCCTTTGCTTTTGCCATTGTTAAATTAAGGCCAATCCACGTTAGGATAACCTCAGCCTCACGCCACGGTGCACGCCTAAGAATGTGTATAGTTGGCCAACCTCTATTCGCTTACTACTCTCAAATAATTATCTTAGATTAATAATTTTATCAATGGGCTCATTATAGTCTCCAATCAATATTAAATATGTTAAAAAAAATTTTTTTTCTTTTTCCCCTTTTTCTAATTCCCTACAATTTAAAATTATTTTTTTACATATATAACATGGATGGCAGCAAAAAAGGATATTTTTTGAAATAAAAAATTGTTCAAATAGAAAGTTAACTTTATTATATAATTAATTAGTCTGGCAGAGCCTGAATAATTTGCACATAGTGCCTTACTTAGATATAAGAAATTAGTATAATCGAATCCCAAAACCTACGAGCATCTACACATTCCATATATTAATTGCATGCATGGTTTAGAGATTAAATGATAAATTTTGTACATGCACCTATTACCCTGATTTCAATTGAAGGGTACAGTAAAGAAGGCATAAATGTCTGGAAATCTAGTGGTAGAGATTAGGTATATGTTTGACTAACAAGGGGTTGGCACTCAAAAAAAAAAAAAAAGTTCATTATTTATTAATTAATTGAAGCAAAAAGTTGGCTGGACTAGAAGTAGCTAACCCAGCAGATAGATTTCCTTGCAAAATACGCGTACACGATATAGTGCATGCATGGTAGCGCTTATGTACCTAGAACTTACGAACGCAGGAAAGATTTTGTAAGCATTTAAGTGTAAATTAATTTCTACACTTAATTAATTAAAAATTAAAATTTTATATTAATATATAAATTTAATTATATTTTAAATTATAATTTTTTAACTTTAAATAATGTCAGATTGAACGAATATATACATTCGCATGTGTAAAAAAAGTTTCTATAAATATAAATTATTAATTAATTGCAAGTATTGATTAATTAAATAATTATTTAATGTTATTAATTTTACGTAAATTTTTTATTTAATGTTATTTTGAAAATATTATTAAAGGGTTAAATAAAATCATGTAGTAAAAATTTAAGAGTAGAATTAAGTTATTATTTTCTCAATTTTATTTAGGATTATTTATCTTTTTTTAATGATAGTGAAGAATAAATTTGAAATAAAAATTGAAATCTTACATTTTTAACCCTATATAATTCTGAAGTAAACTTTGCATTTTATCATTAATTAATTAATGTTTTTTTGGGTTACTATTGCAGGTTTTAGTAATGAGAAGCGAGGGAAAAGGCCCTTTCCGCGCACACTCAAGTGTGCGTGTATATTTCATTTTGCACTATTTTGTCCATGATTTGTTCTTCGGTGTTTGCTTTGTGTGCGCAATAGTGGTCCATCCTCCTTTTCGACGCTTTAATTAGATTCCAAAGTAGCCATGTATGCCTCGCTTTCTCTTAGTTAAGATAATAATTAAATAATTATTTCTTCCCTTTCGGCCTCACGTGACCTATGCGCGTGAAGAACAATAATTTTTTAAGTAAATAAATAGATAAATTTATAAAATTAATGTACTTGATTAAATTATTGGTAACAAAATTTTAAACTCATAACTAAACGTGTAAAAGATTTTTAAAAATACAAACTAATAAAATCATAACATCTATAAGTTTGATTAATTTATTATTATTTATTACATATTTTCAAAAAATATTATTAACTATAGATTGAATATATTTAACACTATATTTCAATTATGTTTATTTAATATTTTTGTTTATTATTGTTAATTATTAATATTTTATATCATCTATTATCGATATTGTTGAGATTAGATTGACGACGTGACTGAAATGGAACTGTGTCATGATTGGTTAGAGCTTGTAAGGGAGAAAACATGAGGTGATAGTGGGTGTCCACGACAACCACTTCGACGCTCAAATTAGTATCTCGACAAGTAGAGAAAACATAATGAATTGCTTAGAGTTTTAGTGTTAGAGAATACCGTACTTTTGTCTCTGCAATTCTTCTCCTTTTATACTATAAGAGGTAGAGATGAATATAGTATTTTTTCGATAATCCGGCAGTAATGTGGTTGTATACATGATACGAGACATCACCAGCTAATAGGTGGGAATCTTGTGATCACAGGCATAATGGAGATATATTGGGTTGTGCTTGATAATGGTAATTTCGTGTCGAGACTCGCCTTAGTGAGGGAAGGGCAAGTCTTCTCGTAAAGACTTAAGTGTTAAGGTGTCCGGGTCTTCCCTTCCTCATGTTGGTCTGTATTTCTCATTTGCTAGATACTTGCCATGTGGCCATGTTATGTGGTGACAGCTTATGGCTTATTTTGAGCGATTGTTATGTAACATCAGAAGTCCTCCGTTGGTCTTTGATGCTTCAGATTCAAAGGAGACGCTTTGTCTTCTTGATCACGTGACACCATTTGACTGTTTGCATCCTTTTGCCTTCCCTTGGTCATAATGGCAACCTTATTTTTTGGTCCATAATAAAGGCTTTACCGGCCATACCACTGTATAAGAATCCTCCTTTCTCTTTTGTATTTGGCAACTATCATCTTTGGGAGACAGAAAATGGGATTCTTACTTTCTTCTTTTTAAGGATAACCAAATCTGTGTGGAGGATAACATCATGGTCTTTGAAGTGCAGCTGAAGGCAAATCTTTTACAAGGCATGGGCATGCCACTGAAGGTTGCATCTGGCCTGACTATAATGCCTCCTCAGGGTTGTGATCCTTGAATCTTCATGAAGGTGCAATCGCACTACTTGGCACTGTGGGCTACGACCTGCCCGACCATAACGTTTCTTCATTTTTACGGTCCTAAAGTAAAGGGTTGGATTATGTAAGATTAATTCCGAGGGCAAGGCTAGGAAGGTAGTTTAGAAAGATAGTTATTCGTATGGCCTTCCAACTGGTGTCTTCCATAGGATGAGATGGAGTTTCTATTAATAGAATTTTTAGGATTTTGATGTACTTGGTACTTTACTCGAGTCCTTTTTATCTCCTTATAATCTTTTATAATGAAAATGCTTATTTTTCCAATCTTATTCGGTAGTATAGATGTATCTATTTAGCAAATGTCTCTTATAGTGCATAGTAAGTGGCCTTTATTCATATTGGTTTTTGGCTTATCCTTTAAATTATCCTTTGATCTTTTATCGACTTTCTCCTTGTCCCTCAGGAATTAGTATACCCTTTTCAAGTTTTCTTAATGTGGGGGACCTGTTTACCAGCGTTCGAATGCATGGTTTGGAGAAAACTTCCTTATGGCCTAGCGACAACTGCCTTGTGGCCTTGATTGGGTGGATCATCGCTGAGTAGTCTGGTAGAAATCACCTCATGGCCTGGCCTGACGATAACTGCCTTGTAGCCTAGATTAGTGGGACCAACGCCCGAGTGATTTGGTGGAAATTTCTTATGACCTAGCCTGGCAAAAACTGCCTTATGGCCTTGATTAATGGAACTAACACCTGAGTGGTTTGGCAGAAACCGCCTTGTGACCTAGTCTAGTGAAAACTACCTTGTGACCTTGATTAGTGAGACTAATACCCAAATGGTCTGGTGAAAACTGCCTTGTGACCTAGTCTAGCGAAAACTGCCTTGTGGCCTTGATTTATAGAACCAATGCCTAAGTGGTCTGGCGAAAATCATCTTGTAGCCTGGCATGGCAAAAACTGCCTTGTGGCCTATTCTTGTTTCTTTAGTCTCTCTTTCTTTTGGGTAAGGTAGTCCATCATTCCATGTTACTAAAGTATACACCATATGAAAATAACCTCGTTAACTCATTATTGATAAAATTTTCTCAAATTACAAATATTCCATGCATGGGGAATAACTTGACTTAGTTTGGTCAACTTATAGGACCCTGGACGAATAACCTTTGAGACCCTAAACGGTCCTTTTCAGTTTTCACCTAGCTTATCAGGTCCAGCATTACCACTTGTTGCGTCTGCTTTTTTGAGGATCAAGTCTCCCACATTGAAGGCTCGCAGCCTGACTTTGCTGTTGAATATTCTCGACATTTTATTCCTATAAACCGCCATTCTAATTATGATATTTTCCTGCAAGAATTCGGCTTGGTCCAAGTTGAATTGCACCTCCTTGGGATGTCCTAAAATTTCAAGATGTTGTGTCCTGAAGCTGCTCACTTGTATTTTCATGGAATAACTGCTTCGGCCCCATATATAAGAGAAAATGGTGTTTCTCCAGTAACTATTTTAGGAATAGTCCTGTATGCCCATAGTATATGAGGTAACTCTTCAGGTCAAATGCCTTTGGCTTGGTCAAGCCTTTTCTTTAGCCCTTGTAATATAGTCCTATTTGTGACTTATGCCATACTATTGGACTGGGGGTGGTAGGCTGGGCTGAACTTCAAATCAATTTTCCATTTCTTACAAAAGTCTCTAGACTTGGTGCTTGCAAATTGAGTTCCATTATTGGTAATCATTATTTTTGGTATTCTAAATTGGGTGAATATATTTTTGTTGACAAAAGAGATTGCTTGTTGCGTAGTGATGAACTGTATTGCTTCAGCTTCTGCCCATTTACTGAAGTAAGGATGTCTATCCCCTACTGAAAGAAAAGTTAAGGACTTCCAATGGTCGCTTGCATTTCTCTCAGGGTCATTGGAATGTTTGCATGTACCTGGCATCATCAACAATTTTGGACAAGTCGCTTTGCATCTTGCATTATCATTGCCAGTAGTATCCTTATCTGAATGCTTTTTGGGCGATTGCTTGAGCTCCTTCATGGCTCCCGCAATGACCTTCATGGATATCTTTTAGGATTTCCTGACCTTCCTTCTCTGTAACACATCACAACCATAGCTATATGGAGGACCTAATGTACAACCAACCATCAATTAGTGTGTACTTAGAAGACTTTCTTATTACCTTTTTGGCTTATAACTTGTTAGCTGGAAGATCATCTTATATCAAGAATTTGTATACGAGCGTCATCCATAATTCTCCTTCTTCTATAGAAAAAGACTCTTCTATCTCTACCGCTGGAGTGTGTAACTCGTTGAACTGTAATGGTTGAGTTAAGTGTTGTTCACCTGCCGCAACTATTTTGGTTAGAAGATCTGCCTCTTCATTATTACCTCTGGTTACCTGGCGAAGTTTGTGGCTACCTTGCCCACTTTCGATCTCCTCCATTATGGACTGGACCTTTTCCTCATATTTGACGAGGTTAGGTTCTCGGACTTTGAATTGTCCTTGGCACTGATTAACAACCAATTATGAATCACTAAAAACAATTGATTTTTGGATATCTAGCTCCTTGATGATTCTTAGAGCCATTATTACTGCCTCGTATTCGACTACGTTGTTGGTGGCTTTGAAGGCGAGCTTTGTCGCATACTGAAGTTTTATACCGGTTTGAGACTACAATAGGATCCCGATTGCTAAGCCCCCAGCCCCACAAGCTCCATCTGCCCAAATCTTTCATTCTTCTATGGTTGCTTCAGAGGACTCTGAAAGTTCTAACAGTGGAGTCATCTTTGCGACAAAGACAGCTAGAACTTGGGCTTTTATGGTCTTTCTGGGAACATACCTGATATCATAAGCCAGTAATATTACAGCTCAGGTAGATAACCGTCCTGATAGCTCCGATCTGTGTAAAATCTTTCATAGAGGATAATCGATTATGACTTCTTTAGTGTGTGACTCGAAGTATGGTTCTAACTTTGTGGCTGACATAAGTACTGCAAACACCGATTTTGCAAGAAGAGGGTAATTCAACTTTACCCCTTTAAGAACTTGGCTGACATAATATATTGGACTTTGTTCCCTATTGCTCTCATGAACGAGTACCAAGCAAACTATTTTCTGCGTCACAGACAAATATAGAAATAAAATTTTGCCTTTGTTAGGTGGACTTAGCAATGGAGGAGTTGATAAAAAGATTTTTAAAATTTCAAAGGCCTTTGCACACTCTTTCCCCACTCAAACTTACCTTTGCCTTTTAAGGATTTGAAGAGTGGGAGACACTTTTTGGCTGAGTATGATATCAATCGGCCCAGGGTAATGACTCACCTATTTGACCTCTGTATTTTGTTTATGGTTTTGGGTGCTTCTATATTTTGGATACAGTTGATCTTCTCAGGATTCACCTTTATGCCCCTTTTGAGATGAAATATGTAATACTCGGCTAGACCCCGGCATTGAAATTCCTACCTTCCGGCAGAATCTCCATTGGAATCCGGAGTTCTCGGATGTCGGAACCCTCTAGAAGGGTAAGATATGTTTTTATAAAATGTTTTTACATGTTTTTTATAGTTTTAATAAAGAAAGAAAATGAGTTTTTGAAAGAAAACACCATGGAGGAAGAGTCCAGGTTCGGCCGCTGAACCTCATGTTCGGCTGCCGAACCTCATGTTCGGCCGCCGAACTTGGTGCTCTTGCGGAGGCACCTTTGGCCCCCGAAGGTGGTCTGGCCAGCCACCTATAAAAGGCCCCTTGTCCGAAAATGGGCGAGTTTTCTCTATCTATTTTCGGGTATAGGTGAGATTTCGCCCTTCCATGGTCGATTTGTTGTTTTCCTTCAATCCCTTCAAGTTTTTGATGGGTTTTTACCTTGTTTTGAAGATTTTTAAGCTAAGATCAAGTTTTTGAAGCTTGGAGACCCTCGGAGCTCGATTTCTCCCAATCTTCGAGTTTGGATCACCTATCCTCTCGATCTTCAAGAGGTAAACTTAGATCCTCACCTTCTTTTATGTTTTAAGTAAGTTTTGAGGGGTTTTAAGGGTTTTGATGCATGTTTAGGCTACTTGTAAAATGTTAGGGTTTATGTTAGTTTTATGCTTAAATGTATGCTATGTGATGTTTGTTGGGGTATAGGCTAGTTTTATGCCCTTATATGCTTGAATATGTGTATATGCATGCTTTAGTATAGTTGGATGCATGTTAGGGTGTTGTGGATGGCTGGAAATGCAAGGCAGAATCGGGTTCTACCCTTAGGGAGAGCCCAGGTTCGACCACCGAAGCCAGTTTCGACCGCCGAACCTGCCTGTGGAGGCAGCTTTAGGCCGCCTAAACTCACCCTCGAAAGTTGGACTTTCGGCTCTGGAAGGACTTTCGGCCGCCGAACCCTGCCCCCGAAAGTGCCTGACTTTCGGCTCTAGAGGGACCTTCGGCCGCCGAACCTGCCGCCGAAAGTCCCCTGCCCAGCCTTCCTTTGCCCGTTTTTCCATGCATGTTTATGATGTTTTTGGGGGGTTTTTGGGGAGATGTTTAGAGTCATGTTAGAGTTTGTTTGGTCCCTCATTTGGATCCACCTGTGTAGGATCAGACCCGAGGAACCGAGAAGGCCAGCAGAGTTAGCTGTTTCAGAGTCAGCCAGAGGTGAGTAGAACACAACTCTTTTATTTCAAAGCAATTAAACTTTTAAGCATGTTCATGCATCATGAATGTCATGTATATAATAGGTTGTATTGCATTAGAATTCACGAATATGATGCATTGCATAATTAGTTGTTGATGTGGATGGATATTGGATGACCCACTAGCCCTCGATATGATGTGATATGATATGATATGGTATGGAAGTCCAGGTCGAGGCCCATTCTACGCCCCTGGCATGATGTTAAGAGAAAGTCCAGGTCGAGAGCCATTCTACGCCCCTGGCACAGTTGGATATGTTATGTTATGTTATGTTAAGGGAAAGTCCAGGTCGAGGCCCATTCTACGCCCTTGGCATAGTTGGATATGTAGAGGATCATTGGTGACAAGTCCATCTTTGATGTGAATTGTTTGTGTTGTGATACATTTCATGAAAGCATGTGATTATTAAATTGTTTTTACTGTTCTGCTCACTGGGCTTTAGTAGCTCACCCCTTTCCCCTAACCCCCAGGTTTGTAGGTTCAGGATAGACTGGAAAGTCGTCAAGGGTAAAGGCTTATGTTGTAATAGATTAGTAGTGGACATGAATGACATGTAATGTAATATAAGGTATTGTACAGTGATGTAATGAGGATTAGTATTGTGCTTGACCCTAATGTATGGTAATCCCTTTTTGTACATGATTGATATGAAATGTTTTAATGATGAGTTATGTTGAACCAAGCTTGACATATGGGATTTATCTGCAGTTGGAGTTGTTTGGTACAGGTGCACTGATGGCTCATATGAGAGTGACATCCGTGTTTCTGGTGCAGGTGGCACAGAAACAGCATGAGGACCCAGTGTTGGTGAAGATAGCCAAAGCTGTCCAGGCAGGCAAGAATGATGAGTTCAGATTTGGTAACAAAGGGATCCTCCGTTATGAGAACAGGTTATGTGTATCAGATGACGTGAGTCTGAAGGGAGACATTATGAGAGAAGCTCATAATGCCAGATATAGTGTTCACCCTGGAGCCACCAAGATGTATCAAGATCTGAAGAGAGTTTATTGGTGGCCAGCTATGAAAAGAGAGGTGGCACAGTTTGTGTCTGCCTGTGAGGTATGTCAAAGGGTGAAGCTGGAACATCAGAAGCCGGCTGGAATGCTTAACCCACTGCCAATTCCAGAATAGAAATGGGAGAATGTTGCAATGGATTTTGTGGTGGGATTACCAGCAACGTCCAACAGATTAGACTCCATATGGTTGGTTGTGGACAGACTGACCAAATCTGCTCACTTCATCCCTGTCAGGAGTGGCTATTCTGTGGATAAATTGACGCAGTTGTATGTTGATGAAGTTGTCAGGTTGCATGGGGCTCCCGTTTCAATAGTGTCAGATAGGGGACCCCAGTTCACCTCCAGGTTTGGCAGAGTCTGCAGAACGCTATGGGTACCAGGTTGGATTTTAGCACTGCTTTCCATCCACAGACCGATAGACAGTCAAAGAGGACCATCCAGACAATAGAAGATATGCTCAGAATGTGTGTGCTAGATTTTGGCGGTTCTTGGAGGCAGCATCTACCCTTGGTGGAGTTTGCCTACAATAACAACTATCATGCTAGCATAAGGATGGCTCCTTATGAAGCTCTTTATGGGAGGAAGTGCAGATCACCTGTCTGCTGGGAAGAAGTGGGAGAAAGGGCCTTAGCAGGGCCTGAGCTTTTAGAGATCACCAGCAGGGTAGTGCCCATCATCAGAGAAAGGATCAGAACTGCTGTCAGTCGGCAGAAGAGCTATGCAGATGTCCACAAGAAGCATGTAGAGTTCCAGCAGGGAGATATGGTGTTGCTCAAGGTGTCTCCTATGAAATGGGTGATTCGTTTTGGGAAGAAAGGTAAGTTAGCTCCACGGTACATCGGATCCTTTGAAATCTTGCAGAAGATTGGGAATGTATCGTACAAGCTGGACTTACCTGCTTCAATGGAGAGAATCCATCCGGTTTTCCATGTTTTCATGTTACGAAAGTTCGTGTCAGATCCGGGCAAGGTTCTTAATGAGCCTGATGTGGAGATCCTAGGAGATCTCACCTATGTTGAGCAGCCAGTACGGATCATAGACACGCAGATCATAAAGCTAATGAACAAGGAAATCCTGATGGTGAAAGTCCTTTGGAATCACCACAACATAGAAGAATGTACCTGGGAGACACGGGAGTCCATCCTCCAGCAATACCATTATCTCTTCTAAGGTTAGTGTTTTATGTTTTTATGTGTGCTTCCTTGTTGCTTGTTTTGTTTGTTGAACATTCGGGGATGAATGTTCTTAAGGGGGAAGAATGTAATACCCGGCTAGACCCCGACATTGGAATTCCTACCTTCCGGCAGAATCTCCGTTGGAATCCGGAGTTTTCGGATATCGGAACCCTCTAGAAAGGTAAGATATGTTTTTATAAAATGTTTTTACATGTTTTTTATAGTTTTAATGAAGAAAGAAAGTGAGTTTTTGAAAGAAAACACTATGGAGGAAGAGTCCAGGTTCGGCTGCCGAACCTCATGTTCGGTCGCCGAACTTGGTGCTCTTGTGGAGGCACCTTTGGCCCCCGAAGGTGGTCTGGCCAGTCACTTATAAAAGGCCCCTTGTTCGAAAATGGGCGAGTTTTCTCTCTCTATTTTCGGGCATAGGTGAGATTTCGCCCTTCCATGGTCGATTTGTTGTTTTCCTTCAATCCCTTCAAGTTTTTTATGGGTTTTTACCTTGTTTTGAAGATTTTTAAGCTAAGATCAAGTTTTTGAAGCTTGGAGACCCCCGGAGCTCGATTTCTCCCAATCTCCGAGTTTGGATCACCTCTTGTAATACCCGACTAGGTCAGGCATCGGAATTTCTACCGTCCGATGGAATTCGAGGATGTCAGAGGTCTCTAGACGGGTAAGAGAAGGTTGTCTAAAATGTTTTTAAGTATTTTCAAGGTTTTGAATGAGATATGATCAGTTTTGAAGAGAAAAGACTATGGGGACAATTGCCATGTTCGGCCGCCGAAGGTAATGTTCGGCCGCCGAAAGTGCCTTAAGTTCGACTTCCGAAACTCCACGTTCGTCCCCCGAACGTTGCATGGTTTTGTATGCAGGTTTGGCTGCCGAAAGTGAGTCGGTCAGCCCTCTATATCAGTGCCTCCAGTTGGTGAAATGGACAAGTGTTGCCTCCAGATCATAGACAGAGGTGAGGCCACGTTCTCCATGAGTCATCTTCATGGTTTTATCCAATCATGCAAAGGGTTGAGTGTTTTTATGTGGTTTTGAAGGTTTTGAGTTCAAAAGCTAAGGTTTGGTGGTTTGACAATTTTGAAGGGGAGTTGCTCTAGATTTCTGAGTTCAGATCGTTCAGCTTCTTGTTATCAAGAGGTAAGTGAAGATTCTGAGCTTCTTTTGAGGATTTATAGAGGTTTTATGGAGGTTTTGGGTAGAGTTGCATGTTTAGGTTTAAAAGTGTGTTTTGGTGTTTTTATGTATGAAAGCATGTTTATGTGTTATGTTTGTTGTTTTTGTTGGGGTTGTAGGTTAGTTTTAGACCCCTTTGTGCATATACTTGAGTATATGTGTGTTGAGGAGTTGTGATATGCATGTTTTGAGAGTTGGAAGGATTGAGGAGCTTGGTTGTGCACGAAGCTGAGTTCTGGATGAACTCAGGTTCGGCAGCCGAAAGTGCATTCGGCCGCCGAACCCCTTGAGAGGTGGCTTTGGCTGCCACAACTCACCCCTGAGAGTTTTGAGGTTCGACTCTGGAAGGGGGATTCGGCCGCCGAAGGTGCCGCCGAAGGTTAGAGACTTTCGTCTCTGGAGTGTCTTTCAGCCCCCGAACCTTGCCCCCGAAAGGGTTCGGCAGCCGAAAGTAGAGATTCGGCCGCCGAAGGTGCTTGAGTTTCGGGTCTGGAGAGGACATTCGGCCGCTGAACCTGCCGCCGAAAGTGTTATGTCCAGCCTTCTTTTGCATGCCTTATGTGATTGAGAAATCGAGGAGGTCACCAGTGTTAGGTGTTGCAGAGTCAGTTCAGTTTTCTGCTAGAGGAGCAGAGGTGAGTAGAACTAAACTTAATCTTTTATACTGAGAAAATGGAATGCTTTAGCTGTAACGCCCCGGAAATCCGGTCCGCTACCGGCGCTAGGATCCAGATCGGCGTAAGGCCGCCGGGACCCGTAGCAAGCCTGACATAACCTGTAAACCTGTAAATCCCATACATGATCAACATCATACATACTATCATAAACCTGTACAATTTTCCATCTCATACATGAACCAAACTCAACCTGTGCATGCCATAACATATACATAAACATAGTCCCTCAGTGGGATCTCATCAAAGCCTCAAAGGGCTATACAACACATGGTGAGTTGGTTTACATAAACATCATTTAAACGTTAAGATCATGTGTCAAAAGGGATAACAACATCTATAGGGTCAAGCACAACTATAACCTCAATATATCTCATTACATAACCTACTATGGTCTATTACATTACATCATGATACAATCGTCATGTCCACAATCTAACTATTACATACATTTGACTTTACTCTTCTTGCCTTCTCTATCTATCCCGTACTTGCACACCTGGGGGTTAGGGGAAAGGGGTGAGCTAGAAAGCCCAGTGAGCAGAATAGTGAAAAACATTATATTTTATTTCATGCTTTCATGAAATGCAACACATCACAAACATATCACATCAAAGGTAAACCTGTCACCAACTAGTCCCATCGTCATACCTGATGCCAGCGGCGTAGTCAGAGGCTCACTGGTCTTCCATTAAACATAGCATTACTTACACTGCCCCAAGGCCTTATCAGGCACTTGGTCTTGGTGTTCCATAGTGCCAAGGGCGTAGTCAAAGGCTTCCTGGTCTTCCATTTTCTAGTGCCAAGGGCGTAGTCAAAGGCTCCCTGGACTTCCATATCAAGGACTAGTGGATCATCCAGCATTTACCCACATCAACAACATAATATGCAATGCAACATATTCGTGAATTCTAATGCAACATCCTAAAATATCTCATGGCAATCGTGATGCATGAACATGCTCAAAATTAATATTTCATTAATTTAAAATCTTAAGAGTTTATTCTACTCACCTCTGGCTAGCTCTGACAATACTCTGTAGCAGCGGACTCATTGCTGTGGTCCTCGGTTCCTCGGGTCCAAACCTACACAGGTGGACTCCAATGAGGGACCAAACATACATAAACATAGCTCTACTATACTCCCCAAAAAAAAACCCCTAAAACATCATGAAAACATCACATGAAAATATGCATGAAATGGCTGAACAGGGCACTTTCGGCGGCACCTTCGGCGGCCGAAAGTTCCAGACAGAGACGAAACTCAGGTAGGTTCGGCGGCACCTTCGGCGGCCGAAAGTGCCAGACAGAGACGAAAGTCTCCTTTCGGGGGCAACTTCGGCAGCCGAAAGGCCTGCCTCCCCAGCCATGTTCGGCGGCCGAAAGTACCTTTGGTTGCCGAACCTGGTTTCTGCCAAAGGGCAGAAACTTGGCTCCCTTTGCACATTTCGCCTCCAAACCATCCAAACATGCATATTTTTCAACCAAAGCATGCATACAAGTTCCTAGGGGCCTCAAACATGCATATGCCCCATCTACAACACTTCAAACACACATCAAACATGCCACATTGTTCATCAAAGCATCAAAGACCCATAAGTTCAACATATACCCTAACATGCATTTCTACCCATAAATCTTGTTTAAAACATAATGTAACTCAGAAATCGACTCTTACCTCTTGAAGATCGAGAGTAGAGGCGATCTAACTTGGAGTTGGGAGAGATTTAGCTCCTTGGGTCTCCAAGCTCAAAACGTGCTCAAAACTTTGAAAATCTTCAAAATAGAAGTTAAAACCCGTGAAAACCATGAAAGATCTAAAGAAAACACTCAAGATTGAGGGAGGAGCGGTGGAGACTCACCTTGGCCGACAATGGGGGAGAAAAAGCTCGCCCGTGCGGACCAAAGGGACCCTTTTATAGTGGCTGGCCAGGCCACGTTCGGGGGCCGAATGTGCCTCCGCATCCATGCAATGTTCGGCGGCCGAACATGAGGTTCGGCGGCCGAACCTGCACTCCCCTCACTCATGCTTTCGGGGGCCTAACGTGCCTCCAAAAACGCATGCATGTTCGGCGGCCGAACTTGACTTTCGGCGGCCGAACCTGGGTTTTCCTCAGAAGATTACTCATGCAACACTCATTTAATTTTGTACTTAAAAACATTAAAAACATGAAAACATTTCATAAAAACATGCTTTCACCCTTCTAGAAGTTTCCGACATCCGAGATTCCACCGGACGGCAGGAATTCCGATACCGGAGTCTAGCCGGGTGTTACATTCTCCCCCCCTTAAGAACATTCGTCCCCGAATGTTCCTCAACTAACACACGCATAAAGCATATCATACATATTAAACACATAGCACACATAGATACTAACCTTTTTAAAAGAGATGGGGATATTGCTGGAGCATGGACTCCCGTGTCTCCCAGGTGCACTCTTCCATATTGTGGTGGTTCCAAAGGACTTTCACCATCGGGATTTCCTTGTTCCTCAACTTTCTGATCTGTGTGTCAAGAATCCGTACTGGCTGCTCTACATAAGTGAGATCCTCTTGGATCTCCACATCAGGCTCACTAAGAACCTTGCCTGGATCTGACACAAACTTTCTCAACATGGAAACATGGAAAACCGGATGGATTCTTTCCATTGAAGCAGGTAAATCCAGCTTGTACGATACACTCCCAATCCTTTGCAAGACTTCAAAGGGTCCGATGTACCGGGGAGCTAGCTTACCCTTCTTACCAAACCGAACCACTCCTTTCATTGGAGACACCCTGAGCAATACTAGATCCCCCTCCTGAAACTCTACCTGTTTCCTGCGGATGTCTGCATAACTCTTCTGCCTGCTAGTAGCAGTTTTAATCCTTTCTCTGATCATGGGCACCACCCTGCTGGTGATCTCTACAAGCTCAGGCCCTGCTAAGGACCTCTCTCCAACTTCTTCCCAGCAAACAGGTGACCGGCATTTCCTCCCATACAAAGCTTCGTATGGAGCCATCCCTATGCTAGCATGATAGCTGTTATTGTAGGCGAACTCCACCAAAGGTAGATGCTGCCTCCAAGAACCGCCAAAATCTAGCACACACATCCTGAGCATGTCCTCTATTGTCTGGATGGTCCTCTCTGACTGTCCATCAGTCTGGGGATGGAAGGCAGTACTGAAATCTAGCCTGGTACCCATAGCACTCTGCAAACTCCGCCAGAACCTGGAGGTGAACTGGGGCCCTCTATCTGACACTATCGAAACAGGCACCCCATGCAGCCTTACTATCTCATCCACGTACACCTGCGCCAATTTATCCACAGAGTAGTTGCTCCTAACAGGAATGAAGTGAGCAGATTTAGTGAGTCTGTCCACTATCACCCATATGGAGTCTAATCTGTTGGATGTTGCCGGTAACCCCACTACAAAATCCATGGCGATATTCTCCCATTTCCACTCTGGAATCGGTAGTGGGTTAAGCATTCCAGCCGGCTTTTGATGTTCCAGCTTCACCCTCTGACATACTTCGCAGGCTGACACAAACTGTGCCACTTCTCTCTTCATAGCTGGCCACCAATACACCCTCTTCAGGTCTTGATACATCTTGGTGGCTCCAGGGTGAATGCTGTATCTTGCATTATGAGCCTCTCTCATAATGTCTCCTTTTAACCCGATGTCATCTGGTACACATAGTCTGTTCCCATAACGGAGGATCCCCTTGTCATCAAATCTGAACCCTCTATCTTTGCCTGACTGAACAGTCCTGGCAATCTTTACTAACTCTGGGTCCTCATGCTGTTTCTGAGCCACCTGCTCCAGAAACACTGGGGTCACTTTCATCTGGGCTATCAAAGCACCTGTACCAGACAACTCCATCTGTAGACCTTCATCAATGAGCTTATAAAACTCCTTCACCACTGGTCTCCTCTCTGCTATGATGTGGGATAGGCTGCCAAGTGATTTCCGGCATAAGGCGTCAGCCACTACATTAGCCTTACCCGAATGGTACTGTATCTTGCAATCATAGTCACTGAGCAGCTCTACCCATCTCCTCTGCCTCAAATTCAGCTCTCTCTGGCTCAAGATGTGTTGCAGACTCTTATGATCTGTGAAGATCTCACATTTTACCCCATAGAGGTAATGCCTCCACATCTTGAGTGCAAAGATTACTGCTGCCATCTCAAGGTCGTGTGTGGGGTAATTCAACTCATGCCTCTTCAGCTGTCTAGAAGCATAAGCTATCACCCTTCCATTCTGCATTAGCACACAACCCACACCTACTCTGGATGCATCACAGAACACTGTGAAATCCTCATTGCTGTTTGGCAGAGCTAACACTGGTGCTGAAGTCAACCTCTTCTTAAGCTCTTCAAAACTCTCTTGGCACTGATCGGTCCATATGAACTTCTGATTCTTTCTGGTTAATCTAGTCAAAGGAGCTGCAATCTTCGAGAAGTCCTGAACGAACCTCCTGTAGTAACCAGCCAAACCCAAGAAACTTCTGATCTCTGTCACTGTAGTGGGTCTAGGCCAGTTGGTCACAGCTTCAACTTTCTTGGGGTCCACCTCTACTCCATTCTCTGACACAATATGCCCCAAGAATGAGATGCTCCTTAACCAGAACTCACACTTAGAGAACTTGGCATACAAGCCATGTTCCCTCAAGGTCTGCAGAACTATCCTCAGATGATGGGCATGCTCCTCTGCATTCCGGGAGTACACTAGGATATCATCTATAAAGACAATAACGAAGTGATCCAGGTACTGTCTAAACACTCTGTTCATGAGATCCATGAATGCTGCAGGGGCGTTGGTTAACCCGAACGGCATCACAAGGAACTCAAAATGCCCATATCTGGTCCTGAAGGCTGTCTTCGGCACATCTTCTTCTCTTATCCTCAGCTGATGGTACCCAGATCTCAGATCTATTTTGGAGAAACAACCCGCTCCTGCTAGCTGGTCGAATAGATCGTCGATCCTTGGCAACGGGTACTTATTCTTGATGGTGACTTTGTTCAACTGCCTGTAGTCGATACAAAGCCTGAGGGATCCATCCTTTTTCTTCACAAAGAGTACTGGAGCACCCCAAGGTGAGGTACTCGGTCGAATGAAACCCTTATCCACCAGTTCTTGCAACTGTTCCTTAAGCTCCTTCAACTCTGCTGGTGCCATCCTGTAGGGAGGGATAGAGATAGGCCTAGTTCCAGGCATCAGCTCTATTTCAAACTCTATCTCCCTTGCAGGTGGTAGTCCTGGAAGCTCGTCTGGGAAAACATCTAAGAATTCTCTGACTACTGGCACTGAGGCGGGCTCTCTAACCTGACTGTCTAGCTCTCTCACATGAGCCAAAAACCCCTGACATCCCCTCCTAAGCAACCTATGAGCCTGAAGAGCTGATATCAGACCTCTAGGTGTACCCCTTTTGTCTCCTCTGAAGACGACCTCTGACCCATCCTGACATCTGAACTTAACTACCTTGTCTCTGCAGTCCAAGGTAGCACCATGGGTAGATAGCCAATCCATCCCTAGAATGACGTCAAAGTCTGTCAAATCTAGAACCACAAGGTCGGCGGATAAGCATCTTCCCTCTATAAAAACTGGACTACACTGGCAGACTGACTCTGCAACTGTCGGGTCACACTTGGGTCCACTGACCCATAGGGGACACTCTAACCCAGAGACCATCGACCCTAAGCTCTGTACGGCTCTCGGTGCAATAAAAGAATGAGATGCACCCGGGTCCATTAATGCATACACATCAGAACACCCAATGATGAGATTACCTGACACCACGGTGTTGGATGTGTTAGCCTCCTGCTGTGTCATGGTGAAGATCCTTGCTGGAGCTGACGGACCCTCACCTCTGAACCCTGCTGAGGAAGAGGCTGTCCCTCTCCCTCTGCCTCTGCCACTGGCCTGTGTCATGGCTGGAGCTGTTGGCTGTGCCACACTGCCTGAAGCTGTCTGCTGAGGCTGTGCTGTAGGAGCTGCTCTAGGACACTCCCGTGACATATGTCCCTGTTGCCCACATCTGTAGCAGGCTGTGGTCCCAAACCGGCATACTCCCCAGTGTGGCTTACCACACCTAGCACACACCGCATTATCTGCACCTGAGCTCGAGCCACTGCCTAATCCCAGACCTGACTTAATCTTATTCCAAAACTTGTTCTTCTTTGACTTCTTGGGGCCTCTGTCCCACTTTTTACTGCCTGAAGCAGCTGCACTCAAAGATGAAGAGCCTGGAGTCTTAGAACCAGAAGGTTGTGCCACTGACTGTTTTACTCTCCCTTCGATGATAGCACTTGCCTCCATCCTCCTGGCCATATCCACTATGGCGTGGAAACTTTCTCTATCTGCCGACTGTATCAAGGAGGAATACTTGGAATTGAGCTTCATGATGTACCTCCTTGACTTCTTCTGGTCTGTATCAAGGTTCTGCCCAGCAAATGGCAGCAACTCCAAAAACCTGTCAGTGTACTCATCTATACTCATCTCTTCTGTTTGCCTCAACTGCTCGAATTCTATCATCTTCTGTTCCCTTGAGCTATCAGGGAAAGCCCATCCAGCAAATTCATTAGCGAACTCCTCCCATGAAAGACTGTCCACCCTTGGTTTCACATAGGCCTTGAACCACTCACGGGCCTTCTTGCATTTTAGGGTGAACCCAGCCATCTGAATGCCTCTACTGTCATCCGCCCCTATCTCATCCGTTATGGTCTTGACCCTCTCCAGGTACACAAACGGGTCATCACCTGTTTCATGTTGGGGAGCACCCAACTTCATGTAGTCGGTCATTCTCACCTTGCTCCCTCCAGATGAGCTAGGTTGAGGTACTTGGGTTTCTGGTTCTGCTGGGGGTGGAGGAGGTGCAACATTTCCTGGGTTTGGGTTTGCTGGATTGGCATAGTAAGGCGGGGGTGGATACATTGGGTACTGGGAGTATGGTGGGTAGTATGGTGGGTATGGCATCTGTGTGGGATAAGGGGTGAAGCTAGGGTAATCCGATGTACCTCCCATCGAATATCCGGGATTTTGTGAGAAGTGTGGGTAGTGGGGTGGCTGAACAAAACCTGAGGCCTGAGTGCCTCCTTGGGACTCTCCCATGCCCTCTTCTGACATGCTAACTCCCAAACTGCCATCCCTCCTCTGCTCTACATCCATCTCATCCCCCATGTCCTCTGACATTCCACCTTGAACAGTCCCCCTTACTGATCTGCTTCTACCCAGATCCAAAGACCTTCTAGGGTCTCTTGCTACTCTTTCCCTGCTTGACCTGCTAGACATTGCCCTAGGCAATGCTGGAGGACGGGCGCTCATGCCCTCATCCTCAGGTGGTACTCCAGTCAATCGTGCAGATCGACGAGTTCCTCTCATCCTGTTTTCTGAAAAACAACACATAACAAAGCAAACATTAACATCATATGGTTCATGTGGGCACACATGAACCCTCATCACATACATAGCATACATAACATAGCATTTATGCACATGCATTCTATCATGGCATATCACATCATCATAGCAAGACAGGACTCTACATCCTATCCTAGTGGACATGACTTTTCCTATTGTGCTTGACCTTCTATAACATCTATGAGCCCGACACTCTAGGTCTGACCATGTGAACCTAGGGCTCTGATACCACTCTGTAACGCCCCGGAAATCCGGTCCGCTACCGGCGCTAGGATCCAGATCGGCGTAAGGCCGCCGGGACCCGTAGCAAGCCTGACATAACCTGTAAACCTGTAAATCCCATACATGATCAACATCATACATACTATCATAAACCTGTACAATTTTCCATCTCATACATGAACCAAACTCAACTTGTGCATGCCATAACATATACATAAACATAGTCCCTCAGTGGGATCTCATCAAAGCCTCAAAGGGCTATACAACACATGGTGAATTGGTTTACATAAACATCATTTAAACGTTAAGATCATGTGTCAAAAGGGATAACAACATCTATAGGGTCAAGCACAACTATAACCTCAATATATCTCATTACATAACCTACTATGGTCTATTACATTACATCATGATACAATCGTCATGTCCACAATCTAACTATTACATACATTTGACTTTACTCTTCTTGCCTTCTCTATCTATCCCGTACCTGCACACCTGGGGGTTAGGGGAAAGGGGTGAGCTAGAAAGCCCAGTGAGCAGAATAGTGAAAAACATTATATTTTATTTCATGCTTTCATGAAATGCAACACATCACAAACATATCACATCAAAGGTAAACCTGTCACCAACTAGTCCCATCATCATACCTGATGCCAGCGGCGTAGTCAGAGGCTCACTGGTCTTCCATTAAACATAGCATTACTTACACTGCCCCAAGGCCTTATCAGGCACTTGGTCTTGGTGTTCCATAGTGCCAAGGGCGTAGTCAAAGGCTCCCTGGTCTTCCATTTTCTAGTGCCAAGGGCGTAGTCAAAGGCTCCCTGGACTTCCATATCAAGGACTAGTGGATCATCCAGCATTTACCCACATCAACAACATAATATGCAATGCAACATATTCGTGAATTCTAATGCAACATCCTAAAAATATCTCATGGCAATCGTGATGCATGAACATGCTCAAAATTAATATTTCATTAATTTAAAATCTTAAGAGTTTATTCTACTCACCTCTGGCTAGCTCTGACAATACTCTGTAGCAGCGGACTCACTGCTGTGGTCCTCGGTTCCTCGGGTCCAAACCTACACAGGTGGACTCCAATGAGGGACCAAACATACATAAACATAGCTCTACTATACTCCCAAAAAAAAAAAACCCCTAAAACATCATGAAAACATCACATGAAAATATGCATGAAATGGCTGAACAGGGCACTTTCGGCGGCACCTTCGGCGGCCGAAAGTCCCAGACAGAGACGAAACTCAGGTAGGTTCGGCGGCACCTTCGGCGGCCGAAAGTGCCAGACAGAGACGAAAGTCTCCTTTCGGGGGCAACTTCGGCAGCCGAAAGGCCTGCCTCCCCAGCCATGTTCGGCGGCCGAAAGTACCTTCGGCTGCCGAACCTGGTTTCTGCCAAAGGGCAGAAACTTGGCTCCCTTTGCACATTTCGCCTCCAAACCATCCAAACATGCATATTTTTCAACCAAAGCATGCATACAAGTTCTTAGGGGCCTCAAACATGCATATGCCCCATCTACAACACTTCAAACACACATCAAACATGCCACATTGTTCATCAAAGCATCAAAGACCCATAAGTTCAACATATACCCTAACATGCATTTCTACCCATAAATCTTGTTTAAAACATAATGTAACTCAGAAATCGACTCTTACCTCTTGAAGATCGAGAGTAGAGGCGATCTAACTTGGAGTTGGGAGAGATTTAGCTCATTGGGTCTCCAAGCTCAAAACGTGCTCAAAACTTTGAAAATCTTCAAAATAGAAGTTAAAACCCGTGAAAACCATGAAAGATCTAAAGAAAACACTCAAGATTGAGGGAGGAGCGGTGGAGACTCACCTTGGCCGACAATGGGGGAGAAAAAGCTCGCCCGTGCGGACCAAAGGGACCCTTTTATAGTGGCTGGCCAGGCCACGTTCGGGGGCCGAATGTGCCTCCGCATCCATGCAATGTTCGGCGGCCGAACATGAGGTTCGGCGGCCGAACCTGCACTCCCCTCACTCATGCTTTCGGGGGCCTAACGTGCCTCCAAAAACGCATGCATGTTCGGCGGCCGAACTTGACTTTCAGCGGCCGAACCTGGGTTTTCCTCAGAAGATTACTCATGCAACACTCATTTAATTTTGTACTTAAAAACATTAAAAACATGAAAACATTTCATAAAAACATGCTTTCACCCTTCTAGAAGTTTCCGACATCCGAGATTCCACCGGACGGCAGGAATTCCGATACCGGAGTCTAGCCGGGTGTTACATTAGCATAGTTCATGCATCATGGATGCCATGTTATGTATTAGGGTGATTGCATTAGAATCACAAATATGGTGCATTGCATTAGTTATTGTTGATGGGGATTGGACCCAGGCGACTTCAATAGCCCATGATCTGTTATGGCTAGATAAGACCTATGGGAGCTCCATAGGAGGGGCCGGGCGCTAAACCATGTAGTGACCTGGGAGTCCATAGGGCCGGGCACTGACAGAGGGAGTTTTGAGGTCATGTCTAATCCGAGAGGTGATATGTTTGTGCAGTGACGCATTTCATGATAGTAAGTACTTTATGACTTGTTTTCAATGTTTCTACTCACTGGGCTTTAGAAGCTCATCCCTTTCCCGTAATCCCAGTTTTGCAGGTTCAGAGTTAGCTGGGACGTCAGAAGCAGCAGCGTGTTGATTAAAGGATTGCTTGTGTAATAGAAAAGTATGGACATGATGTAAAATAAAGAGATGTATGTAAAGGCATGTAAAAGATAGTAAGTCAGTGTGTTATGGTTTAGAATGTGCTTTGCCTAGTGTATGCTTAATCCCTTGTGTTTGCGTGTATCCTGTTTTATGTTTCTTGATGAGAAATGAGTCAAACCAGGCTTAATAGATGTTGTGTGTTGAAAACTCCAGTAGACATATAACTGTGAGGGAAGACAGGGTTTGATTCCCTTGACCCAAAACCAGACCGTAAGGGAAGACCGGGTTTGATTCCCGTGACTCTACGGACAGGATTACTGGTGTAAGCCCTGGGGGCTATTTCAGATTGGTATATCTGATTGTTTTAAGGTTAAGTCTGGTAGTTTTACAGAAAAAGATTGAAAAGCTAGTGGTCGAGTCGGATCATGTATGGGATTTTGTCCTCTATTTGGAGTTCAGGTTAGGTTTGCTACGGGTTCTGGCGGCCTTAAGCCGATCTGGATCCTAGCGTCGAGCAGTTTGGGCCGTTACAGAGAGGTACCGGTTTCCGGGCTGTTACACCTCTCCTCTCGATCTTCAAGAGGTAAGCTTAGATCCTCACCTTCTTTTATGTTTTAAGTAAGTTTTGAGGGGTTTTAAGGGTTTTGATGCATGTTTAGGCTAGTTGTAAAATGTTAGGGTTTATGTTACTTTTATGCTCAAATGTTATGTGATGTTTGTTGGGGTATAGGCTAGTTTTATGCCCCTATATGCTTGAATATGTGTATATGCATGCTTTAGTATAGTTGGATGCATGTTGGGGTGTTGTGGATGGCTGGAAATGCAAGGCAGAATCGGGTTCTGCCCTTAGGGAGAGCCCAGGTTCGGCCACCAAAGCCAGTTTCGGCCGTCGAACCTGCCTGTGGAGGCAGCTTTAGACCGCCTAAACTCGCCCTCGAAAGTTGGACTTTCGGCTCTGGAAGGACTTTCGGCTGCCGAACCCTGCCCCCGAAAGTGCCTGACTTTCGGCTCTGGAGGGACCTTCGGCCGCCGAACCTGCCGCCGAAAGTCCCCTGCCCAGCCTTCCTTTGCCCGTTTTTCCATGCATGTTTATGATGTTTTTGGGGGGTTTTTAGGGAGATGTTTAGAGTCATGTTAGAGTTTGTTTGGTCCCTCATTTGAGTCCACCTGTGTAGGATCGGACCCGAGGAACCGAGGAGGCCAGCAGAGTTAGCTGTTTCAGAGTCAGCCAGAGGTGAGTAGAACACAACTCTTTTATTTCAAAGCAATTAAACTTTTAAGCATGTTCATGCATCATGAATGCCATATATGTAATAGGTTGTATTGCATTAGAATTCACGAATATGACGCATTGCATAATTAGTTGTTGATGTGGATGGATATTGGATGACCCACTAGCCCTCGATATGATGTGATATGATACGATATATTATGAAAGTCCAGGTCGAGGCCCATTCTACGCTCCTGGTACAGTTGGATATGTTATGTTATGTTATGTTAAGGGATAGTCCAGGTCGAGGCCCATTCTACGCCCCTGGCACAGTTGGATATGTAGAGGGTCATTGGTGACAAGTCCATCCTTGATGTGAATTGTTTGTGTTGTGATGCATTTCATGAAAGCATGTGATTATTAAATTGTTTTTACTGTTCTGTTCACTGGGCTTTAGTAGCTCACCCTTTTCCCCTAACCCCCAAGTTTGCAGGTTCAGGATAGACCGGGAAGTCGTCAAGGGTAAAGGCTTATGTTGTAATAGATTAGTCGTGGACATGAATGACATGTAATGTAATGTAAGGTATTGTACAGTGATGTAATGAGGATTAGTATTGTACTTGACCCTAATGTATGGTAATCCCTTTTTGTACATGATTGATATGAAATGTTTTAATGATGAGTTATGTTGAACCAGGCTTGACATATGATATGTTGCCCCACTAGAGCATTTGATGAGGGCTCTAGTGTGGGGTTTTAAGTTTACAGTATGGTGCATGCACAGGTCAAACTTGGTATATGTATGAAAAGCTTAAAGTTTTTATGAAAATGTATGATCATGTATGAGATTTATCAGGTATGACAGGATGTATATTAGGCTTGCTACGGGTCCCGGCGACCTTAAGTCGATTTGGATCCTAGTGCCGGTAGCGGTCCGATTTCCGGGTCGTTACAAAATATCTTAGAAACATCCCAGCCATTACCCCGAAAATACACCTTTTTGAGTTCATCTTCATGCCCGCCTTGTCCAGGATATTAAAAAATCTTCAAATATCCTCCGGATGTTCTTCCAATGGTTGGATTTTTACCACCATGTCTTTGACGTGTACTTTGACGATTGACCCTACCATGTCCTTAAAGATTCCTGACACCAACTTTTGGTACGTGGCTCCTGCATTTTCTAAATCAAAAGGCATTACCTTACAATAAAAAAACTCCTTCATTTTTTATGAATGCTGTAATGACCAGAAAATCGGACCGCTACCGGCGCTAGGATCCGGGTCGGCTTAAGGCCGCCAAGACCCGTAGCAAGCCTGACATACATCCTGAAAACCTGTTTAATCCCATACATGATCAACAATATGCATAAAAATTTAAAACTTTTCTTTCATACATCCAACTCAACCTGAACATGCACTGCACATAACCATAATCATAATCATGATCCCTCTGTGGGATCTCATCAATGCCCCAATGGGCGATACATCATAAGATGAGTTGGCTTCCATGAACATAATAAAACATTTTTTATCATGTAGTAAAAGGGATACCTCAAACACAATGTCAAGCACAATATCTAATCCTCAATATCATTACATAACTAAAACTGTACTTTTACATAACATTAATACATCTATCATGTCCACACTAACTATTACATACACGTGACTTCATTACTCTTGTAAACCTCCTGGTCTACCCTGTACCTGCAATCCTGGGAAAATTGGGAGAGGGGTGAGCTACTAAAGCCCAGTGAGCAAAATAATAAAACATTTTAAAACATATGATAACATGAAATGCATCACATCACAGCTAATCACATCAAGGATGAACTTGTCACCAATAGCCCTCTACATGGTCCAACTGTGCCAGAACGTAGAATGGGTCCTGGTTTTTCCCTTACATAGTGCCAGCGAACATAGAATGGGTCCCACTGGTCTTACTTTCCGTACCGTACATATCATATCGTCATATCATAGATCGAGGGCTATGGATCATTCAACATTCATCCACATCAACATCAAAATATGCAATGCAACATATTCGTGAATTCTAATGCAAGCAACCTAATTCATCACATGGCATTTATGATGCATGATCAATGCTCAAACTTTGAAATTTATTTACTTTAAACGTAAAGGTTTATTCCACTCACCTCTGGATAGCTCTGACCAGATACTGGGGCAACAGACTCACTGCTGGGGTCCTCGGTTCCTCGGGTCCGAACCTACACAGGCGGACTCAAATGAGGGACCAAACATACATGAACATAAATCTAAACTATTCCCCAAAAACCCCCTAAAACATCATGGAATAATCATAGAAAAACATGCAAGAAAAGGCTGAACAGGGCACTTTCGGCAGCAGGTTCGGCGGCCGAAAGTCCCTCCAGAGCCGAAAGTCAGGCAGGTTCGGCGGCACCTTCGGCGGCCGAAACTCCCAGACAGAGGCGAAACTCATGCATGTTCGGCGGCACTTTCGGCGGCCGAAAGTCCCAGACAGAGACGAAAGTCTCTTTTCGGGGGCAAGCTTCGGCAGCCTAAAGCTGCCTCCACAAGCATGTTCGGCGGCCGAAAGTTCCTTCGGCTGTCGAACCTGGTTTCTCCCAGAATGGCAGAAACTTAGCTCCCCTATGCATTTATGCCTCCAATCTCCTTCAAACATGCATAAACCTATTCTACAACATTCCTCAATCATACACAAGCAAACATACAAGTTCCTAGGGGCATCAAACCAACATAACCCCAACTACAACACACAAGCAACTCACATTGTTCAAAAACACAAATAAAACCCATAAACCTAACCATGAGCTAAACATGCATTCTACCCCATAGATCTTGCATAAAACTTGCTTAAAACATAATGTAAGCTAGAGATCGACCCTTACCTCTTGAAGAACGAGGGTGGAGGCGATCTAACTTGGAGTTGGAAGAGATTTGAGTTCTTGAACCTCAAAGCTCCAAAACTTGCTTAAAACTCAAAAATCTTCAAAACAAAGTAAAAACTTGTGAAAAACTCGAAAGATCTGAAGGAAAAGACTCAAGATCGGTGAGGGGTGGCGGAGAACTCACCTTGGCCGGAAATGGGGAAAAAGCTCGCCCGTTTTCGGCTAAGGGACCCTTTTATAGTGGCTGGCCAGGCCACGTTCGGGGGCCGAACGTGCCTCCGCATGCATGCCATGTTCGGCGGCCGAACTTGAGGTTCGGCGGCCAAACCTGGACTTTCCTCACTTATGCTTTCGGGGGCCTAAAGGCGCTCCCGAAGGCATGCATGTTCGGCGGCCGAACCTGAGTTTTCCTTTAAGGTTGTTTTCATGCAAAAACTCATTTCCATTATACTTAAAACCATGAAATACCTTAAAACATTTTATGAAAACATGATTCTACCCTACTAGAGGCTTCCGACATCCGAGATTCCACCGGACGGTAGGAATTCCGATACCGAAGTCTAGCCGGGTATTACATTCTCCCCCCCTTAAGAACATTCGTCCCCGAATGTTCCTCAACTAGCACATACCATGGCATAAAACATAACATACATACATACATAGCACATAAACACATAGAGATCTAACCTCAAAAGAGATGAGGGTACTGCTGGAGCATAGACTCCCGTGTCTCCCAAGTGCATTCCTCCAAATTGTGGTAGTTCTACAGGACTTTCACCATCGGGATTTCCTTGTTCCTTAACTTTCTGATCTGGGTGTCTATGATCCGTACTGGCTGTTCAACATAGGTGAGATCCTCTTGGACCTCCACATCAGGCTCACTAAGAAACTTGCTCGGATCTGATACAAACTTCCTCAACATTGAAACATGGAAAACCGGATGGATCCTTTCCATTGAAGCAGGTAATTCCAGCTTGTATGACACATTCCCAATCTTTTGCAAGATTTCAAAGGGTCCGATGTATCGTGGGGCTAGTTTACCTTTCTTCCCGAAGCGAAGCACTCCCTTCATAGGAGACACCTTGAGCAATACCAGATCCCCCTCCTGAAACTCGACCTGCCTTCTGCGGATGTCTGCATAACTCTTCTGTCTGCTTGCAGCAGTCTTGATTCTTTCTCTGATTATGGGTACTACTCTGCTGGTAATCTCGACTAGCTCAGGCCCTGCCAAGGCCTTTTCTCCCACTTCTTCCCAGCAAACAGGTGATCTGCACTTCCTCCCATACAAAGCTTCATATGGAGCCATCCCGATGCTAGCATGATGGCTGTTATTGTAGGCAAACTCCACCAAAGGTAGATGCTGCCTCCAAGAACCGCCAAAGTCCAGCACACACATCTTGAGCATATCCTCTATGGTCTGGATGGTCCTTTCTGACTGTCCGTCCGTTTGTGGATGGAAAGCAGTACTGAAATCCAACCTAGTACCCATGGCGTTCTGCAGACTCCGCCAAAATCTGGAGGTGAACTGGGGCCCTCTATCTGACACTATCGAAATAGGAACCCCATGCAGTCTGACGATCTCATCGACATACACCTGCGCCAACTTGTCCACAGAATAGCCACTCCTGACAGGGATGAAGTGAGCAGATTTAGTGAGTCTGTCCACAATCACCCATATGGAGTCCACTCTGTTGGACGCTGCCGGTAACCCCACTACGAAGTCCATAGCTATATTTTCCCATTTCCATTCTGGAATAGGTAGCGGGTTAAGCATTCAAGCCGGCTTCTGATGTTCCAGCTTCACCCTCTGACACACTTCGCAGGCTGACACAAACTGTGCCACTTCTTTCTTCATAGCCGGCCACCAATAAACCTTCTTTAGATCTTGATACATCTTGGTGGTCCCGGAGTGAACGCTGTATCTTGCATTATGAGCTTCTCTCATAATGTCTCCTTTTAGCCTTATGTCATCTGGTACACATAGTCTGCTCCCATAGCGGAGGATCCCCTTGCTGTCGAATCTGAACTCACTATCATTGCCTGACTGAACAGTCCTGGCAATCTTCACTAACTCCGGGTCCTCATGCTGCTTCTGAGCCACCTGCTCCAGAAACACGGGTGCCTGACAGAGCATAATTTAGCCCACTTTATCATGATAATCTTGATGTTTATTTACACCTTTTCTACCTAATTTTGTGGTTTTAACCATGTTTTGCAGATATTAGGTGTAAAGAGACAATCTGCAGAAAATGCTCTTAAAACTGCCAAAAAGTGCCAAATATGAAAAGTTCCAGAAAAGGAAAGTTTTCATATATGGAAAGTTCCAAATAAGGAAAGTTTTCATATATGGAAAGTGCCAAATAAGGAAAGAGTCGGACAGCACAGTCAGCAAACTGTCCGAAATTCGAACTGCAGAATCTTTCCTGCCTTATTTAGAGCATGAAGCCAAAAAGGAAAGTTTTCAAATAAGGCAAGTTTTCAGAAAAGGAAAGTTTTCAAATGAGGAAAGTGCAGAGACAAAAGCAAATAAGGAAAGCTCAGTCAGGAAATTATTTGAATTTCGAATCGCAGATCTTTCTTTCCTTATTCAAAGATGTGCACGTACTGCAGCAGTCAAATCTTCCAATTTAGGCAGCAAGGTCTCATCAAGGCACACTTGCCTCTTCTGCGTTCAACGTTTAAAATTCAAATGAAGGCTCCACCTAAAAAGGAAAGACTGGACATATATCTTTCCACTTCTGCACATTAATGACTGCATTCTCCTGCCTCTTTTGCAATCCATGCGCGCGCCACCTCTTCTGGAAGCATGATCCGCGCATCCTTCCTCTTCTGAAAGCCTTGGTACGTGCATATTTCCTTATGAACATCAAGCCACGACTTTTCTTCCTCTATTGGCAGCCTTGGATCGCTCTTCCTTCCTTTTCAGACACAAGGTACGCTCCTTTCCTATTCTGAAGGCAATCTGCGCGCCAACTTCTTTCTGAAGCCTTGCAGTCCGATTCTTTCCTCGTTTGCAACAACTTGGGCAGCAAGTTGCACATGGGCAGCACCTTGGGCAGCCTCTACACTAATTAGGAAGCAAGGTCAGCATCTAAACTTATTCAGGAAGCACAATCTGCGCCTCCTTCCCTTTCTGAGACCAAAACGCGCGCATCAACTTCCTTTCGCAGTGCATTTTCGCGCAGCCTTCCTTCTGAAGCCGAAAAGCGCGATTCTTTCCTTTTCAGACACATCTTGGGCAGAAAATACCTCTTGGGCAGTAAGTATGACCTAGGGCAACACTTTTCAACTATAAAAAGCCACATAAGAAGCCTCTACAGGGTCTTTACACTCCCCCTGGGAGACACCTACGGGATTGCAAGTGACATCTTCTCTTTTTCTTCCTTTCTTTATTTTTAGTTTTTGTTTCAGCCATGAGTGGCTGAAACCTTTTTTCTAGTTGAGGATTTGGTGAAACTTTGGTTGTATTTTTGGATTGAGAGACTTGAACTACATGGTTAATCTTTAGTTGCTTTTCAATATTCATGTAATTTGGTGCTTTAAGATATTATTGCTTTGTCTTGCGGATCTCTATTGATCTTTGATTTCAAGGTAATATATTGTTGTTTGAATAATCTTAGTCCGTATTTGCTTGGATTGCTCAAATATAAGAACACTTGGTGTAAAAACCAAGGAAATTGCATGATCTAGTGTTGTCTCCATGCATGTGGGTGACTAGAATTGGTTCTCTCTATTTCTTTATGCGATTGACTATTGTATAAGGCCTGTGGCTCAAAGACGTTCTTTGGCAATTGTTAATTAGTAATTAATTGGAGGACTATCCCTAATTGATTTAACCTAAAAGAGAGATAATGGATGTGAGAAGCTTCTTCAATCTCCATGGCCAATTTATTGAATCAACAAGGGAACATATGAGTCAATGATCAATCCCATCAACTTAAAGTGAATCCGAATCTTCAACTAGAGCTTTTCTCTTATTTGTTTTCTCTTTATTTTTATTATTTGCTTTACTTTATTGTTTCCACCATTAGTTTAATCAAATCAATCTCAAACCCCCCTTATTTACTTTACTCGCAATTTATTTTCATTGTTTATTTATTTTCTGTTTGTTCATTTGGTCTACTCAAGGAAGGTAAATAAGTATCAATTCCCTGTGGATACGATCCTTTTACCACTGTCTACAGTTTTAATATTGTTGGTAGTTAAAAAGGTTATTTATTTTGACCGGCTTCGACAACCGTTCTGTCAAAATTGGCGCCGTTGCCGGGGAGTTGATTTAACTTATTTGTTTTTCTTTCAGGACCAAATTTAAAAAAAAAAAAGAGAGCACGTCATCGCAAGACCATCTTCTGAAACATCTCAATCGCACATCTGAATCATGGATGAGGTAAGTAGATCTGATCTTTCTTTTCTAACATCTTTATTGAAAGATTTAACCATAGAACAAGACGCGGTAAGTACACCTTTCCGCCTTGTGGAACTTTATGAACAAATCGCTGCTATGAGAAGTTTTGTTATAGACCAAGCTGAACAAGCTTTTGAAGAACAACAACTCCAACAAGTACATGCATGTGAAAGATTCTATGGACAGCCGAGATATGCAATACCTGAAGATACCAGAACTAATCTTTATAAGATGTTGGAGACTTTGCACAATTTCCAACAGGAAGTGGATCGAGTAGCCGCCAAATGGAGAGAAGACATGGTAAGAAAAGAGGAAGAGCGTCAAGCTGATGATGAAAGATGGCAAGTACAAGAATAAGTTGCTGAAGAAACCCAACCAGAAGATAGTTTGTCCAATCAAACTGATCAAACAGAACTTGTTGCCTTAGATATCATTGATTTTATGAGCCAAGATGTTTTTTATGTAAATCAAAATGATATGCTAAATGATGATCCTTGCAGGAAAGAGAGCCAGAAAGAGCCAGAACTGAAAGAAACTGACTGTTGCATCCAACAGGTGGACTGCAGCCATGCGCAGAATGAACAGAAGCAGATCGCACCACTTCAGCTTGGTGCGCAGATCAACCTTGCGCAGGACAGTCCTGCAACACTTCCAGTCACACTTCTTCAGCTTCCATCGCATGAAACTCCTTCCAGCCTCCCATTGCAGACCAACCTTGCGCAAGAAGGAGTACCTGAAAGCCTTTCAGTTGTGTCCTTTCAGCTTCAATCGCAGATCAGTGGTCTTCCACCTCCCTTTCAGGTAAGTTCTGCGCAGAAAGAAGAATCTGAAACTCCTTTCAGCCTTCCAATGCAAACAGCCCAGGCTCACAAGGAACAAATGGTATTCCAAGCACCCAAACCAAAGGAGCATGCAGATCTATGCTTGCCCAAGCCTCCAGATAAGGTAGAGTTTGTTTTGCCCGAATTCAGTGCCATGTTGCAGACATCTATGAGGAAACATGAATTGGAATTCAAAATATTGCCAAATCATCTCAAAAATGCAAACATAAGGGCAAGAGGCACACCTCATCTGAAAGAGGAGAAACTAATCATGTTACTTCATGAGTACATGAAAGAAATAAGATGGGTCATGACCAAAACAAAAAGCGTGTTACACTTTTCACTCAATGCAGTTGGGACTCTTTTCCCTTCCCCAATTACTTGAGGCAACTTGCCAAGTGGATCGCACCATACAACACCACACCAGGGGAGTACTCAGTTTCCTTTGTTCTTTTATGTTTTCTATACATTGAGGACAATGCATGATTTAGGTGTGGGGGTGCGGATCTCTGAAATTTAAATTTTTTATTTTTTTTGCTTTAGACACATTTTTCCCTTTCAGTTTGCATTTTCCTTTCAGATTTCCTTTCAGCTTTTGCGTTTTGCGTTTCTTTCAGATTGTTTAGCCAAAGTTTTTAAATTTTTTTTCATTTTTGCTTTCAATAACACAAACATCCACAATCTTCCTTTTTATTTGCTTTACTCAAACTGATGAACTATGTTGGATGAACTTTCTTTCCATGACCCCATTGATGTGATAACTCTTTAAACCTAGGTTGAATCAATTGCAATGAGATATATTCATGTTTGGGAATTGCCTTTGAATTGAATCTTTGAGCTTGCCATGGTGAAAAATATATTGATGACACTCATTTGAGAGAATGAATTGATTGATGTGTGAATGAACTTAATGTGACTTGTGTTAGCAATTGGTGTTGATTTGCCCAAATCATTGAGAAAAATAAATTCAGAAAAGGCCTAGACTTCATGAGCACAAATTGAAAACTGTTCCAATGGTCAAAAGACTATGAACAGAGCTAGTAGCCACTTGGACAGGTGACCAACTGAGTAACTGGGGGTGGGTATCACCAATATGTACCTTCACGTCAAAAGGTTGGTGACTTTTTCAAGCAAGTTTAAAGTGCAAAAAGGCTGAATAAAGTACTTCAAGGTAAGGGCAAGTCACTCTAAAAGCTAGAATAAGTCCTTAACTGAACAAATGAAATGTGCATGTATTATCTCTCTCTTGAGTAAAACCAATCCTAGCCATGGTGAGTAAAGGGAAACAAGGAACGAGGTAAGTAACCTTGATGCATATATTCTTTATTGCAATGCTTCAAAATAGGGGTCTAGAGTAAGAGCTTAAGTGGACATAAAGGATCAAAGCAAAGAGAGTTTATTTGACTATGTTTGTTTGCTTGAGGACAAGCAAAAGGTTAGGTGTGGGGGTATTTGACAGAGCATAATTTAGCCCACTTTATCATGATAATCTTGATGTTTATTTACACCTTTTCTACCTAATTTTGTGGTTTTAACCATGTTTTGCAGATATTAGGTGTAAAGAGACAATCTGGAGAAAATGCTCTTAAAACTGCCAAAAAGTGCCAAATATGGAAAGTTCCAGAAAAGGAAAGTTTTCATATATGGAAAGTTCCAAATAAGGAAAGTTTTCATATATGGAAAGTGCCAAATAAGGAAAGAGTCGGACAGCACAGTCAGCAAACTGTCCGAAATTCGAACTGCAGAATCTTTCCTGCCTTATTTAGAGCATGAAGCCAAAAAGGAAAGTTTTCAAATAAGGCAAGTTTTCAGAAAAGGAAAGTTTTCAAATGAGGAAAGTGCAGAGACAAAAGCAAATAAGGAAAGCTCAGTCAGGAAATTATTTGAATTTCGAATCGCAGATCTTTCTTTCCTTATTCAAAGATGTGCACGTACTGCAGCAGTCAAATCTTCCAATTTAGGCAGCAAGGTCTCATCAAGGCACACTTTCCTCTTCTGCGTTCAACGTTTAAAATTCAAATGAAGGCTCCACCTAAAAAGGAAAGACTGGACATATATCTTTCCACTTCTGCACATTAATGACTGCATTCTCCTGCCTCTTTTGCAATCCATGCGCGCGCCACCTCTTCTGGAAGCATGATCCGCGCATCCTTCCTCTTCTGAAAGCCTTGGTACGTGCATATTTCCTTATGAACATCAAGCCACGACTTTTCTTCCTCTATTGGCAGCCTTGGATCGCTCTTCCTTCCTTTTCAGACACAAGGTACGCTCCTTTCCTATTCTGAAGGCAATCTGCGCGCCAACTTCTTTCTGAAGCCTTGCAGTCCGATTCTTTCCTCGTTTGCAACAACTTGGGCAGCAAGTTGCACATGGGCAGCACCTTGGGCAGCCTCTACACTAATTAGGAAGCAAGGTCAGCATCTAAACTTATTCAGGAAGCACAATCTGCGCCTCCTTCCCTTTCTGAGACCAAAACGCGCGCATCAACTTCCTTTCGCAGTGCATTTTCGCGCAGCCTTCCTTCTGAAGCCGAAAAGCGCGATTCTTTCCTTTTCAGACACATCTTGGGTAGAAAATACCTCTTGGGCAGTAAGTATGACCTAGGGCAACACTTTTCAACTATAAAAAGCCACATAAGAAGCCTCTACAGGGTCTTTACACTCCCCCTGGGAGACACCTACGGGATTGCAAGTGACATCTTCTCTTTTTCTTCCTTTCTTTATTTTTAGTTTTTGTTTCAGCCATGAGTGGCTGAAACCTTTTTTCTAGTTGAGGATTTGGTGAAACTTTGGTTGTATTTTTGGATTGAGAGACTTGAACTACATGGTTAATCTTTAGTTGCTTTTCAATATTCATGTAATTTGGTGCTTTAAGATATTATTGCTTTGTCTTGCGGATCTCTATTGATCTTTGATTTCAAGGTAATATATTGTTGTTTGAATAATCTTAGTCCATATTTGCTTGGATTGCTCAAATATAAGAACACTTGGTGTAAAAACCAAGGAAATTGCATGATCTAGTGTTGTCTCCATGCATGTGGGTGACTAGAATTGGTTCTCTCTATTTCTTTATGCGATTGACTATTGTATAAGGCCTGTGGCTCAAAGACGTTCTTTGGCAATTGTTAATTAGTAATTAATTGGAGGACTATCCCTAATTGATTTAACCTAAAAGAGAGATAATGGATGTGAGAAGCTTCTTCAATCTCCATGGCCAATTTATTGAATCAACAAGGGAACATATGAGTCAATGATCAATCCCATCAACTTAAAGTGAATCCGAATCTTCAACTAGAGCTTTTCTCTTATTTGTTTTCTCTTTATTTTTATTATTTGCTTTACTTTATTGTTTCCACCATTAGTTTAATCAAATCAATCTCAAACCCCCCTTATTTACTTTACTCGCAATTTATTTTCATTGTTTATTTATTTTCTGTTTGTTCATTTGGTCTACTCAAGGAAGGTAAATAAGTATCAATTCCCTGTGGATACGATCCTTTTATCACTGTCTACAGTTTTAATATTGTTGGTAGTTAAAAAGGTTATTTATTTTGACCGGCTTCGACAACCGTTCTGTCAGTGCCACTCTCATCTGGGCCACCAAGGCACCTGTACCAGACAACTCCATCTGTAGACCTTCCTCAATGAGCTTGTAAAACTCCTTCACCACTGGCCTCCTTTCTGCCGATATGTGGGATAAACTGCCGAGTGATTTCCGGCTTAAGGCGTCTGCCACAACATTCGCCTTACCCGGATGGTACTGAATCTTGCAATCATAGTCACTCAGCAGCTCCACCCATCTCCTCTGTCTCAAATTCAAATCTCTTTGACTCAAGATGTACTGTAGGCTCTTATGATCCGTGAAGATCTCACATTTAACCCCATAGAGGTAGTGCCTCCACATCTTGAGTGCAAAGATTACTGCTGCCATCTCCAGGTCATGTGTGGGGTAATTCAACTCATGCTTCTTCAGCTGCCTAGAAGCATAAGCAATCACCCTCTCATTCTGCATTAGTACACAACCCAGTCCCACACGGGACGCATCACAAAAGACTGTAAAGTCCTCATCACTAGATGGCAGAGCTAACACTGGTGCTGAAGTCAACCTCTTCTTAAGCTCTTCAAAACTCTCTTCGCACTGGTCGGTCCACACAAACTTCTGATTCTTCCTGGTTAGTCTGGTCAGAGGAGCTGCAATCTTTGAGAAGTCCTGAACAAACCTCCTGTAGTAACCTGCCAAACCCAAGAAACTTCTAATCTCTGTCACTGAAGTGGGTCTAGGCCAGTTAGCCACAGTTTCTGTCTTCTTGGGGTCTACCTCTATACCATTTTCCGACACCACATGCCCCAAGAACGAAATGCTCCTCAGCCAGAACTCACACTTAGAGAACTTGGCATACAAGCCATGTTCCCTTAAAGTCTGCAGAACCAACCTCAGATGATGGGCATGCTCCTCTGCGTTCCTGGAATACACTAAGATATCATCTATGAAGACAATAACGAAGTGATCCAGGTATTGACTAAATACTCTGTTCATGAGATCCATGAATGCTGCAGGGGCGTTGGTTAACCCAAACGGCATCACAAGGAGCTCAAAATGCCCATATCTGGTCCTGAAAGCTGTCTTTGGCACATCTTCATCCCTTATCCTTAGCTGATGGTACCCCGATCTTAGATCTATTTTGGAGAAACAACCCGCTCCTGGTAGCTGGTCGAATAGATCATCGATCCTTGGCAGAGGGTACCTATTTTTGGTAGTGACTTTGTTCAACTGCCTGTAGTCGATACAAAGTCTGAGGGATCCATCCTTCTTTCTCACAAACAAGACCGGAGCACCCCAAGGTGAGGTACTCTGTCGGATGAAGCCCTTTTCTACCAGCTCTTGCAACTGCTCCTTCAATTCCTTCAACTCGGCTGGGGCCATCCTGTAGGGAGGGATAGAGATCGGTCTAGCTCCAGGCACCAACTCTATTTTGAACTCTATCTCCCTAGCAGGTGGTAAACCTGGAAGCTCATCTGGAAAGACATCCTGAAACTCTCTGACAACTGGCACTGAGGCTGGCTCCCTGACCTGACTGTCTAGCTCTCTCACATGAGCTAAGTACCCCTGACATCCCTTCCTAAGCAACCTACGAGCCTGAAGAGCTGATATCAGACCTCTAGGTGTACCCCTCTTGTCTCCTCTGAAGACGACCTCTGACCCGTTCTGATCTCTGAACTTGACTACCTTGTCTCTGCAGTCCAAGGTAGCACCATGGGTAGATAGCCAATCCATCCCTAGAATGACGTCAAAGTCTGTCAAATCTAGAACCACAAGGTCGGCGGAGAGGCATCTTCCCTCAATAAAAACTGGACTGTACTGGCAGACTGACACTGCCACTGACGGGTCACACTTGGGTCCACTGACCCATAGGGGACACTCTAACCCAGAGACTATCAGACCCAACCTCTCAACGGCTCTCAGAGTAATAAATGAATGAGATGCACCCGGGTCCATTAATGCATACACATCAGAACACCCAATGACGAGATTACCTGACACCACGGTGTTGGATGTGTTAGCCTCCTGCTGAGTCATGGTGAAGATCCTGGCTGAAGCTGATGGACCTTCACCTCGGGAACCAGAAGAAGAGGCTGCCCCTCTCCCTCTACCTCTGCCACTGCCCTGAGTTGTGGCTGGAGCTGCTGGCTGTGCCACACTACCAGAAGCTGTCTGCTGGGGCTGGCCCATAAAAGGTGCTCTAGGACACTCCCGAGCCATGTGTCCCTCTTGTCCACATCTGAAACATGTATTAGTCCCAGCTCGACACACTCCCCTGTGCGGCCTTCCACATCTCTGGCATTCTGTACCATCTGAGCCTGAGCTCGAGCCACCGCCAAATCCCAGATCGGATTTCAACTTATTCCAAAACTTATTCTTCTTCGGCTTCTTGGTGGTGTTATCCCACCTCTTCTTACTTGAGCTCTGAGAAGAGAGACCTGGCCCTCCTCTGCCTGGGGTCTTAACCCCTGAAGACTGGGTCACTGACTGCTTCACTGACCCCTCAACTATAGCACTCGCCTCCATCCTTCGAGCCATATCCACCACAGTGTGGAAACTTTCCCTCTCAACTGACTGAATCAACGAGGAGTACCTAGAATGCAGCTTCATAACATATCTCTTGGCTTTCTTCGTATCTGTATCTAGAGCTTGCCCTGAAAAAGGCAATAGCTCCAAGAATTTATCCGTGAACTCCTCTACACTCATGTGCTATGTCTGCCTCAGTTGCTCAAACTCAATCATCTTCAGTTCTCTGGAATTGTTTGGAAAAGCCCATCCAGCGAACTCATTCGCAAATTCCTCCCATGTCATACCGTCTAGTCTCGAGTCCACATAACACTTGAACCATTCCCGTGCCTTCTTGCACTTTAAAGTGAACCCTGCCATCTGAATGGCCCTGCTATCATTCGCCCCTAGCTCATCAGTTATTGTCTTTACTACTCTCAGATACTCAAAGGGGTCATCCCCTGACTTGTATTTGGGAGCATCCAGCTTAAGGTAATCTGTCATCTTTACTTTGCTCCCATCGGCTAAGCTAGGTCTAGGAGGTTGAATAACTGGGGCTGCTGGTTCTGTGGGTGGTGGAGGTGGGGGTGCAGCATTCCCCGAGGTGGGGTTTGCTGGGTTAGGATAGAAAGGTGAGGGTGGATAAGCTGGGTACTGTGTGTAAGGTGGATAGAAAGGTGGATAAGGCATGTAGGTAGGGTAGGGGTTAAAGCTGGAGTAATCCAATGTGCCTCCCATCGGATACCCTGAACCCTGTGGGAAGGGTGGATAATGGGGTGGAAAACCATACCTCGAGGCCTGAACGCCTCCTTGAGACTCCCCTGTCCCCTCTTCCTCCATGCTCACATCCAGGTTCCCATCCCTCCTCTGATCCTCTTCCGTAACCTCCCTCACATCTGAAGAACTTCCTCCTCTATCTGTCCCCCTTCTGCTAGCATCAAAAGACCTTCTAGGGTCCCTTGACACTCTTTCTCTGTTTGCTCTACAAGACATTGCCCTAGGCAATGTAGGAGGACGGGCGCTCGTGCCCTCATCCTCAGGTGGCACTCCGGTCAATCTTGCCGATCGACGGGTTCCTCTCATCCTGTTTTCTAAAAAACAGTACACATCACACAAACATCAGCATCATATGGTTCATGTGGGCACACATGAACCCTCATCACATATACATCATTCATATCATAGCATCAATGCACATGTATATAATCATGGCATTTCACATCATCATACAAGACAGGACTCCACATCCTATCCTAGTGGACATGATCTTCCTATTGTGCTTGACCTTCTAGAACATCTATGAGCCCGACACTCTAGGTCCGATCCTATGAACCTAGGGCTCTGATACCATTCTGTAACGACCCGAAAATCAGACCGCTACCGGCGCTAGGATTCGGGTCGGCTTAAGGCCGCCAAGACCCGTAGCAAGCCTGACATACATCCTGAAAACCTGTTTAATCCCATACATGATCAACAATATGCATAAAAATTTAAAACTTTTCTTTCATACATCCAACTCAACCTGAACATGCACTGCACATAACCATAATCATAATCATGATCCCTCTGTGGGATCTCATCATTGCCCCAATGGGCGATACATCATAAGATGAGTTGGCTTCCATGAACATAATAAAACATTTTTTATCATACAGTAAAAGGGATACCTCAAACACAATATCTAATCCTCAATATCATTACATAACTGAAACTGTACTTTTACATAACATTAATACATCTATCATGTCCACACTAACTATTACATACACGTGACTTCATTACTCTTGTAAACCTCCTGGTCTACCCTGTACCTGCAATACTGGGGAAATTGGGAGAGGGGTGAGCTACTAAAGCCCAGTGAGCAGAATAATAAAACATTTTAAAACATATGATAACATGAAATGCATCACATCACATCACAGCTAATCACATCAAGGATGAACTTGTCACCAATAGCCCTCTACATGGTCCAACTGTGCCAGAACGTAGAATGGGTCCTGGTCTTTCCCTTACATAGTGCCAGCGAACGTAGAATGGGTCCCACTGGTCTTACTTTCCGTACCGTACATATCATATCGTCATATCATAGATCGAGGGCTATGGATCATTCAACATTCATCCACATCAACATCAAAATATGCAATGCAACATATTCGTGAATTCTAATGCAAGCAACCTAATTCATCACATGGCATTTATGATGCATGATCAATGCTCAAACTTTGAAATTTATTTACTTTAAACGTAAAGGTTTATTCCACTCACCTCTGGATAGCTCTGACCAGATACTGGGGCAACAGACTCACTGCTGGGGTCCTCGGTTCCTCGGGTCCGAACCTACACAGGCGGACTCAAATGAGGGACCAAACATACATGAACATAACTCTAAACTATTCCCCAAAAACCCCCTAAAACATCATGGAATAATCATAGAAAAACATGCAAGAAAAGGCTGAACAGGGCACTTTCGGCGGCAGGTTCGGCGGCCGAAAGTCCCTCCAGAGCCGAAAGTCAGGCAGGTTCGGCGGCACCTTCGGCGGCCGAAACTCCCAGATAGAGGCGAAACTCATGCATGTTCGGCGGCACTTTCAGTGGCCGAAAGTCCCAGACAGAGACGAAAGTCTCCTTTCGGGGGCAAGCTTTGGCAGCCGAAAGCTGCCTCCACAAGCATGTTCGGCGGCCGAAAGTTCCTTCGGCTGCCGAACCTGGTTTCTCCCAGAATGGCAGAAACTCAGCTCCCCTATGCATTTATGCCTCCAATCTCCTCTAAACATGCATAAACCTATTCTACAACATTCCTCAATCATACACAAGCAAACATACAAGTTCCTAGGGGCATCAAACCAACAAAACCCCAACTACAACACACAAGCAACTCACATTGTTCAAAAACACAAATAAAACCCATAAACCTAACCATGAGCTAAACATGCATTCTACCCCATAGATCTTGCATAGAACTTGCTTAAAACATAATGTAAGCTAGAGATCGACCCTTACCTCTTGAAGAACGAGGGTGGAGGAGATCTAACTTGGAGTTGGAAGAGATTTGAGTTCTTGAACCTCAAAGCTCCAAAACTTGCTTAAAACTCAAAAATCTTCAAAACAAAGTAAAAACTTGTGAAAAACTCGAAAGATCTGAAGGAAAAGACTCAAGATCGGTGAGGGGTAGCGGAGAACTCACCTTGGCCGGAAATGGGGAAAAAGCTCGCCCGTTTTCGGCTAAGGGACCCTTTTATAGTGGCTGGCCAGGCCACGTTCGGGGGCCGAACGTGCCTCCGCATGCATGCCATGTTCGGCGGCCGAACTTGAGGTTCGGCGGCCGAACCTGGACTTTCCTCACTTATGCTTTCGGGGGCCTAAAGGCGCTCCCGAAGGCAAGCATGTTCGGCGGCCGAACTTGAGGTTCGGCGGCCGAACCTGAGTTTTCCTTCAAGGTTGTTTTCATGCAAAAACTCATTTCCATTATACTTAAAACCATGAAATACCTTAAAACATTTTATGAAAACATGATTCTACCCTACTAGAGGCTTCCGACATCCGAGATTCCACCGGACGGTAGGAATTCCGATACCGGAGTCTAGCCGGGTATTATAAATGCGGTCTTTTCTGTGTCCTCGGTATCAATCATGATTTGGTGATATCTTGAGGTAACATCAAGGAAAGGGACCACCATATGGCCTAAGGTCAAGTCCACCAATCTATCGATGGACGACAATGGGTAATGATCTTTTGGACATGCTTTATTTAGGTCGGTGAAGTCCACACACATTCTCCACTTTCCATTAGCTTTCTTCACAAGGATCTGATCTGTGTGGAGTTTACGCCGCCGAGCCTACCCCCAAAAGTCCCTGACTTTCGGATCTGTAAGAGACCTTCAGCTGCCGAACATGCCGCCGAAAGTCCCCTGCTCAGCCTTCTTTTACTTGTTTTGTATACATGCTTTGGTATGTTTTAGGGGTTTCTGAGGAGTTATTTAGAGTCATGTAATAGTTATGTTTGGTCCCTCATTTGAGTCCATCTATGTAGGATCAGACCTGGGAGACCCTAGAGGCCTGCAGTGAGTTAGCTGCATCTTTTTTTAGGCAAGCATCAGCCAGAGGTGAGTAGAACTGAACTGAACTATCTTTTCAAAGTAATCAAACTTTTTAAGCATGCTCATACATCACGAATGCCATGTTTATATATTAGGTTGGTTGTATTAGAATTCACGAATATGATGCATTGCATAATTTACCGTTGTTGTGGATGGATGTTGGATGACCCACTAGCCCTCTAGTATGATATGTTATGACGGATATGGAAAGACCAGGGCTTGCCCATTTTACGCCTTTGGCACTATGTAAGGGAAAGACCAAGGCTTGCTCATTCTATGCCCTTGGCATTATGGATATGTTATATTATGTTTAAGTAAAAGTCCTGAGGAGTTTCGTCGAAGGCCGGGCACATTGGAATATGTAGAGGGTTACTGGTGACAAGTCCATCTTGATGTGTATTGTTTGTGTTGTGACGCATTTCATGCGAGCATATATTTATTAAACTATTTTTATGTTCTGCTCACTAGGCTCTTATAGCTTATCCCTTTCCCCTAACCCCAGGTTTGCAGGATCAAAGATAACACCGGGAAGTTAGCATAGTAGCTGGTATAGTTTTTGTAATAGTATAGTGTGGACATATAAATTTTAAATGGATTAGAATTGTACTTGGCCCTAGTTTTCTTTACCTTTGTAATCCCTATTAACATGATCATTATGTAAAAGTTTTTAATTATGAGTTATGTTTGAACCAAGCTTGAGGCATGTGATATTAACCACACTAGAGCATTTGATGAGGGCTCTAGTATGGGTTTTATGTTTTCAGTATGATACATGTATAGGTTGAGCTTAGTTTCTAATGTATGATCATGTATGGGATTTTATCAGGTACCCAGGATGTATAGTAGGCTTGTTACAGGTTCCGGCGACCTTAAGTCGATCTGAATCCTAGCGTCGGTAGCGGTCCGGTTTCCGGATCGTTACAGTAATAAGAGCCAAGTCTACACTCGTTACATCCTTTAAGGACCAAGCAAAAGTTGACACTCGGCTTTTTAGCAATTGTACTAGACAAGTCCTTGTTTTTCCAGTTGGTGCAGTGTCGAACTATACCTTCTACTCCTTTTCTATCTAGACCTCCTCTACCAAGTCTGTTGGTTCTAGTTTTACGTGAGACTCTGACTTCTCCAACAAGTCAATAGGCATGGTTGCTTTCCCGAGACTTTCTACTGCGTGTTCATAACCTTATTTGGCTAACCTTAGATTGTTTCAGACCACTGCTATGCTCCCTGGAGCTGGAAGCTTAAGACATATAATACCCATATTAATAATGATACTGTGGCAATTTGGGACTAGACAGCCGAGTATCACATTGTAGGCACATGGGATATCTACTACTGCAAACTCTGCATATAATTCTCGCTTATATCTCTCATCACCCAACAATAGGGGAAGGATGATGGTGCCTAGCTCTGCCACAGTCTTATCTCCTAATTCTACTAAAAGATAGAAAACTCTAGCAAGGCTATTTTTGTCCAAGCTTAACTTGTTAAAAACATTTAAGATGAGAAACTTAACAGAACTACCTGTATCTACAAGTATATGCCTTACCTCTTACCGGTTCTAGAGGATCTTAACGACTAGGGGGTCGTTTTGAAAGAACCTGATCGCTTTATTACCAGGACCAAACTTTACTTCTTGCTTGATCCATGGTTCTTAATGGACAGATAAGACATCCTCTACCATGTACTTATTTTTCCTTTTACCCTTATCAAGTCCTCCAGTAATAACATGTATGATTTCGGCCATTGATCAGAGACGAGAGAGATTCCTTTTTCAAATGAAAAAAAAAAATAAGAGACTAAATTTAATCCCAATGAACAGATAGAGTTCAATGGTCTCTCGACAGCGGAACCAAATGATTTTGCTAAGATTAGATTGACGACATGGCCGGAATGGGACTGTACTGTAATTGGTTAGAGCTTGTAAGGGAGAAACGTGAGGTGATGGTGGGTGCCACGATAGCCACTCCGACACTCAAGTCAGTATCTCAACAAGTAGAGAAAATGTAATGAATTACTTAGAGTTTTAGTGTTAGAGAATAGTGTATCTCTGTCTTTGCAATTCTTCTCCTTTTATACTGTAAGAGGTAGGGATGAATATGGTATTTTTTCAATAATCTAGCAGTAATGTGGCCGTCTGCGTGATATAGGACATCACCAACTAATAGGTGAAAACCCATGATCACAGGCATAATGGAGATATGCTGGACTGTGCTTGATAATGGTAACTTCGTGTCAAGACTTGCCTTATTGAGGGAAGGACCAGTCTTCTGATAAAGACCCGGGTGTTAAGGTGTTTGAGTTTTCCCTTTCTTATGCTGATCCACGTTTTTCATTTGCAAGATACTTGCTACATGCCCCTGTTCTATAGTGACAGCTCACGATTTATTTTATACAATTGTTATATAACATTAATTATGATAATGAAATATTAAATTCGAATGCATATTAAAATAAAATTTAGCAGTTTAAATTAATAAACTAACAGAAGTTAATTTTATTTAGAAGTAAACTACAGTAACAATAATTAATTTACTATGATAATAAAAAATAAATTTATTATTGAAAATAAAATGTCATAGGAATACTATAAAAGATAAATTACAAATGCATCAATGAAGGTAAACAATGTGCTATTTTTAAGATTAGTATGATCACTTCTAAGACCGTTAATGGAAAACTAGAAGGAAACACTTTCAATAAATAAGGTTAAAATACATGAGTTAAATATTATGTGCTAAAAATATATGAATGCGTGTTATTTGACATAATTTAGAGGGTAATTTATACCATAAATCCCCAATTTTAAAATTTATTACACTCTAGTCCCTTAATTTTTAGTTTATTATTATAAAAGCTCTCATTTTTTAAAAGTCCTTATCTGTAAAATACTATATCAAAATCCCTCATATTATTTTTAATTCTTATCAAGCAAAACTAATAGATAAATGTATCACAATATAAAAAATAAACAATTAAAAAACAGTAAAATATGCGAAGAGATATAATGTTAATAATACTTTATGTAGCATATTTAATTTTTTATTTAAAAAAAATTTACAATGTGATATAATCATATATCAATTTTATCAGATAAATAAATAGAAAATTATTTAAGGGATTTTTGTATAATATTTTAAAAATAAGAGATCTTATGACTAGGGATGTAAACGAATCAAACTGTTCATGAGCTATTCGAGATTCGGCTCGATAAAAGCTCGACCGGCCTCGATTTGTTTAGTTTGAACTTACTTTTTAGGCTCATTTAATAAATGAGTCGAATTTGAACTTATTAGTATTCGATTTGTTTAGACTCGCGAGTTCGGCTCGTTTTCAAGTTTATGAAAGTTGACTCATGAACAGGTTCGCAAACAAGTTTTTGAGTAGACTCGTTCTCTAACACTAATTCCATATCGAAAGTTTAAAAGACATGAAAGATCGTGACTTCTTTATAAAAGAACATCCTTTTATATTCTTTTTTATTAGTTTTACCTTTAAGATATTTCAATTAAATAAAAAAATTTAATTTAAAAATCTCGTAATAATCTTATAATTTAAATTTTATTTTTAATTTAAATTTTATTTTTAATTTAAATTTATTTATAATTTAAATAAATTTGAATTATATTGAACTTGTTTATAATATAATCAAGCGCAAATTTAAGTTTAAATGAATTCAAATTCGAATTTTTTAGTAGAGTTTGAGTTGACTTGTTAATGTGATAAACGAGATTATTACGAATCAATGTCAAATTTAATATTTATTTTATGAATCGAGATCGAATTTATAAATAAAGTTCGAGTCGAGTTCAAATTCGAATTTATAAATAAAGTTTGAGTCGAGTTCGAGTTCGAAGTCGGATTTTTAAATTTATTTTCTAATTAAGATTGAGTTTATTAAAATTCGATTCGGTCTGATTCGATTATAACTCTATTTACGATAACAAAATAAAAATAAATGAAGGATTGAAGTGTAATCATCAAACCAGTAAAATTTACCCCAATTCAAAGATAAAAAAGTCATTTGTGTCATTAATTGTTCCATTATTTGAAGTGAATGAACAAAAACATAAATATGGAAAAAGCACGCGCAATCACAAGTCAGGAGTTTGGTTATCCAAAATACGAGTCCATTAAGCACAAAATAACATTTTAAAACAGAAACTCCAATATCAGAGAGCACGATCACACTCACTATCTAGCGATAATACGCACGAATTGAAACCCTAACCATCGCTATTCTTCTCTTTCTTTTAATTATTTTTTTTTTTTTTTGTGGGATTTTAAAATACTCTTATCATATGATTCCAACTATCATACTTTTGCTTTTTTTTTTTTTTTTCTTCATCAATCATAATAATCATCATCAGAGCACCCATTATTACAAGAAAAAGACACGGTCTCCACATATGCCCCCATTGGCCAATTGCAACGTTTACACGTGTGGAAAAGTTCACTAACCCCATACCCAGTAAAATTATCCTCCAACAGGTCCCACCCACTAAAACCCAAAGAGGTGAGGATCTTAGCCTATTTGAAAGACTAGGGTCCCACCCCTCATGATTTAATCCTCTACAAAGTGCTCCTCCAAGAAGTGTACAACAATCTGTCTTCTTTGTGTCTTTCTTTGCATGCATTATGATGTCTACTTGCCTTTTTAGATGGATACTTTGGAGGGACACTTCTAATGTGTGTCCACTTTTACGGGGGGGACCCATTTTCTTTATGCGTTGGGGGAGGGGATAAAGACCTTGATGTGTTTGGAGTTCTCGCATTGGGTGGGTCCCACTTCTTGGTTTATTATTCATTTTAGTTCCAACTTATCTACAAAGTGCGAATCCCTTGTCTCTAATCTATTCATTTAGCAAATGAGGTCTTGATCGTTGTTTTGATGATATTTTATTTTATTTTTTTAAAAAGCTACTTCATAGATTAAATAATCGATTTTATTATGAATGAATGAATGAGAATAATTATACAATTTTAGTATAAAAATAAAAAAATGAATTTAATTAAATGAAAGATATTGATAATTTTGACATTGTTGTTCCACAAATGAACGCAAAAGAAGAAATACAAAAATTAATTAAGTTAATTTTAAAATAAAATTATTTTTTTTTATAAAATGAAGAGAATAAAATTTTCAATTTTATTTAAAAGAGGAAAGTGTCAAGCCACCATCATAATGCTGATTATTCTTTAATTTTTTAAAAATTATTTTAATCAAGAAATAAAAGTGAGCACCTGAGTTTGAAGCCTCTAATACGGACACATATAAGTGCATATTGCCATTTATCTTATGTCAGTATGTGTATGCATGATTGATTCCATAGTAAGACTTGATGATAAAAATCTTAGTAATTTTTTCTTATATTCGAGTATATACATTCAATTTATCATATTAAATATTATATAAAAATATATATTTAGAATTTTTTTATATATTTAAGTCTTCATTTATTTCATAAAAAATATTTTTAATAAAATATTTCTATATTTTTTTATATAAAAGTTAATAAATAGAAAATATTTAAAAAAAATAAATTATTTTTAAGGGAGATGACTTACTTTTTAAACATTTTAAAAATTTTATAAATGTCATTACAAATAATATTTTTATTTTTTAAATTAAATTAAATAATATATAAAAAATAAGTTATTTTGTTAAAAAAATATGTTTCAAATTACTTTTTCGCCAACAACTAAAGGATTAGTATCGTTGAAGAATAATAATTTTTCATTTATTTTAGTTCACTTTTTAATCTTCCTATGTCGTTAAATAATGAGTTATTATGGGGAATGATGTAGTTATCTTAAATTGCGGTATGTCTTTTTTGGGTTTACAAGATATTTATGATAATATTTATTTTGGTATTTTAAGAGTTATTTTTGTGTATAAAAAGACTTCAAATCTTAATGAAAAGTAAGAGACACAATTTGAGTCTTTTTCTTCTCTAATTTTTCTGTCAGCTTTGTTCTGTTCAATAAGTCTATTCTGCTCTATAATTATGTTCTAGAGTGTTCTAATTCTAACAAGTGGTATCAGAGCTCCATTGTTCTTGTGGGACTTGTGAGAGTGAATTTCTTTTTTTTTTTTTTTGTGAATGAATTTCTGATTTTTGGATTTGAAAACAGTGCAATAGAAAATGTCATCTAGTAATAATTTTATGGGAATGTTATCTCCATTATTTAATGGAGATAATTATTATATTTGGGCAATCAAAATGAAATCTTATTTAGAGTCTTTGAGTTTGTGGGATGTTGTTGAAAGAGAGGCAGATGCACCTGGTCTTGGTCTCAATCCAACTCTAAACCAAATAAAAAATTATGAAGAATTGAAGACGAGAAAGCCGAGAGTTTTGACGTGTTTGCATGCTAGTTTGACGAATGTGATTTTTACTAGAATTATGAATTGTGATAATCCAAAGGAAAACTTCAAAGGAAGCATGGGATAAGCTCAAGGAGGAGTTTCATGGAAGCGATAGAGTAAAAACCATTAAGCTTCTCACTCTAAAAAGGTAATTTGAGATGCTTCAGATGAAAGGAGGTGAAACGGTAAAAGAATATATTGCAAAGTTGATGGATTTGGTGAATAAGATCAGATTGTTCAGGGAGCAATTTTCAGATTTTAAAGTTGTGGAGAAAATGCTATTTAGTTTGCCATCAAGGTTTGAGTCGAGGGTGTCCACAATTGAAGAATCTTGTGATCTGACTAAGATTTCCATTGGTGAACTCATCAGCAAATTATAAGCCTAGGAGCATAGGTCTAATTTGAGGGAGGATGAAAGCAGCGAAGGGGCTTTTAAAGCCAAACAAAAAAAAAAAATAGTATTATGGCCGAAATCAGTACACTGTTCCAGATCAGCGATCAAAAAAGGGGAAATTTATTCTAATAGTGAGAGAAGGAGGAAAAGACAAGTTTTCACCTTGTACTTTTTGTCAGAAAACTAATCATTTGGTAAAGGATTGTTGGGATAAAGACAGATATAAAGTTCAATGTAGATTTTGCAAATGATATGGCCATTTTGAGAAATTCTGCAGAACAAAACAGAATAAAAACACTGTTCATAATAGAAATCAGAATTCTAATCAGTAGGCTAACTATATAGATGAGCAAGAGGAGAATGAAATTGGTAATGTTTTTATGGCTCAATTCATAATGGAGGTTAGTCAACCTACATGGCTTATTGATAATGGGTGTACTAGTCACATGGCTAATGAGGAAAAGATGTTTAGCAAGCTTGATAGATCAATTAACACCAAGGTTACTCTTGGTAATGGATAAGCAGTCGAAGCTTAAGGGAAAAGCATGATGGTTGTTCAAACTAATTCAGATATGAGGCTGATTCATGATGTGTTGTTTATTCCTTCTCTAGCCAAGAATTCGTTGAGTGTGCCTCAAATGATTTCTAATGGTTATTCTTTTGCCTTTAAGGGCCAGTATTGTTTTATTTATGATAAAAATGGTGAATTGATATATAAGGTTGCTATGGTTGATAGACGTTTTCCTTTGAATTGGAATTCTCTATGTGATGTGTTAATTATGCCAAATCGAATGAGTCTTTTTTAAGGCATAAGTGGTATAGGCATTTTATTATAGTTGCTTTAAAGGAGATGCAATCTCTCAGAATGACAAGAGATTTGCAAGTTTCTTTTGATGATATGGCTACTTGTAGTACGTATCAATTGGGGAAGTCTCGAAGGCAACCATTGCCTTCGAGTTCTTCATGGAGAGCAAAGAACAAATTGGAATTAGTGCATACCGATATTTGTAGTCCGATGACTATTGCTATGGTAAAAATAAGCATTTTGTGATTTTTATTGATGATTTTATAAGGATGACTTGGATTTACTTTTTGAAATCTAAAGGGCAAGTTTTTGAGGTGTTTAAGAAGTTCAAGTCTATTGTAGAATTGCAAAGTGGATGCAAGTTGAAGGCTTTAAGATTAAATAACGGGAAGGAGTACACTTCTCGTGAATTTTAGAATTTTTATTCCATAAATGGAATAGATCACCAGTTTTCTATCACCTATTCTCCATAACAGAATGGTGTTTCTGAAAGAAAGAACATATCAATAGTACAAATGCGCAGATGTCTGTTAGCAGAAAAGAACATGCTGACTCGCGGTTGTCGAAGCTGGTCAAAAATAACCTTTCCGGTTATCAACAATATTACTACTGCAGATAGTGGTAAAGGATCGAATCTACAAAGAATTAAAAACTTATCTATTTTCCTTATCAAGACCAAGAGAATTAACTGAAATAAAAATAAACTGAAAGAGAAGTAAACGGAAAGCAAAATAAACTGAAAGCGAAATAAACTGAAACGAGATAAATCTGAAACCAACTAAACTGAAAGTAAAATGGGGGGGGGGGTTTTGAGATTGATTCAATTTAACAACTACTGAAAGCAATTAAATAAGCGAATAATAAAAATAAAATGAAAATCAAATATGAGAAAGGTCTAGTTGAAGAGTTGAATCCACTTCAGTTGTTTGGATTGATCATTGAAACTTATGTTCTTTTAATTGATTCAATAGATTAGTTATAGAGATGGAAAACGCTTCTCACTACTATGTCTCTCCTTATGATTAAACCAATTAGGGAATGTCCTCTAATTAATTACTAATTAACAAATTGCCAAGGAACGTCCTTGGGCCTTGGGCATCAAAACAATTGTTAATTGCATGAAGAGATAGAGAGATCCAATCCTAGCTACTCAAACGCATGAGATGTTGCTAGATCATACAAGTTCCTTAGTTTTTACACCAAGTGTTCTTATGTTTGAACAATCCAAGCAATTACGGACTTAAAATTATCCAAACTAACAATATATCACCTTGCAATTAAGAATCAAGTGGCCAAATTGATCAAAACAACAAACCAAAGACAAACAGTTTATGTTCAGATCTCACAATCTATAAAACAACTTTAGTTTCAACCAATCTTCAACTAGAATAAAAGTGTTAGACCTAAATGTCTTAATCCTTGTTTTGATGATTAATAAACAATTGGTGTGCTACTAATTATCTTCAAAGGTGTTTTGTATTAAGCTTGCAGGTACCTTATTAAAATAAATGGAATTGCTTCAGTCACAAAAGTGAAAAGTGCTAATTATGGAAGCATACCACAAGAAAGGGATTATAAAGTATTTTCTTTCTTATTATACGTTGCCAATTTATTTATTGTGAATTTCAGGTAATTAATTGTGATGGCTCAAGGTTTCCTTCTTTTCTAAAAGTTCTTTTAGATATGGCCAATTTTTTGAGTACTTGACCTTCAAGGACCAAAATGAAATTTTCCAAAAGAAGTGCTTTTGAAATTATTTTTCATCAAATTGAAAGATCTAAAAATATAGGTTACAAAAATTCAAACGGATTGAAAAATGGAATTTTATAGCCTAAGTTATGATTTTTCAAAGATTTAAAGAAGAATTTTTGTGCCCCCTAAACACAACCTTTGGCTTCCGAAAGTGAGGGACAGAAACGAAAGTCCCATAGGTTCGGCCGCCGAACATTGACTTTCGGCCGCCGAAAGTGGATTTTCAACCAGCCCCCTGAAGTGCAACCTTCGGCTTCCGAAAGTGAGGGACAGAGACGAAAGTCCCGCACTTTTGGCCGCCGAACTTTTAACCTTCGGCCGCCGAAAGTATGTTCTAAGTCTGCCTCCGAAGCCAAAAGTTCGGCTTCCGAAAGAGAGGAACAGAGACGAAAGTCACCCAAGTTCGGCCGCCGAACTCTGACTTTAGGCCGCCGAAAGTTCTTTTTTAAAGGAATAGTTTCTTCACCTCAAATGGTTCGGCCGCCGAACTCTAAGCTTAGGCCGCCGAACCTGAGTTTTTTCTGGGCACGGTATAACGGTTATTTCTGAACATAAACGGCTTTATTTGCATTTAATGCACCCCAACGGTCATATTTATGATAGAACTATAAATACAACTTGTTTTTGTTGTTGTGAGGTTACAACAACCATCTAAGCAAATATTTATTGAGATTACAGCATTTTTCATTCTCTCTCTCTCAAAACCTTGAGCCAAAGCATTAATTTCTTGAAAGCTTGTTTTGAGTTGTAATTGGTTGGCTTTTCTGAGTAAGTAAAGGTTGTTGAGAGATTCTATTGTTGTGAGTGTGGCATTGAGCAAAGTATTGCTCTTGAGTGAAAAAGGAGATTTGTAAAGAGCAAAGGCTTGCTCTAAGATTGTAAGGGTTTTGATCTTCACCCAAAGAAGATTTGATAGTGGAGTTGAACTCTCAAGGTGGACTTGAGGAGAGGACGTAGGCTTGGATAGCTGAACCTCTATAAATCATTGTGTTGATTTTTCTCTTCCCTATTCTCTTCTAATTTCTTGTCTTTGCCTTTAAATTTTTTATAAACCCAATTCACCCCCTCTCTTGGGTTGCCTCAAGGGACAACAAGTGGTATCAGAGCTAAGTCTCCCTATATTGAAGATATAATTATCTTGGAGTAAAGATCAAATGGCAGCCCTCAATTCTCAAGAAGGTCAATCGATTGTGAGACCACCTTTCTTTGATGGAAATGACTTTCTATATTGGAAAAATAGAATGTATTATTTCCTTAAATCGGAAGGAGTTGATTTGTGGGACATTGTAGAGAATGGTCCTTTCTTTCCCACAAGATTCATTGACGGTAATCAAGAGCAAAAACCTAAGAGTGAATGGAGTGAGCTAGAGAAGAGAAGGGTAGCCCTCAATGACAAAGCCATTCACATCTTGTTTTGTGCCCTTAGTAGAAGTGAGTACAACAAAGTATGCATGAAGTCCACCACCAAGGAAATTTGGGATGCTTTGGTTGTCACTCATGAAGGTACCAATCAAGTCAAGGAAAACAAGATGGAATCCCTCATCTATCAATATGAGTTGTTCAAGATGAAATCCGATGAAACTATTAGCCAAATGTATGATAGGTTCATTGAGATCATTGGAGGGATGAAATCTCTTGGGAAGACATTCACAAATGAAGAGTTGGTGAAGAAAATCCTTAGATGTCTACCTAAAGAATGGCTACCAAAGGTAACTTCCTTAAAGGATGCCAAAGACTTGACCAAAGTGCAATTGGATGAGCTCTTGGGGAATCTCATTGACTATGAGATGACTCTAAAGAGAGAGCAAGTGGAGGAACCTAGCAAGATGAAAAAGAACATTGCTCTAAGGGTAGCCTCCGAAGATACTAGTGAGGAAGAAGAAGAGATAAGTGAGGAAGAATTGGCTTTGGTAACTAGGAGAATAAGGAAGTTGCTTCTCCAAAATAAAAGGTTCATCCCAAGGAAGAATTTTAGAAAAGAAAAGGGTGAATCAAGCAAAAAGGAAGTAGTCATTTGCTATGAATGTAATAAGCCGGGTCACTACAAAGTGGATTGTCCCAAGTTGAAGAAGCCTATCAAGAAGTTCAAGAAGAAGGCCTTCAAAGCAACATGGGATAAGTCAAGTGATACCGAAGAAGAGGAGGATGGTGATGAAATTGCCAACATGTGCTTCATGGCTCTAGAGGAAAGCTCCGATGAGGTAACTACTCTTGATGAATTTACTTTAAATGATGATGATGTTGAGTTTTCATATGATGAACTTGTAGGTGCTTTAAAATTGATGAATGATGAGCTTGAAAAGAGTCATAGGAAAAATAAAATTTTGAAATGTGAGTTAGCTAGCTTTAAAAAGGAAAGTGAGAACTCACCTAAGGAACCATTACCCTCAAATGATTCTTTACAAAAATCCTTAGATGAGCTCTCACTAGAAAATAAAAATTTGAAAAATGAAATCCTTGAGTTGAAAAATTCTCTTTCAAAATTTTTAAAAGGCAAGGACAAACTTGATGAAATTTTAGACTCTCAAAGGTCTCCTAGCATCAAGTATGGCCTTGGCTATGATAAATCAACTCAAGCAAACTTTTCTAAAACCGTTTTTGTTAAAGCTACTAACTCACATGAACCTACGGTTTCTAGCTCAAATGGAAATGTGCCTAAAGTTTCTAGTAGCAATATGTCTATGAGGAATGCACCTACAAGGAATGCACATGTACACCAATTCACTAGTTACAACACTCATATAAGACACACACCTAGGCAATTTGCATATAAGAGAAATGATCATTATAGAACACACACTTCTAGTTCACAAAATCACCACTCTAATCATATCTCTTGCTCACATGCTTTTAATAAGCAAAGGAGAAATGGCCACATGAGAACTCAAACACACTCACTCACCTATGGACCTAGAGTAAGAAGGTTCAATGGTCATTGTCACTATTGTGGCAAGTTTGGTCATACCAACTATAAGTGCTCTATTAGAAAATTGTATCTTGGATATGGTAGCATATGGAAATTGGATAGTGGAATGACTAACCCCCAAGGACCCAAGTACATTTGGGTACCTAAAAGTGTTTGAATTCTTTCTTTTAGGTGTGCTTGAAATCCTCAAAAATTGAAAGCAAATGGTATCTAGATAGTGGATGTTCAAGGCACATGACCGGAAATTCAAGTCACTTCATCTCTCTTGAAAAGAAAGACGGAAGTGGACAAGTAACTTTTGGAGACAATGGAAAAGGTAAAATTGTTGGCATAGGTAAAGTCGGTAAGGAAAACTCTCTTATTCTTGATAAAGTTCTATTAGTTGATGGTTTGAAGCATAATTTATTAAGTGTAAGTCAATTATGTGATAAAGGTTGTAGAGTTATCTTTGAACCAAAATCATGTTTTGTTTCTAGAATGTCGGATAACAAAATATTGTTTGTTGGTGAAAGAGTTGAAAATATTTATCTTATTGACTTACAAGCTATGACTAACCAAGATATGAAGTGCTTTGTGTCTATTAGTGATAACTCTTGGATTTGGCATAGAAGGCTTTCTCATGCTAGCATGGATCTCCTCAAAAATTTAAGCAAAGATGAGCTAGTTGATGGCCTTCCAAAGATCAAATATGAAAAGGACAAAGTATGTGATGCATGTCAAATGGGTAAGCAAGTTAAGAGTTCCTTTAAAGCTATTAATAAGGTAATCTCTTCTAGACCTTTGCAACTCTTGCATATGGATTTATTTGGTCCAACTAGAGTAGCTAGTCTTGGTGGCATGCATTATGGTTTTGTTATAGTTGATGACTACTCTAGGTATACTTGGGTTGTGTTCCTTGCTCATAAGGATGATTGTTTTGATGCTTTTAAAAGTTTTACAAAGAAAGTTCAAAATGAAAAGGGTTTTCAAATTTCTTCTATAAGGAGTGATCATGGTAGAGAATTTGAAAATGAAAAATTTGAAACTTTGTGCAATAAGTTAGGGATCACTCATAATTTTTCTTCTCCTAGGACTCCCCAACAAAATGGTGTTGTTGAAAGAAAAAATAGAACTCTTTTAGATATGGGGAGGACTATGTTAAGAGAGTATAATTTACCTACTTATTTTTGGGCGGAAGCCATAAATACGGCTTGTTATGTTTCAAATAGAGTTTTAATTAGACCTCTCTTAAATAAAACTCCTTATGAGCTTTGGAATGGAAGGAAACCTAGAGTTAGTTATTTTAGAGTTTTTGGTTGTAAATGCTTCATATTAAACAATAAGGATAATCTAGGCAAATTTGATTCCAAAACCGATGAAGGTATCTTCTTAGGATACTCTATATCTAGTAAATCATATAGAGTATTCAATAAAAGAACCTTGATAGTTGAAGAGTCAATGCATGTTGTTTTTGATGAATCTAATCCTTTTGCTCCTAGAAAGGAGGTATCTTGTGATGATGATCTTGTAGGTAACCTTGATGAGTTGACCATTGAAGATCCTCAACCTCATGGAGATCAAAGTCAACCCAAGGAGGATTCATTAGAGGCAAAGGAAGATGAAGTTGGACCTCAAGAGCAACAAATGCAAATTACACAAAGTCAAGGAGTCCAACATGACTTGCCAAAGGATTAGGCCTACAAGAAGGATCACCCCAAGGATCAAATAATTGGTGATACATCAAAAGGGGTAACTACTAGATCCTCTCTTAGACATGTATGTAATAATATTGCATTCATATCTCATATAGAGCCTAAATCTATAGATGAGGCTATTGGTGATGAGAGTTGGGTTCTTGCTATGCAAGAAGAACTCAACCAATTTGAAAGGAACAAGGTTTGGACCTTAGTGTCTAGACCAAAACATCACCCCATCATAGGCACCAAATGGGTGTTTAGAAATAAGCTTGATGAAGATGGCAATATCATTAGAAACAAAGCTAGGTTGGTAGCTAAAGGCTATAACCAAGAGGAGGGCATAGACTATGATGAAACTTTTGCCGCCGTAGCTAGATTAGAAGCCATTAGAATCTTGCTTGCATATGCATCATACATGAATTTTAATCTCTTTCAAATGGATGTGAAAAGTGCCTTTTTAAATGGTTTTATTGAGGAGGAGGTTTATGTTGAGCAACCTCCGGGGTTTGAAAATCATGAATTTTCAAATCATGTTTTTAAATTGTCCAAAGCTTTATATGGTTTAAAACAAGCTCCTAGAGCTTGGTATGAAAGACTAAGTAATTTTCTTTTGCAAAATGGTTTTTCAAAAGGCAAAGTGGATACAACTCTTTTTGTCAAAAATCATGGAAATGACATCCTTGTAGTGCAAATATATGTTGATGATATTATATTTGGTGCTACTAATGTATGTTTGTGTGAAGAGTTTTCAAAAGTTATGAAAAGTGAGTTTGAGATGAGCATGATGGGAGAACTCAAATTCTTCCTTGGGCTTCAAATCAAACAAGCTAAGGATGGCATCTTCATCAACCAAGCCAAATACACAAAGGAGCTAATCAAAAGGTTTGGGATGGAGAATAGCAAGCCTAGTAGAACTCCAATGAGCACAAACACCAAGCTTGACAAGGATGAAAAGGGTAAGCCTATTGATGAAAAGCTCTATAGAGGTATGATCGGAAGCCTTTTATATCTCACTGCATCTAGACCGGATATCATGTTTTCCGTATGCTTATGTGCACGTTTTCAATCATGTCCTAAAGAGTCTCATTTGCATGCCGTTAAACGCATTCTTAGATATTTACATGGCACATTGCATTTGGGGTTATGGTATCCTAGAAGTTCATCCTTTACTTTATGTTCCTACTCGGATGCCGACTTTTCCGGAAGCATTCTTGATAGGAAGAGTACATCGGGTACTTGTCAACTTCTAGGACAATCTCTTGTTTCTTGGTGTAGCAAGAAACAAAATTCGGTTGCACTATCAACCGCCGAAGCCGAATATGTGGCGGCGGGTCTTTGTTGTAGTCAAATCCTTTGGATTAAACAACAATTAAGAGATTTTGAAGTATCTCTTGATCACATTCCTATTAAATGTGATAATACAAGTGCAATCAATCTAACCAAGAACCCCATTCAACATTCTAGAACTAAGCATATTGACATTAGACATCATTTCATTCGTGATCATGTGTTAAATGGTGATGTTGTTCTTGAGTTTGGGGATACAAACAACCAACTAGCTGATATTTTCACTAAACCTTTAAATGAAGAAAGATTTAACTTCATTAAAAGGGAATTGGGAATGCTAGATGGTGTTGCTTGTTGAGTGTTTTTATTTTTTATGTGTGTTTATATCTCTTTGATAGTTTGTCAGATTGTTTGATATAGTTTTAATTATTTTTTTAAAATTTTTTTTTTAAAAAAAAAAAGGGGAGGGGAAGCCCAAAAATTCCAGGTTCGGAGGCACTTTAGGCCCCCTAACCTTCAATTTCAAGGGCAATATGAAAAGCGGGAATTTTTTCTTTTTTTTTTTTTCTTCGGCCGCCTAACATTCTATTCGGCCGTCGAACATTGTGAAGTTCGGCCGCCGAAGTTTAAGTTCGGCCTCCTAAACTTGCCCAGTTTCGGCCGCCGAAGATTAGTTCGGCTGCCGAAAATGCGCGTCCCTTAAAAACCCCCGCGACAGCTCATCGTCTTCCTCGCGCGACTCTCTCTCTCTCCCGAAGCTTTCTCTCTCTCCCCGAAGCTCCCTTCGTCTCGCTCTCAAAAATCTGCATTTTTGAGCCTCTTTTCCCCCCAAAACCTCCATTTTTCTTCCTTCTCTTCCCTCAAAAGCACGAAAACAGTTTCTTTTCTCCACATAGAACCCATTTCGAGCTTTTTCCATTTGGGTAAGTTTTCTGTTTTCTCTTTTTTTTTATACGCTTTTTATTTATTTTCTGTTGATTTTATCCTGTTTTCAGCTCCTAATATGATTAGGATTATTTTTTTATTGGGTTTTGTTGATATGGGTATGTAAAATCTGCTGATTTTTTTTTGTTGCTCTCTGTTAGCTGGGTTATTTTATTGACCGCTATGTTTATGTATAAAAATTTTTTTTTGGCTCTCTCTATAATGCATTTTGGTAGCTGGGTTGATATGTTTGTGTTTTTGCATATTATGAAGCACTCAGATATTTTTTTGCTCTGTTTTTGAATATGGGCATGATGCAATAACTGGTTAGCTGGGTTATGTGATTGATAGCTGGGTATATATATATAACCTGCCTGTTTTTTTTTAGCTGGGTTGTTTTATTGTTATGGGTTACTTTGTTGATTAGCTGTGGTTCTGATAATTTTTTTTTGACATATGAAATTTTTTATACATGTTAGCTGGGTTATGTTAGTTGGTGGTTTACATATTTTCTTGTGGTTCTGCAAATTAGAAAGCACTCTGTTTTCTTTTTTTTGTTCTGGTTTGAATATGGGCATGGTTAGCTGGGTTATCCTACTGTTAGCTGGATATATATATATCAATGCCTGTTTTTAAATATGAGATTGTGATGTTTATTGGTTGGCTTTTGTGTTGTTTCCGGGTTGTATTTTGTGATATATATTTGCTTATGGATTGGTATTTTATTGTCCTTTTGTTTATCATTTGCCTCTGTAGTTTGTCTGTCTAAAAATGGGTAGAAAAACCACAGCCCGTAGACACCCATACTTTAGAGGTCAGTCAAGTAGGCAGTCTGAGCCTCCTAGGTCCCCCTCTCCAGACCCTCCTGCCTCTCCCCCCTTTGAGTTTCCTGTAGTTAGAGAGGACGATCCAGCTTTTCAGCCTTTTTCTCTCAGGTTTGTTCATCCTGGGAGAACTATTCATGCTAATAGTGTTCAGCTCTTTCGCTCTCAGGGATTCCTTCAGCCCTTCAGAGTCCAGGGTTGGGAGCACCTTCTTATCACTCCATCAGACACCCATCCTAGGATTGTTAGGGAGTTCTATGCAAACCTACACACCTTTACCCGTCACACTCCCCCCCACCTGGTCAGCTTTGTAAATGGTCAGAGAGTTTTCCTCACTCCTGACATCATTGCTCGGCATCTAGGTGTCTCCAACTCTGGGGCTGTTGTCTCTACCACTCATAAGTGGATCACTGGTGAGGTCTCTTCCCTTCACCAGACTAGGATTGTTTCAGGAGACGTAGATCGTGAGGAGCCCTCTAGGCTTAAGGCCTGTGACCTCAACACTCTCCCTAAAGTTGTTCACCACATAGTCACCTATGAGATTCTCCCTAGATCGGGTCATAGGACTGCACTCTCCTACTCTGACATGTTTGTAGTGTCTTGTCTGCTAGAGGGTCGAGCCCTTAACCTGCCACATATTATGATTCACTCTATAGCAGACTCCCTTAGGCTGAGTCGAGGCTGTCTCCCCTTTGGTCGTCATCTTACTCTTCTTCTCCGAGCCCTAGGTGTTGACCCAGGTACCGAGTCGGCCTTACCTTTGTCTAGTGAGTACACCCCCTATACTGAGGCTACCCTCCACCACATGGGTCTGACTAGGAGAGGCAATGAATTTTATAATTCTAGGAGAGATTTTGCAGCCCGCAGAGCAGCACAGGCACATGATGGTTCTGATGAGGAGTCAGATGATGCTTCTCCTGCTGATCTTGAGACAGAGCGAGCTCCCCGAGGCGATGCTAGTACCGGGCGGTCCACCGAGCAGGGTACATCTTCACGGACTGCATCTGATCTGTATGATGCCATGGGTCGTCTGGAGCTGCAGCTTGCTCAGATGTTTGATCGCCAGGCTCAGATGTCTGATCACCAGACTCAGATATCTGATCGCCAGACTCAGATATCTGATCGCCAGACTCAGATGGAGCAGCAGCTAGCACGACTTACAGACCAGCAGCAGACCCTGATCGAGCAGCAGAGCCAGATTTTGCACCTTCTTCAGCAGTCATCTGGAGTGCCACCTCCTCAGCCTCCTCAGTGATCTTCTGTTTTCCCCTTTTTGTTATTGTGAGATTTTTTGTTTTTGATGATGTCAAAAGGGGGAGAATAGGTATAATGGTATCATATATGTATATATTTGATGTTTTGGATTTGGATATTGGCTATATTAGTTTAACTCTTTTGGTTTTATGGATTTTGATACATTGTGATATCTATTTGACTCATGATTATTGTGTATAATTATAACTCTTCTTGAGATGCATTTTTTGTTGGAACTCATTCATTCATATAGGATCCATCCATTGCATCTCATTGCATTGAGTCAAAACCTCCCTTATGTGCCTTCTCACATTTTAAATATGGCATAAAGTATTTTTGACAGGGGGAGCACATTAAGGGGGAGTAATTTTTAAAATGCACACACTAAACCTATGATTATTATTTTATTGATTACCAATTGTTTGTCATCATCAAAAAGGGGGAGATTGTTAGACCTAAATGTCTTAATCCTTGTTTTGATGATTAATAAACAATTGGTGTGCTACTAATTATCTTCAAAGGTGTTTTGTATTAAGCTTGCAGGTCCCTTATTAAAATAAATGGAATTGCTTCAGTCACAAAAGTGAAAAGTGCTAATTATGGAAGCATACCACAAGAAAGGGATTATAAAGTATTTTCTTTCTTATTATACGTTGCCAATTTATTTATTGTGAATTTCAGGTAATTAATTGTGATGGCTCAAGGTTTCCTTCTTTTCTAAAAGTTCTTTTAGATATGGCCAATTTTTTGAGTACTTGACCTTCAAGGACCAAAATGAAATTTTCCAAAAGAAGTGCTTTTGAAATTATTTTTCATCAAATTGAAAGATCTAAAAATATAGGTTACAAAAATTCAAACGGATTGAAAAATGGAATTTTATAGCCTAAGTTATGATTTTTCAAAGATTTAAAGAAGAATTTTTGTGCCCCCTAAACACAACCTTCGGCTTCCGAAAGTGAGGGACAGAAACGAAAGTCCCATAGGTTCGGCCGCCGAACATTGACTTTCGGCCGCCGAAAGTGGATTTTCAACCAGCCCCCTGAAGTGCAACCTTCGGCTTCCGAAAGTGAGGGACAGAGACGAAAGTCCCGCACTTTCGGCCGCCGAACTTTTAACCTTCGGCCGCCGAAAGTATGTTCTAAGTCTGCCTCCGAAGCCAAAAGTTCGGCTTCCGAAAGAGAGGAACAGAGACGAAAGTCACCCAAGTTCGGCCGCCGAACTCTGACTTTAGGCCGCCGAAAGTTCTTTTTCAAAGGAATAGTTTCTTCACCTCAAATGGTTCGGCCGCCATAAGCTTAGGCCGCCGAACCTGAATTTTTTCTGGGCACGGTATAACGGTTATTTCTGAACATAAACGGCTTTATTTGCATTTAATGCACCCCAACGGTCATATTTATGATAGAACTATAAATACAACTTGTTTTTGTTGTTGTGAGGTTACAACAACCATCTAAGCAAATATTTATTGAGATTACAGCATTTTTCATTCTCTCTCTCTCAAAACCTTGAGCCAAAGCATTAATTTCTTGAAAGCTTGTTTTGAGTTGTAATTGGTTGGCTTTTCTGAGTAAGTAAAGGTTGTTGAGAGATTCTATTGTTGTGAGTGTGGCATTGAGCAAAGTATTGCTCTTGAGTGAAAAAGGAGATTTGTAAAGAGCAAAGGCTTGCTCTAAGATTGTAAGGGTTTTGATCTTCACCCAAAGAAGATTTGATAGTGGAGTTGAACTCTCAAGGTGGACTTGAGGAGAGGACGTAGGCTTGGATAGCTGAACCTCTATAAATCATTGTGTTGATTTTTCTCTTCCCTATTCTCTTCTAATTTCTTGTCTTTGCCTTTAAATTTTTTATAAATCCAATTCACCCCCCCTCTTGGGTTGCCTCAAAGGACAACAAAAAGGTTTCAGCCACTCAAGGCTGAAACAAAAACCAAAAAATAAAGAAAGGAAGAAGAAGAGATGGTGTCACTTGCAATCCTGTAGGTGTGTCCAAGGTGGTGTGTAAAGAGCTGTGGAGAGGCTCCTTATGTGTCTTTTTATAGTTAAAAGTATTGCTCTAGGTCCTTACACGCTGCCCTTGCTGCCCAAGAGGTACTTGCTGCCCAAGTTATGTCTGAAAAGGAAAGATTCACGTTGCAAAATTATTCAGAAGGAAAGAGGCGTGCACATGCTCTTCAGAGGGAAAGTGGCGCGCAGATTGGATTGCAGGAGGCAGGTGGGCACGCGATCATTGAATGTAGAAGGAAAAGTGAATCTGTCTAGTCTTTCATTTTTAGGTGGAGCCTTCGTTTGAATTTTGAATGCTGAACGCAGAAGAGGCAAGTGCGTCTCCATGAAATCTTACTACCTAAATAGGAAGATATGACTGCTGCGGTGTGTGCACATCTTTGAACAAGGAAAGAAAGATCTACGATTTGAATTTTGAATAATCTTCTGATTGAGCTTTCCTTATTTGCTTTTGCTTCAGCACTTTCTGTAACGACCTGTAAATCGGACCGCTACCGGCGCTAGGATCCAGATCGGCTTAAGGCCGCCGGGACCCGTAGCAAGCCTGACATACAACCTGCAAACCTTTGTAATCCCATACATGATCAACAACATATGTAAAAATTTAAACTTTTCTTTCCTTTTACCAAGCTCAACCTGTGCATGCCCATAAACATATACATAAACATAAACATAAACCCTACACTGGAGCTCTCATCAAATGCTCCAATGGGGCATCTCCTCATGCACAAGCTTGGTGGAACATAAACATCATAAAACATAAATCATGTATACAAAAGGGATCACCATACACATAGGGTCAAGCACAACCTCTAATCATCAATATCATTTTTACATAATATAACTATACAAAACTTTACATCATTTTACAATTTATCATGTCCACATTCTAACTATTACATACACATGACTTCATTCATCTTGACTTCTCTGTCTAGCCTGTACCTGCAACCCTGGGGGATTAGGGAAAGGGGTGAGCTACTAGAGCCCAGTGAGCAAAATAATAAAAAAACATTTAAATCATATGCCATAATGGAATGCAACACATCACAGACAAATCACATCACAGATGGTATTGTCACCAATAGTCCTCTACATTCCAAAGTGCCGGGACGTAGAATGGGTCAACCGGTCTTTCTCTTAAACATATCATAACATAACATTTCCAAGGTGCCGGGACGTAGAATGGGTCAACCGGTCTTTCTCTTACATAGTGCCGGGACGTAGAATGGGTCAACCGGACTTCCATACCATATCATGCCGTATCGTCATCATATCATATCATATGAGGACTAAAGGATCATCCAATAACCAATCCACATCAACATCATAGAGTGCAATGCAACATATTCGTGAATTCTAATGCAAACATCCTAGGATATCACATGGCATTCATGATGCATGAACATGCTCAAACTTTATAATTTATTTGCTTTAAAACATAAAGGTTTATTCTACTCACCTCAGCTAGCTCTGACAATGACTGAAGCAGCTGACTCACTGCTGGGGTCCTCGGTTCCTCGGGTTCGAACCTACACAGGTGGACTCAAATGAGGGACCAAACATACTAGAACACGACTCTAAAACATTCCCCTAAAACACCTCAAAACAATCATGCAAAACATGCAAAGGAAGGCTGAACAGGGCACTTTCGGCGGCAGGTTCGGCGGCCGAAAGTCCCTCCAGAGCCGAAAGTCAGGCAGGTTCGGCGGCACCTTCGGCGGCCGAAACTCCCAGACAGAGACGAAACTCATGCATGTTCGGCGGTACTTTCGGCGGCCGAAACTACCCTCTAGAGACGAAAGTCCTCCTTCGGGGGCAGGCTTCGGCAGCCGAAGGCTGCCTCCACAAGCGGGTTCGGCGGCTGAAAGTTCCTTCGGCGGCCGAACCTGAGTTTCTCCAAAGTGGCAGAAACTCGGCTCCAACATGCACAAACGCCTCCCAAACCTTTTAAACATGCATAAACCTATTCTACAACACTGCCAAACATACACAATCAAGCATACAAGTTCATAGGGGTCTCAAACTAGCCTAAACCCCAACTACAACACATCAAACATACCCACATTGCTCATAAACACACATTAAACCCATAAACTCAAAACAACCTAAACATGCATTTCTACTCCATAAACTTGCATAAAACTTGTTTAAAATATATAGTGAGCTCAAGATCGACCCTTACCTCTTGAAGATCGAGAGGAAAATAACCCTAGCTCGGAGATGGGAGAGATTGAGTTTCTTGAACCTCAAAGCTCCAAAACTTGCTTTATACTCGAAAATCTTCAAAACAAAGTGAAAACTAGTGAAAATCGTGAAAGATTTGAAGGAAGAAACTCAAGATTGGTGAGGGACGGCGGAGAGCTCACCTTGGCCGAAAATGGGGAGAAAAGCTCGCCTGTTTTCGGCTAAGGGACCCCTTTATAGGTGGCTGGCCAGGCCACATTCAGGAGCCGAACCTGGACTTCCCTCACTTTTACTTTCGGGGGCCTAAAGCACTCCCAAAGTGCATGCATGTTCGGCGGCCGAACCTGAGTTTTCCTCCAGGGCTATTTTCATGCAAAAACTCATTTTCCTTCTAACTTAAAAACATAAAAATACTTTAAAACATTTTATAAAAACATGATTTTACCCTTCTAGAGGTCTCCGACATCCGGGATTCCACCGGACGGTAGGAATTCCGATACCGGAGTCTAGCCGGGTATTACACTTTCCTTAATTGAAAACTTTCCTTTTCTGAAAACTTTCTTTATTTGAAAACTTTCCTTTTTGGCACTTTCCATATTTGGCACTTTTTGGCAGTTTTGAGAGCATTTTCTCCAAATTGTCTCTTTACACCTATTATCTGCGAAACATGATTAAAACCACAAAATTAAGCAGAAAAGATGCAAATAAACATTAAGAACATAATGATAAAGTGGACTAAAATATGCTCTATCACATGCCAAAGGAGTTTTGGGCAGAAGCGACATTCACAACTATATATTTGTTGAATAGATTATCAACAAAGGCAGTAGAATAGAAGCTCCAGTAGAGGCCTGGTCTGGAGTGAAACCTACAACAAAGCATGTAAAGGTTTTCAGATCAATTTGTTATATTCATGTTCCACCTGTTAAATAACCAAGTTAGATAAGAAGTTAGAATAAGGGATCTTTTTGGGCTATGCTAGTGCCTCAAAAGGTTATAAGGCTTACAACCTTGCTTCAAATAAAATCCAGATTAGCGGAGATGTGATTGATGAGTCCTCTCATTGGAATTGGGATTTAAAGAAAGTTGAATCAAATAAGAAAATTTCAAGGCTAGAATAGAACGTGATTGGGTGTTCTAATCCTGCAGATCAATTTCTCAACAAATTAGAAAATAGCAGTCAGTGTACAGTTTCTAGAAGCAAACCAAAAAGTTCATTGATGCAGAAAATCATATCAGTAGCAAAAATCTATGGACAATCTTCTGCAAATTCTGAAAACAGAATAGAAAGCTCATCAGAATAGAAAACCAAATCACTAGTAGAAATTTATGAGCAATGTTGTATTACTATGGTGGAACCTTCATCTTTTGAAGAGGCCGTTAAGGATGATGAATGGAGAGATGCTATGAAGGTTGAGATGAAGATGATCGAGAAGAATCAAACTTGTGTAATACCCGACTAAACTCTGGCGTCAAAATTCTAACTTTCCGATGGAATCTCTATCGAAATCTGAAATCTCGAAGCTGTAATTTTTAGAAGGGTAAAATAAGGTTTTTATAAAATGAATTTGAAGCATTTTTAAATGTTTTTTTTTAAGAGAGAGTTTTGTAAAGGTTTTAAGGTTCGGCAACAAACCTTCAAGTTCGGCCGCTGAAGGTGGTTTCTTCAGCCACCTTTAAAAGAGGCTCTGCCCGAAATGGAGAGAACTTTCTCACCATTTCGAGCAGAGGTGAGTTTTCCTAGCCCTCTCGTTCATAATGCTTCTTTTAAGCAGTTTTTTCATGAGTTTTTACTTTTATTTTGAAGATTTGAGTTGTGTTTCAAAGTTCTAGCTCTTGGAATCTTCTAAATTCATCCTTTTTCCTTCCCCAAAACCTCCTCTATGTTGCTGTGGTTGTGTTCCTTCAAAGAGGTAAGTTTGGCTTCTCTAAACCCTTTTGTTTTAGACCCAATGTTAGTTATGTTGCTAGAGTTGCTGGAGTTGCTATTTTGAGAATGCATGCAAAGGATTGTGTCTTTTCTCCTTTTATGTTTGAACCTAGAATATCTATATGATGAGTAGTTTTGTTTAATGCATGTGGAAGTTTAGGTTAGCGTTAAGTGTTTCTTGTGTGTTAGGATGTGCATGGTCGTTCTGAGGCTTCTGCATGTGAGTTTCATTGCGTTTTCGTGGTTGAGGTTTAGGGCAAAATCAAGTTTTGCCTTGCTGGAGAATCTAGGTTCAGCCGCTGAACTTGCCTGTGTAGGCAGCCATTTGGCCGCCTAATCTGCCTCCGAATGTTTTGACCTTCGAATCTGTAAGGGACTTTAAGCCACCGAACCTGTTGCCAAAAGTCCCCTGTTCAGCCTTTTTCTGCTTGTTTCCTACGAGTGTTCTTGTGTGTTCTTAGGAGTTTCTTGGAGGGTTGTTTTAAGTGTTGTAAAAGTTATGTTTGGTCCCTCATTTAAGTCTATCTGTGTAGGATCGAACTTGGGAGACTGTAGAGGCTTACAGTGAGATAACTGTTTCAGTATTAGGTGTGCGTCAGCCATAGGAGAGTAGAACTAAACTGAATCATTATTTAAGAAAATCAAACTTTTAAGCATGCTCATGCATCACGAATGCCATGTATATGTTATTAGGCTATTTTACATTAGAGTTCACAAATATGATGTATTGCATAATTTATTGTTATTGTGGATGGATGCTGGATAACCCACTAGCCCTCGAGTATGTTATGATGGATAAGAAAGTCCAGGTCGAGGCCCATTCTACGCCCCTGGCAATATGTAAGAGAAAGTTCAAGTCGAGACCCATTCTATGCCCTTGGCACTATGGATATGTTATGTTATATTATAAGAGAAAGTCTTGAGGAGCACCCATCGTGGACCGGGCACTATTGAAATCTGTAAAGGGTTACTGGTAACAAGTCCATTTTGATGTGAATTATTTGTGTTGTGACACATTCATACGATCATATGTTTTATTGAACTATTTTTTATGTTCTGCTCACTAGGCTCTTGTAGCTTATTTCCTTTCCCCTAACCCCAGGTTTGTAGAATCAAAGTTAGATTGGGAATTCGGTTGAGCAGCTGGTATAGCATGTTGTAATAGTATAGCTGTAGACATATATTAATTTGTGGATTAGAATTGTGCTTTGCCCGGGTTCTTTCTTGTAATCCCTGCTTCGTGATCCTTTTATGTAAAAGTTTTTAAGTATAAGTTATGTCTGAACAGAGCTTAATGCATGTTATGTTGACCATAGTGGAGCATTTGATGAGAGGTCTAGTATGGGTCTTATTTTTTCAATTATGATGCATGCACAGGTCGAGTCTTGATTCATGTAATGGTTATGTTTTTGTTGTTCGTGTGATCATGTATGGGATTATATCAGGTGTGATAGGATGTATAGTAGGCTTGCTATGGACTCCGACAACCTTAAGTCGATCTGAACCCTAGTACCAATAGCGGTCTGATCAGTCCAAATTTAGGCCACTTTATCATGACATTATTAATGATAATTTGTACTTATTCTACCTAATTTTGTGATATTGATCTTATTTTGCAGAAAATGGTATAAAAAGGCAATTTGGAGAAAATGCCCTTAAAACTGCCTTAAATAGAACAAAGGAGAGCAAGTATGCCAAGTTGCAACTTGAGAGGAGACAAATAAGGAAAGTAATTTGAAATTCAAATTTCAAATCTCCAAGAGCATTCAAATTCAAGATTCAGCTTATTAAGGAAAGTGCTAAATAAGAAAAGTTGCAAATAAGGAAAGTGCAGTCAGTAGAGCAATTTGAAATTCAAATCTTCAAGAATCCTTTTCCTTATTGAAGAAGCCAAAGAAGATGTACATTCAAATTTGAAATTCAAATTCAGCTTGTTAAGGAAGCCAAAGAAGACATACTTGCCCCCCAAGTCTTGCACATTCAAAATTCAAAATTCAAAAGAGAGGCTCCACCTCATTAATGTGCATTGGGCGGCAAAGGCAACACTTGGGCAGCAAGTAAGAACCTAGGGCAACACTTTCAACTATAAAAAGACACATAAGGAGCCTCCCCATGCTTTTTCTACTCTCCCTTGGACACACATATGGGATTGCAAGTGGCCACATCTCTTCTTCATCTCTTTCTTTATTTTTGGTTTTGTTTCAGCCATGAGTGGCTGAAACCTTTTTTTCTAGTTGAAGATTAGGTGCTACTTTGGTTGTTTTATAGATTGGGAGATCTGAACATAAGTTGTTTATCTTTTGGTTATTCAATATTTATGCAATTTCATGCTTGATTCCATTATTGCTTTGTTATTTTGATCAATGTGGCCAGTTGATTCTTGATTGCAAGGTGATATATTGTTAGTTTGAATAGTTTTAAGTCCTAATTGCTTGGATTGTTCAAACACAAGAACACTTGGTGTAAAAATTAAGGAAATTGCATGATCTAGCGATATCTCCATGCGTTTGGGTAGCTAAAATTAGATCTCTCTATTTCTTAATGCAATTGACAGTTATTTTGATGCCTAAGGCCCAAGGACGTTCCTTGACAACTTGTTGATTAGTGATTGGTTAGAGGACGTTCTCTAATTAATTTATGCTTAAGGAGAGACATGGTGGTGAGAAGCGTCTTCCATCTCCATAACTAATTTATTGAATCAAACAAAAGAACCTAAGTATCAATGATCAATCCCAACAACTGAAGTGGATCCAATTCTTCAACTAGACCTTTCTCATATTTGATTTACTTTACTTTTATTATTCGCTTTATTTTATTGCTTTCATCATTAGATTAACTGAATCAATCTCAAAACCCTCCTTTTACTTTACTTGCAGTTTATTTTATTTTATTTTCAGTTTGTACTCTTAGCCTTGATAAGAAAGATAGGTGAGTATAATTCCCTGTGGATTCGATCCTTTCACCACTATCTACAGTTGTAATATTGTTGATAAATGAAAAGGTTATTTTTGACCGGTTTCGACAACCGACAGTCACGGTCCGGTTTCTGGATCTTTACAAGAGTGGTATCAGAGCTCTAGGTTCATATAGTTGGACCTAGAGTGTTAGGCTCATAGATATTATAGAGGACAAGCACAATTAGGAAAAATATACTAGGATAGGATGTGGAGTCCTGTCTTGATATATGTATGATGATGTGTAATGCCATCACTATATGCATGTGCATTGATGATATGATAGGTATGATGTGGGTTCATGTGTATCTACATAAACCATATGATGCTAATGCCTATGTATTTAAATCTTATTTTTCAGAAGACAGAATGTGTGGCTCATGTCGATCTGCACGGTTGACTGGAGTCCCACCCGAAAATGAGGGTATAGATACCCTTCCCTCTGCTGCTCTGTCAAGAGTGCGGTTAAGTAGAAATAACAGTGGTGAAACGTCAAGGGCCCCTAGAAGGCCTTTTGATGTAAATAGAAGGAGAACAGATCCGAGTAGGATGTCTACAGAAAGCAAGGCTTGTGGTTAAGGATTATTCTCAACAACCGGATATGGATTTTAGAGATACGTTTGTGTCAATTGCTAGGCATGAAATAGTAAGACTTTAGTGGACTCTTGCAGCATAAAACAAATGGGAGATTTATCACTTAGATGTTAAATCGGCTTTTCTAAATGGTGATCTTGAGGAGGAGCTTTATATTGAGCAACTTGAGGGGTTTAAAGTTGCTGGTTTGGAAGATAAAGTTTACAAGCTTCGTAAAGCTTTGTATGGCCTTAAACAAGCTCTAAGGGCATGGTATAGAAAGATCGACTCTTTCTTAGCTAAATGTGGCTTTGTGAAGAGTAAAAATGAGCCAATATTGTATGTGAGAAAATCTGAAAATGGTGATGTGCTTATTGTTTTTATTTATATCGATGATTTGTTAGTAACAGGAAGTAATCCAGTGATGATATCTCAATTTAAGAAGGAGATGGAGGAGATGTTCGAGATGTATGATCTACGGCTGATGTCTTATTTTTTGGGAATCGAAATTAGCAAATCCTCAAATGGAATTTTCATTTCTCAAAAGAAATATGCTTAAGCTTTATTGGAGAAGTACAAAATGGAGAATTGCAAGTCTTTCAGCACACCATTAGATCAGAATCAGAAACTGTCTAGAACAAAAAAGGGAGCAGAAGTGGATGCTTCTCTATACAAAAGGCTAGTTGGTAGTTTATTGTATTTAAGTGCCTCTAGACCAGATTTGTTGTTTTCTGCAATTGTTCTATCTAGATTTATGCAAGATCCAAATCAAAATCATCTAATTGCTGTTAAAATGGTGCTAAGGTATGTTAAAGGGACCATGGATTTTGGGATTTCTTTTTCTAAAGTTGAAGATAGAAAGTTGATTGGTTATGTAGATAGCGATTGGGTTAGTTGTCAGGATGATAGGAAGAGCACCACGGGTTATGTTTTTTCTTTGGGTTCGGTTGTTTTCTCTTAGATGTCTAGAAAGCAAGATGTGGTGGCTCAATCAACAGCAGAAGTAGAGTATATGGCTACTACTGCTACTTCTAATCAAGCAATTTGGCTCAGAAAAGTTTTAGTAGACTTGCAGCAAAATGGGTTATATGATTCATATTCTAGTCTGTATCATAAATTAACTACAGAACAAAAACAATATTCTGATGCAACAGTTATCAAAGTGGATAATCTGTCAGCTATTCTAATGGCTAAAAATCCGGTCCAACATGATCGCACCAAGCATATTCAAGTGAAGTATCATGCAATTAGACAAGCAGAAAAAGAAGGAGAAATTTCGCTTGTGCATTGCAGTTCTAATGATCAATTGGCGGATATTTTAACAAAGTCTTTAAAAAAAGCAAAGTTTGAAAAATTAAGGAGAAGATTGGTGTTGTCAAGAAAAATTATTAAGGAGGAGTGTTGAAGAATAATAATTTTTCATTTATTTTAGTTCATCTTTTAGTCTTCCTATGTCATTAAATAATGAGTTATTATGGAGGAATTACGTAGTCACCTTGAATTGGGGTTATGTGTCTTTTGGGTTTACAAGATATTTATGATAGTATTTATTTTGGTATTTCAAGAGTTATTTTTGTGGATAAAATGATTTTAAATCTTAATAAAAAGTAAGAGAGACAATTTGAGTCTTCTTCTTCTCTAATTTTTTTTGTCGCTTTTGCTCTATTCAATAAGTTTATTGTGTTCTATAATTCAATTCTAAAGCATTCTAATTTTAATAAGTATATAAAAGAATTTTCCCATTACTAAATGTAGAATGATAATATAGTAACAATTCTGGAATAAACTTAAAATTTATCTAATATAATTGAATAATTAAAAATTGAAAGTTTATGGGTCAATGCAAAAAAATTATCATTAAAATCACATAATGATAATCATGAAATGATACTTTTAGGAGTGTGGCATAGGGCATGTACCAGAAGCTTTTCCTGGTGGTCTCCTTTCTCCGAAGGGCAAGGGAACCAAAGTTTTTGGACCGTCAAGAAGGCAACTGTTTATTTTGACAGTCTTCCCTTTTGATTGTGAATAGTTGGGTGAGGTTTTCACTAGATCTACTGTGTTTGTTATTTTGGTTGGCATCTTTGGCTCTTCTATGATTTTATTAGAAGTGGTGGATAGCTGTAGAGGAATGGTGGAGTAGGTACTAGAGTCTTTGATGAATATTGACCATACCTTTGCTAACAAAAATTGAGAAGGCCACGATGTTATCCGTCTTACTTGCTATTTATGCCATCACGACCATTTCTCTATAGACGACATGGGTTTTGGTTGTCTCCCCTTGCTTCTTTAGAAACTTGCTTTAGCTTGGTTTTCTCATCATAAGGTCTTTCTTTGATTAGGCAATGTTATTAGTTTCGGGAGATTCATTTAGCCATACAAAGTTTGGTGGTCGATTATTCTTTCCAAAAGCTTTTCTTCAGTTTACCTAGCTTCATTTTAGTACTTTTAGGTAGTTTCAATTGGTTGGGATGCAGAGGTGGTAGAATGGACTGGGTCATAAATTGGGTTGAGCCTTTGTTGTTTCTCATTGTCATGATATTTGTAATTTTGTTGTAATCTTGCTTCCTAATACATGTAAATGCAATCAATTTGCAGGTAATGAATCTTAGCCAAGTAAGCTGATGTTAGGAAATGTTCCATATCCATATGGCAGTTCGACTTGTTCGGACCATTTAGGCTTTCTGCCTCAACCTTAGAATTCCTTTTTTCTTTTGTTAATGATGTTGTTGAAAATGTTCCCTATATGATTTGGCAACCTGCAAAGAAGAGAAGTGAGGTGGCTTGTGCCTAGAGGCAATCACTCTAACGCTCAAGTTAGTAGAATACTCAAGTGAACAAGTGAAATAAGGATTAAGCAGTGTTAAATGAGTAGTAGAATGAGTACCTTGAACTTGTAATCTTAAATGCCTTTATACTATAAGAAGAGTAGATTAGTTAGTAGTTTTTCCTGAGAATTCAGAATGTACTGGCTAGCAAATAAAGAATCTCGTGATGGTAGAAATTATGATGTTTGCTTTCTAACAACCCTCAACGGTAAATAACAGGTTTTGAGAAGACTTTGCCAATAGTGGGTCTCCTCAAAACTAGATGTTCTAGTGAACATCATGAGAGACTGGGTCTTCACATCTTGAGTACTCGAGTCTATATGCCCGAGTTTTTCAGTTATGGACACGTCATTACTTGGACCAATAGAATGTTGCCACCATTTAACACTTTTTTAGGCAAGTACTGAGTCATATCAAAAGTTCTCTCGAAGGTCTTCGATTCTTCATATTCAAATTTTCACAGTTAGCTCCCACTGCCTAGACATGTAGTATAACCGGATTAGCTTCCTGTCCCATGTCTCTTCACCTATATAAGGTGCTTCATTTCTCAAGACTCATTAAAGTCAGTCATTGGACCAGCCTTATAAATCCTCTCTTCTTCACACTGTTACCACTTTTATTCTCATACTCTCTTTATGTCTAGAAATCTACTTCACCTCTAACAGTGCTCTCTTCGAGCTCTCTTTGCAAAGGTAATTCCCCCCTCCCTATTTTCTCTGCTTCACTTATCTAAAAATGAATCAAGCTTCTTCTTCTTCCACTTCTAGAGATAACACCCCACTAGCTCCTGCTCCAGTCGCCCAATTCGTGCTCTAACCTCCCATAGTCCCCTTGCGACCCATCTATGATAATGAGTCCTTACTGATTAATGATATTCCATTAGTATTGTTGGAGAGGGATGTGGACCACATGTACAACACACCATATCCCACGGGACACTTTCCGAATCTACACTTCTAGACCAAACATTTGTACTGATAACTATGTCCTTGTGGAAGATACAATTATCGTATACGAGGAGCAACTAATGGTAGGTCTTAGATTCCTTATTGACCCATTTATTTTGATGTTTTAAACTTCCACAAACTCTCCATTACCCAATTGCATCCCAATAGCTGGCACATCCTTGTAGTGTTCCGGTTCATTTAATTTTAAAATGGTATCGAGCCGAGTTTTATTTTCTTCTCCTAACTATACCAACTGGGCACTCGAGTCAATGAGTAGTAATGGTTCTTCAGCAGTAAGAAGCACCATACACTCTTTGACTAGCTTTCCTTACCCCTTAAATGGTAGAAGAACAAATTTTTCGTCATTCGCCATCAAGGATCCGGGGGTTTTGGGAACCTTCGAACAGATTGGAACCAATATATGGAGCTAAGGAAGGATGGGGCTAGGCCCAGTAGGAGGAAGTGGAAGCCTTAGCCTTCATTCAAAAAATGGCAACATCATGCAAGATGGACATAAATATGATCATAAGGAATGCGACGCTCAGCTGGTAGAGCTAGATTCAGGCTAAGCAGGCCCGCGAACCTCAAGCAAATGCCCACCAAGCCTCACGGGCAACCTTACACCAGCCCTCAAAATAGGGTATTTATTTCTAAAAACCACTACCTTTACTCTGTTAGGAAACCCAAAGATTTACTACAACCCAAACACGCAGCAGAAAAATTAAAATCTCTGATTTTCTTCCTGGGATCCATGTGCTTCGTTTAATTCAAAAGGAATGATAAGCTACTAACCTCTTAGACACGATAAGAAGATACAATCCCGGACTCAAGGTGCTGCTTTTTCAACAAATACCCACTATGGTATCCACACGAATGTCTCTTATCCTTCTAGAGTGCTAGTGACAGTGCGGTTGTCGAAGCCGGTCAAAAATAACCTTCTTAGTTACCTACAATTACAACTGCAGATAGTGGTGAAGGATCGAATCCACAGAGAATTGATTACCTATTTATTTATCTTAATCAAGACCAAGAGAATTAATTGAAAACACAATTGAAAGCAAGTAATCAAAGAGAAATAGAAACAAGTGCAATAAAAGTAAAAAGGGGGGTTTTGAGATTGATTTGATTAACAACTATTGAAAGTAATTAAAATAGTAAGTAATCAAAATAAAACAAGAAATTAATATGAGAAAAGTCTAGTTGAAGATATGGATCCACTTTGGTTGTTTGGGTTGATCATTGAAACATGGTTATCTTGATTGATTCAATAGGTTGGTTATGGGGGTGGAAGATGCTTCTCACCACCATGCCTTTCCTTATGAACAAACTGATTAGGGAACGTCCTCTAACCAATTACTAATCAACAAGTTGCCAAGGAATGTCCTTGGGCCATAGGCATCAAAACAATTGCCAATTGCATGAAGAATAAGAAAGATCCAAACCCTAACTATCCAAACGCATGAGATGTTGCTAGATCATACAATTTCTTAGGTTTTTACACCAAGTGTTCTAAGATCAGAATATTTCCAGCAATTACGGACTAACAAATATCCTAATCCAACAATCAATTAACTTTGCAATCAAGAATCAAGTGGCCAATTTGATCAAAACAACAAAGCAATCTTAGAATTAAGCATAATTGCATGAATATTGAATAAATCAAAATCAAAAACTTTATGTTCAGATCTCACAACCTTTTAAACAACCTTAGTTTCAACCAAACTTCAACTAGAAAGAAGGGTTTCAGCCACTCATGGCTGAACCAAAACAGAAAATAAAAGAAAAGAAGAAGAAAAGATGAAGAACTAAGGTGGAGAGAGCCTTGGAGAGTGGCTGCCGATTCTTGGAGAAGTGGCGGAACCAAATCTGCCTTTCTTGTCGTCTTAAAGCCTTTAAATAGATCTTGAGAGGCTCCTTAGGGTTTGGTGGCAGTCCATGAGTCTTTTAGAGGTTGTCCAAAGTGCCCTTGGTCCCATATGTGCCTTCTTTGTACATGGGTAAAGGCAAAAACGAGATGCATGTGATGGGGGGCTCTTTGGTCTTTTGAATTGCTGCGCAAGGTCTTCAAGATGTTACCTAAAGAGTTAAGAGGCTGCCCATGCACTAATAAGGAAGGTGGAGCCTCCTTTTGAATTTTGAATGTGCATGATACTAAGTGGGAAACATGTGATCTTTGGATTTGGCTTCCTTAATAAGCTTGATCTTGAATTCCAATATTTGAATGTGAATCTTAAAGATTTGGATCTTAAAATACTTCCCTTGTTTGGCTCCTCAAATATGGCAACTTGGGATATGGCTTCTTGAATAAGGAAAGTGTGCATTGGGAGGCATTTTCGGCTGCCTAAAATGAGTTTCGGAGGCTGGACTTTCGGCTCTGGACGCAAGGTTCGGCGGCCGAAGGTGCCACCGAAGGTGGTCGACTTTCGTCTCTGGAGTCCTCTTTCGGCCGCCGAAAGTGCCGCCGAAGGTGACTGGTCTTTGGCTTCCGAAAGTGCTTTCGAAGGTTGCTGAATTTGGGCACTTTTTTGGCATTTTTAAGAGCATTTTCTCCAATTTGTTTCTTCACACCTAATATTTGCAAAACATGATTAAAACCATAAAATTAAGTAGAAAAGGTGCAAATAAACATCAATAAGATCATGAAAATATGGACTAAAATATGCTCTATCAAATACCCCCACACTTAAGCTTTTGCTTGTCCTCAAGCAAATAAACATAGTCAAATAAGCTTTCTTTGCTCTAGATCCTTATTTCCACTTAAGCTCTTACTCAAGACACTTATTTTGAATCATTGCAGTGAAGAATATATGCATGAAGATTACTTACCTTCTTTCCTTGTTTCCCTTTGCTTACCATGGCTAGGATTTGTTTTCCTCAAGAGAGACATACACATTAATTTGTTAAGACTTTTTCTAGCTTTTGGAATGACTTGCCCTTACCTTGAAGTACTTTATTCAGGCTTTTGCACTTTAGATTTTTCTTAGAAAGGTCACCAACCTATTTTTGATGTCATGGTTTATATTTTTCAGTTGGTCACCTATCCAAGTGGCTACTAGCCTTGTTCATAGTCTTTTGACTATTGGAACAGTTTTTGAATTTGTGCTTTTGAGATCTTTGCCTTTGCTGAATTTTCTTTCTCTCAATGATTTGGGCAAATCAACACCAATTGGTAAATCAAGTCATATTAAGTTCATTCACACAACTTTCAATTTATTCTCATCAATTGAGGGTCATCAATATATTTTTCACCATGGCAAACTCAAAGATTCAATTCAAAAGGCAATTCTCAAACATGAATACAACTCACTGCAATTGATTCAACATAAGTTTAAAGAGTTATCACATCAATGGGGTCATGGAAAGAAAAACTCATTCAACATAGTTCATCAGTTTGAGTAGAGCAAAATAAAAAGAAGAAGAAGGTTGTGGTTGTGTGTGTTTTATTGAAAGCATAAATACTAAAAATGAAAAAATTTTGCCTAATGCAAGCAAACTAAATATTAAAGCAAAAATAAACTTAAAAGTAAAAATAAAAATTCAGATGTATGCACCCCCACACTTAAATCATACATTGTCCTCAATGTATAAGAAACATAAAAGAACAAAGGAAACTGAGTACTCCCCTGGGTGTGGTGTGCATGGTGCGATCCTCTTGATCAAGGCTCAAGTAATTGGAGAAGGGAAAAGAGTCCCAATTGTATTGAGCAAAAAGTGTAGCGCTCCTTTTGATTTGGTCATGAACCATCCTACTTTTTCCATGTACTCATGAAGTAACATGATTAGCTTTTCCTCTTTCAGATGAGGTGTGTTTCTAGCTTTTGCATTCTTGAGATGATTGGGCAAAACTTTGAACTCCAATTCTTGTTTCTCCATGTGTAGCTGCAATTTAGTACTAAAATCTGGCAAAACAAACTCTACCTTATCCGGAGGTTTAGGAAGGCATTGATCTACATGCTCCTTTGGTTTAGGTGCTTGGAACACCATTTGTTCCTTGTGAGCATGAGCTGTTGCATTGGAAGGCTGAAAGGAGTTTCAGATTGCTCCTTCTGTGTAAGATCTGACTGAAAGGGGAGCTGAAGAGTGGTCGGATTCGGCGGCCGAAAGATGGCTGAGTTCGGCGGCCGAAAAGTTTCAGTCTACGATGGGAGCTGAGGTGAAGGGTCCGGCGGCCGAAAGATGGTGAAGTTCGGCGGCCGGAAAGTCATGGCTTCAGTTTGCGCAAGTTCTTCCTGAAGTAATGCGACAGAGCTCTCTTCAGTCTGTGCTTGGTTGCAGTTCTCCTGTTGGATGCAACAGTCAGTTTCTTTCAATTCTGGCTCTTTCTGAGTCTCTTCCCTGCAAAGATCATCATTTAGTATATCATCTTGATTTAGATAAAAAACATTTTCACTCAAACAATCAATGATATCTAAATTATCAACAAGCTTTGTTTGATCAGTTTGTTTGAGCAAATAGTTTTCTGGTTGTGCACCCTCAATAGCTTGTTCTAGTACTTGCCAACTTTCCTCATCTGTCTCACCATTTTGAAGCTCTTCCTCTTTTCTTACCATGTCTGCTCTCATTTTGGCGGCTATTCGATCTGCTTCTTGTTGGACATTTTGCAAAGTCTCCAACATCTTATGAAGATTAGTTCTGAGATCTTGAGGTATTGCATATCTTGATGGTTCATAGAATCCTTCACATGCATGTATTTGTTGGAGTTGTTGTGCTTCAAGAGCTTGTTCAGCTTGGTCTATAACAAAACTTCTCACAGCATCGATTTGTTCATAAAGTTCCGCGAGGCGAAAAGGTGTCCATTCCTCATCCATGATTTAATTCTGCGATGGTGACTTACTTGGGTGATTTAATTCTGGATCAAAGGGCAGTGTGTCCCTATGCTCAGATCTGGTCATGAAAGAAAAATAAACAAACAAGTAAAATCAACTCCCTGGCAACGGCGCCAATTTTTGACAGTGCGGTTGTCGAAGCCGGTCAAAAATAACCTTCTTGGTTACCTACAATTACAACTGCAGATAGTGGTAAAGGATCGAATCCACAGAGAATTGATTACCTATTTATTTATCTTAATTGTAACGACTCGAAAATCGGACCGCTACCGGTGCTAGGATCCAGGTCGGCTTAAGGCCGCCGGGACCCGTAGCAAGCCAAACATTCATCCTGTGAACCTGTTTAATACCATACATGATCAACAACATACATAAAAATTTTAAACTTTTCTTTCATTCATTCACCAAACTCAACCTGTGCATGCACTATACATACTCATAATCATAATCACAAACATTAACCCCTCTTTGGAGTCTCATCAGTGCCCCAATGGGGTGACATAACATAAATTGAGTTTGGTTACATAAGCATCATTAAAATCATGTACTCAAAGGGATTAACAACATACTAGGGTCAAGCACAACTATGAACCTCAATAGACATTATTACATTACATTTCTACACTATACTTTTACATTACATCACATTCATGTCAACATCTAGCTATTACATACAACATACTCTACTCCTGTTGACCTCCTAGTCTACCCTGTACCTGCAAGCCTGGGGGTTAAGGGAGAGGGGTGAGCTATAAAGCCCAGTGAGCAGAATACTAAAACATTTAAAATATATGCCATCATGTAATGCATCATATCACAGTCAAATCACATCAAGAGTGAACCTGTCACCAAATAGTCCCAGCATCATATCTGTGCCAGGCCGTAGAATGGGGTCCTAGTCTTCCTGTCATATCATAACATTACTTACCATTGCCCCAGGGCCTCATCTGGGCACCTGGTCTTCGCGTTCCATACCGTGCCAGGCCGTAGAATGGGGTCCTGGTCTTTCCTCAGGGACTAATTGGATCATACAGCATTCACCCACATCCACAACAAAGAATGCAGTGCAACATATTCGTGGATTCTAATGCAACAACCTATTATATCACATGGCATTCGTGATGCATGATTCATGCTAAAATTGCCTTAATTTAAAACATAAGGTTTATTCTACTCACCTCAGGCTAACTCTGACAATGAACTGAAGCAGCTGACTCACTACTGGGGTCCTCGGTTCCTTGGGTCCGAACCTACACAGGTGGACTCAAATAAGGGACCAACATACTAGAACATGACTTTAAAAATATCCCCCAAAAACCCCTTAAATCATCTCAAAACAATCAAAGAATTCATGCAAAGGAGGGCTGAACAGGGCACTTGTAACGACCCCAAAATGGACCGTTACCGGCGCTAGGATTCAGGTCGGCTTAAGGCCGCTAGAACCCGTAGCAAGCCTGCTAAACTCTCTGTGTACCTGTAAATCTCATACATGATCATACATTTTCTGTGAAAATAAAAACTCTTTTCTGAATCAAGGCTTAACCTGTGCATGCACTATCTCTGTACTATGTACTCTGTACTCTGTACTCTGTACCCCTGACTAGAGCTTACTCTAGATGGGTTAACTCATACCTGTTAAGCTTGTTTTTCACACACTCTGTAAAACATATACATATACAGATCATGTATATAACAATAGATTTACAACAACAGATTTACAACACAAACTAAGTCAAGCACATCTATAACTAAAAACACAACTAGTACATCTCTTTATATTACATGTCCACTTTACACTAGTACAATTCTCTTTACTCTTTACTCTTTTGGCACTCTGCACTTGCTGAACCTTCCCTGTACACTGTATACTGAACCTGCAAGACTGGGGTTAAGGGAGTGGGATGAGCTCTATAGCCCAGTGAGTAGAACAGTAAAACAATTCATTAAAATATGATCTGATGGAATGCGTCATAACATAGATAAACCACATCAAGAGTAAACCTGTCACCACATAGTCCCAGTAACTCTGTGCCAGGGCGTAGCATCGAGCACCTGGTCTTCCTGTTATATATGTATATGTGTATATAACACCTCTGTACTTACCATTGCCAGGGCGTAGTCAAAGGCTCCTGGTCTTTACTATACCTGCCAGGGCGTAGTCAAAGGCTCCTGGACTTCCTGTCTGAGACTATTGGATCATTCAGCATTCACCCACATCAACAAATAACTATGCAATGCAACATATTCGTGGATACTAATGCAATCAACCTATTGCATAATCATGATGCATGAGATATGCTAAAACATTCCATTGTTCAATTAAAAGAGTTAAGTTTCGTTCCACTCACCTCTGGCTGGCTAACTGGACTGACTCTGCAGGCTCTGAACACTCTGGAGCAGAACTCACTGCTGCTCTCTCTGGTTCCTCTGGTCTGTACCTATACAGATGGACTCAAATGAGGGACCAAACTAACTCAAGACCAACTCTATTAAACTCCCCAAGAATCCCCTGAAACTCACTCTAACATCCATACAAAGCATGCAAAAGAAGGCTGGACAGAACACTTTCGGCGGCAGGTTCGGCGGCCGAAAGTCCTCTCCAGAGACGAAACTCAAGCACCTTCGGCGGCCGAATCTCTACCTTCGACGGCCGAATCTCTACTTTCGGCAGCCGAACCCTTTCGGGGGCAAGTTTCGGAGGCCAAAAGGCACTCCAGAGACGAAAGTCTCTAACCTTCGGCAGCAGCTTCGGCGGCCGAACTTCCCTCCAGAGCCGAAAGTCCAAAAGCTCGGGGGCAAGCTTGGGCAGCCTAAGCCACCTCCTCTCATCTCCTCAGGGGTTCGACGGCCGAATGTACCTTCGGCTACCGAACCTGAGTTCATCAGCAGGGCAAAAACTTGCCCTGCCTCTCGCCAAAAGCACCAAAACACATTCAAACACAAACACCTCAATTCCTTCACTTGCACACACTCATGTATATGCTCCAAGGGGTCAAAACCTACCTAAAAACCCCAAACACACAACTCAAACAACACAGAAACAAGCTCTATGCACAAAATCATCAAACCTCTCTTTTTACCCTATTCATGCAACTCTCTCCATAAACCCCATAAAACCTTCAGAAAACATAAAAACAAGCTCAGGATCTTCACTTACCTTGTGAAAACAAGTAGATGAATGATCCTAACGTGGAGTTTTGGAGCAACTTGCCTTCAAACTCTCCAAACTTCAAATCTTTGAGTGTTTAGCTTAAAACCTTCAAAGAATCATGAAAACTAATCAAATCTTTGCATGATTTAATGAAAACATGAAGAAAGACTCACAAAGGATAGAGTTTCACCTCAGCAAGTGAAAGAAACAATGCTCTTACCGCTTCAACCGACTGAGGGCCATTTATAGGTGGCTGGCCAGACCACCTTCGGCGGCCACACGTGAAACCGAAAGCCATGCATGTTCGGCGGCCGAACCTCAACTTCGGCGGCCGAACCTCAACTTCGGCGGCCGTACCTGGCTTTTCTGCCTTGGTTCATTTCACTCAAAAACTCATTTCCTTATGCTTAAAACTTGATGAACATATCAAAACATGATAGAAAAACATAAATCTAACCCTTCTAGAGACTTCCGACATCCCGGACTCCACCGGAAAGTAGAATTCCGATGCCGGACTCCAGCCGGGTATTACATTCTCCCCCCCTTAAGAACATTCGTCCTCGAATGTTCCAAAACAAACAATAAACACATAAAACAAGGAGGAAACTAACCTCAAAACAAATATGGATACTGCTGACACATCGACTCCCGCGTCTCCCACGTACACTCTTCAAGATTATGGTGGTTCCACAGAACTTTCACCATCGGAATCTCCTTGTTCCTTAGCTGTCTGATCTGTGTGTCCAGAATCTAAACTGGCTGCTCTATATAGGTGAGATCTATAAGAATCTCCACGTCAGGCTCACTCAAAACCTGATTCGGATCTGACACAAACTACCGAAGCATAGAAACATGAAATACCGGGTGAATTCTCTCCATAGAAGTAGGTAAATCCAGCTTATACGACACATTTCCGATCCTCTGTAAAATCTCAAAGGGTCCAATGTACCGTGGAGCTAATTTACCCTTCTTTCCAAAACGAACCACTCCTTTCATTGGAGACACTTTTAGCAATACCCAATTACCCTCCTGGAACTCTAACTGTTTTCTGCGAACGTCTGCATAACTTTTCTGTCTGCTCTGCGCTGTTCTGATTCTCTCTCTAATCATGGGCACCACTCTACTGGTAATCTCTACTAACTCTGGCCCTGCAAGAGCCTTCTCTCCTATCTCTTCCCAGCAAACAGGGGATCTGCACTTCCTCCCATACAAAGCTTCATAAGGAGCCATCCCTATGCTAGCATGATGGCTGTTATTGTAGGCAAACTCCACCAAAGGTAGATGCTGCCTCCAAGACCCGCCAAAGTCTAACACACAAAGTCGAAGCATATCCTCTATGGTCTGGATGGTCCTTTCTGACTGTCCATCAGTCTGTGGGTGTAAAGCAGTGCTAAATTCCAGTCTCGTGCCCAACGCACTCTGCAGACTTCGCCAAAATCTGGAGGTAAACTGAGGTCCTCTGTCTGAAACTATAGACACTGGCACTCCATGTAATCGCACTATCTCATCTAGATAGACCTGTGCCAACTTATCCACAGAATAGTTACTCCGAACTGGAAGAAAATGAGCAGATTTCGTGAGTCTGTCCACAATCACCCATACAGAGTCTATCCTGTTGGACGCTGCTGGTAAACCCACTACAAAATCCATGGCTATGTTTTCCCATTTCCACTCTGGAATCGGTAATGGGTTAAGCATTCCGGCTGGTTTCTGATGCTCTAGTTTCACCCTCTGGCAAACCTCACAGGCTGTCACAAACTGCGCCACTTCTTTCTTCATGGCTGGCCACCAATATACTCTCTTTAAATCCTGATACATCTTGGTGACTCCTGGGTGAACACTATACCTCGCATTATGAGCTTCCCTCATAATGTCTTCCTTCACACTGCTCCTATCTGGTACACAAAGTCGATTCCCATAACGGAGGATCCCTTTGATGTCAAATCTGAACTCTACATTATTGCCTGACTGAACAGTCCTGGCAATTTTCATCAATTCTGGGTCCTCGTGCTGTCTCTGAGCTATCTGCTCCAGAAACACAGGTGTCACTCTCATCTGGGCTATCAATGCACCTATACCAGACAACTCTAGCTGTAAGCCCTCTTCTAAGAGCTTGTACAGCTCCATCACTATTGGTCTCCGCTCTGCTGCTATATGGGATAAACTGCCTAGTGACTTCCGGCTTAGGGCGTCTGCCACAACATTCGCCTTACCCGGATGATACTGGATCGTACAATCATAATCACTGAGCAATTCTACCCATCTTCTCTGCCTCAAATTCAGCTCTCTCTGACTCCAGATGTACTGTAAACTCTTGTGATCAATGAAGATCTCGTATTTAACCCCGTAGAGGTAATGCCGCCACATCTTGAGTGCAAAGATAACTGCTGCCATCTCTAGGTCATGGGTAGGGTAATTCAACTCGTGCTTCTTCAACTGTCTAGAAGCATAAGCTATCACCCTATTACTCTGCATCAAAACACAACCCAATCCCACTCGAGATGCATCACAGAACACTGTGAACTCCTCATTATTGACAGGCAGAGCTAACACTGGTGCAGTGGTCAATCTCCTCTTGAGCTCCTCAAAGCTCTCCTCGCACTGGTCTGACCAGACAAACTTCTGGTTCTTCTGAGTCAGTTTGGTCATAGGAGCTGCTATCTTTGAGAAGTTCTGAATGAACCTCCTGTAGTAACCTGCTAGTCCCAGAAAGCTTTTAATCTCAGTCACTGTAGTGGGTCTGGGCCAGTTAGCTACAGCCTCTATCTTCTTGGGGTCTACCTCAATACCCTCTGCTGATACCACATGTCCCAAGAAGGAAATGCTCCGCAACCAAAACTCACACTTCGAGAACTTGGCATACAAACCATGCTCTCTTAGTGTCTGCAAAACTATCCTCAGATGCTGGGCATGCTCCTCTGCATCTCTGGAATACACTAAGATATCATCGATAAAAACAATGACAAAGTGATCCAGAAACTCACTGAACACTCTGTTCATGAGATCCATGAATACTGCAGGGGCGTTAGTCAACCCGAACGGCATCACTAAGAACTCATAATGCCCATATCTGGTCCTGAAAGCTGTCTTAGGCACATCGGCCTCTCTCACTCTCAACTGATGATACCCGGATCTCAGATCTATCTTCGAGAAACAACCTGCTCTAGCTAGCTGGTCAAATAGATCATCAATCCTAGGTAGAGGATACCTATTCTTGGTAGTGACCTTGTTCAACTGTCTATAGTCAATACAAAGTCTGAGGGATCCATCCTTCTTTCTGACAAAAAGCACTGGAGCACCCTAAGGTGAGGTACTAGGGCGGATGAAACCCTTATCTACCAAATCCTGCAACTGCGCTTTTAATTCTTTTAACTCTGCTGGCGCTATCCTGTAGGGAGGAATAGAGATAGGTCTGGTACCTGGCAGCAATTCAATTTCAAACCCTATCTCCCTATCAGGTGGGAGTCCTGGTAAATCGTCTGGGAACACATCGAGAAACTCTCGGACTACTGGTACTGCGGCTGGTTCCCTCACCTGACTGTCTAGCTCTCTCACATGAGCTAGAAACCCCTGACAACCCCTCCGAAGCAAACGACGAGCCTGAAGGGCTGAAATCATACCTCTGGGTGTACCTCTCCTGTCTCCTCTGAAGACACACTCGGACCCATCCTGGTCTCTGAGACTAACTATCTTCTCTCTACAGTCCAAGGTAGCATTATATGCAGATAGCCAATCCATCCCTAGAATGACATCAAAATCTGTCAAATCTAGAACCACAAGGTCAGCTGGAAGGCATCTACCCTCTATGAACACTGGACTGAAACGACAGACTGACACTGCCACTGATGGGTCACATTTAGGTCCACTGACCTAGAGAGGATACTCTAACTCAGAACTGATCAAACCCAATCTCTCTATGGCTCTCGAAGCAATAAAGGAATGAGAAGCACCGGGGTCCATCAAAGCATACACATCTGAACACCCAATGATGAGATTACCTGACACCACTGTGTTCGACGTGTTAGCCTCCTCCTATGTCACAGTGAAAATCCGTGCTGGGGCTACCGGATTTCCACCTCGGGAACCTGCTGCTGAAGTAGAGGCTGCCCCTCTCCCTCTACCTCTGCCACTACTCTGAGGCATGACTGGAGCTGCTGGCCGTACAACTGGCTGTACCACACTGCCTGAACTCATCTGCTGGGATGGTGCAAAAGTCACCTGAGGACAATCCCGAGCAATATGCCCTTCCTGTCCACATCTAAAACAAGCTGTAGATCCCAACCGACAAACTCCTCCATGTGGTTTTCCGCATCTTCTGCATACTGCAACTGTGCCAGAGCTTGAGCCACTACCTATTCCCAAACCTGACTTCACTTTACTCCAGAACTTACACTTTGATCCTTTCGCTCTATCCCATCTCTTGCTGCCTGAACTGGGGGCTTTAGAACCCGAAGCCTGTGCCTTTGACTGTTTCTGAATATTGGCACTAGCTTCCATTTTCCTGGCTGCATCTACTATAGTGTGGAAACTCTCCTTTTCTGCTGGAAGAATCAAGGAAGAATACCTGGGATGCAATCTCATAGTATATCTCCTTGCCTTCTTCTGATCAGTATCATAGGCTTGACCCACATACTGAAGCAAATCCAGGAACTTATTTGTAAATTCATCAACACTCATCTCATCTGTTTGTCTTAACTGTTCGAATTCAATTACTTTCATCTCCCTGGAGCTATCAGGAAAAGCCCACCCTGCAAACTCATTGGCAAACTCTCCACATGACATACTGTTCACCCTGGGCTCCATATAGTTCTTGAACCATTCTCTGGCCTTCTTGCATTTTAATGTGAAACCTGCCATCTCAATGGCCCGACTATCATCAGCTCCCAATTCACTAGTTATCATCCTAACTGATTTGAGGTATTCAAATGGATCATCTCCCGTGTTATATTTAGGAACATCCAATTTCAAGTACTCCGTCATTTGTACCTTACCTCCAGATGAGCTAGGTTGATGTCTGTCACCAACAGGGGCTACTGGTTCTGGTGGTGGTGGTACTGGGTCATTTGGCTCTGGGTGTGCTGCACTTGGATGAGTAGGGGAAGGTGGATACATATGGTGGGTAATAAGGATAAGGCATATAGGGCATATAAGAGGGATATGGGACAAAACTAGAGTACTCCGACATACCTCCCATCGGATACTCTGGGTCCTGCTGAAAGGCTGAATAACCAAAACCTGAGGCCTGAGCGCCTCCCTGCGACTCTCCCATACCTTCCTCAAATCTGCCTATACCCATGCTGTCATCTCGAGACTGATCAATCGCCATAGCCTCCCTCCTTTCCTCTGATCTTTCTCCTCTTGCTGTACCTCTTCTGCTCTCGTCTACAGACCTTCTAGGGTCTATTGACGTACCTTCCCTGCTAGATCTCTGAGACCTTGCCCTTGGCAATCCAGGAGGACGAGCAGTCGGTCTCTCACTATCTGGTGGGACTCCAGTCAATCGAGCTGATCGATGAGTTCCTCTCATCTTTACTCTCTGCAAAACAACACATAATATAGCACTTTAGCACATAAACCTCACATATCAATAAGGCACATGCATAACTCATGGCATATCAAGCAGATAGGACTCAAAACCCTATCCTAGAGGACATGATTTCCTATTGTGCTTGACCACTTTGAACCTCTATGCGCCCGACATTGTCTCTATAGGTCCGATCATGAGAACCTAGGGCTCTGATACCAATCTGTAATGACCCCAAAATGGACCGTTACCGGCGCTAGGATTCAGGTCGGCTTAAGGCCGCCAGAACCCGTAGCAAGCCTGCTATACTCTCTGTGTACCTGTAAATCTCATACATGATCATACATTTTCTGTGAAAATAAAAACTCCTTTCTGAATCAAGGCTTAACCTGTGCATGCACTATCTCTGTACTCTGTACCCCTGACTAGAGCTTACTCTAGATGGGTTAACTCATACCTGTTAAGCCTGTTTTTCACACACTCTGTAAAACATATACATATACAGATCATGTATATAACAACAGATTTACAACAACAGATTTACAACACAAACTAAGTCAAGCACATCTGTAACTAAAAACACAACTAGTACATCTCTTTATATTACATGTCCTCTTTACACTAGTACAATTCTCTTTACTCTTTACTCTTTTGGCACTCTGCACTTGCTGAACCTTCCCTGTACACTGTATACTAAACCTGCAAGACTGGGGTTAAGGGAGTGGGATGAGCTCTATAGCCCAGTGAGTAGAACAGTAAAACAATTCATTAAAATATGATCTGATGGAATGCGTCATAACATAGATAAACCACATCAAGAGTAAACCTGTCACCACATAGTCCCAGTAACTCTGTGCCAGGGCGTAGCATCGAGCACCTGGTCTTCCTGTTATATATGTATATGTGTATATAACACCTCTGTACTTACCATTGCCAGGGCGTAGTCAAAGGCTCCTGGTCTTTACTATACCTGCCAGGGCGTAGTCAAAGGCTCCTGGACTTCCTGTCTGAGACTATTGGATCATTCAGCATTCACCCACATCAACAAATAACTATGCAATGCAACATATTCGTGGATACTAATGTAATCAACCTATTGCATAATCATGATGCATGAGATATGCTAAAACATTCCATTGTTCAATTAAAAGAGTTAAGTTTCGTACCTATACAGATGGACTCAAATGAGGGACCAAACTAACTCAAGACCAACTCTATTAAACTCCCCAAGAATCCCCTGAAACTCACTCTAACATCCATACAAAGCATGCAAAAGAAGGCTGGACAGAACACTTTCGGCGGCAGGTTTGGCGGCCGAAAGTCATCTCCAGAGACGAAACTCAAGCACCTTCGGCGGCCGAATCTCTACTTTCGGCAGCCGAACCCTTTCGGGGGCAAGTTTCGGAGGCCAAAAGGCACTCCAGAGATGAAAGTCTCTAACCTTCGGCAGCACCTTCGGCGGCCGAACTTCCCTCCAGAGCCGAAAGTCCAAAAGCTCGGGGGCAAGCTTGGGCAGCCGAAGCCACCTCCTCTCATCTCCTCAGGGGTTCGGCGGCCGAATGTACCTTCGGCTGCCGAACCTGAGTTCATCAGCAGGGCAAAAACTTGCCCTGCCTCTCGCCAAAAGCACCAAAACACATTCAAACACAAACACCTCAATTCCTTCACTTGCACACACTCATGTATATGCTCCAAGGGGTCAAAACCTACCTAAAAACCCCAAACACACAACTCAAACAACACAGAAACAAGCTCTATGCACAAAATCATCAAACCTCTCTTTTTACCCTATTCATGCAACTCTCTCCATAAACCCCATAAAACCTTTAGAAAACATAAAAACAAGCTCAGGATCTTCACTTACCTTGTGAAAACAAGTAGATGAATGATCCTAACGTGGAGTTTTGGAGCAACTTGCCTTCAAACTCTCCAAACTTCAAATCTTTGAGTGTTTAGCTTAAAACCTTCAATGAATCATGAAAACTAATCAAATCTTTGCATGATTTAATGAAAACATGAAGAAAGACTCACAAAGGACAGAGTTTCACCTCAGCAAGTGAAAGAAATGATGCTCTTACCGCTTCAACCGACTGAGGGCCATTTATAGGTGGCTGGCCAGACCACCTTCGGCGGCCACATGTGAAACCAAAAGCCATGCATGTTCGGCGGCCGAACCTCAATTTCGGCGGCCGAACCTCAATTTCGGCGGCCGAACCTGGCTTTTCTACCTTGGTTCATTTCACTCAAAAACTCATTTCCTTATGCTTAAAACTTGATGAACATATCAAAACATGATAGAAAAACATAAATCTAACCCTTCTAGAGACTTCTGACATCCCGGACTCCACCGGAAAGTAGAATTTCGATGCCGGACTCCAGCCGGGTATTACAGCACTTTCGGCTGCAAGTTTGGCGGCCGAAAGTCCCTCCAGAGGCGAAAGTCATTCAGGTTCGGTGGCACCTTCGGCGGCCGAAAGTGCCCTCCAGAGATGAAAGTCCATTTTCAGGGGCAGGCTTCGGCAGCCGAAAGGCTTGCCTCATAGACAGGTTCGGCGACCGAAAGTCCTTTCGGCTGCCGAACCTGGTTTCTCCCAAAGGGCAGAAACTCAGCTCTTCTCTGCACACTCCCCCCCCCCCAAACCTTCCAATCAAGTATCCAACTCTCTCAAAGCATGCATACACACATACATCAACCTAGGGGTCTCAAACTATCCTAAACCCCAACTACAACACATCAAACATACACAAATATCATACATTGTCCACAAGTTCACATAAAACCTTAAAACTTACTTAAAACATAAAATGAGTTCAAGATCAGCTCTTACCTCTTGAAGATCGAGAGAGAGACGACCTAAACTTGGAGAACCAAGGGAAAGAGCTCCTGAGTCTTCCAAGCCTCAAAACTTGCTTAAATGCCCAAAAATCTTCAAAACAAAGTGAAATCTCATGAAAATCATAAAAGATTTGTAGGAAGAGACTCAAAATCGATGAGGGACGGCGGAGAACTCACCTTGGCCGAAAATGGGGAGAAAAGCTCGCCCATTCGGACAAGGGGACCCTTTTATAGGTGGCTGGCCAGGCCACTTTCGGGGGCCTAACGTGCCTCCGCATGCATGCCATGTTCGGCGGCCGAACATAAGGTTCGGCGGCCGAACCTGGACTTCCCTCATTTATGCCTTCGAGGCCTAAAGCACTCCCGAAGTGCATGCATGTTCGGCGGCCGAACTTGAGGTTCGGCGGCCGAACCTGAGTCTTCCTCTCAAGAATATTTTCATTCAAAACTTAATTTCTTTCTTGCTTAAAACCATAAAATACATTAAAACATTTTATGAAAACATGGTTTTACCCTTCTAGAGGTCTCCGACATCCGAGATTCCACCGGACGGTAGGAATTCCGACACCGGAGTCTAGCCAGGTATTACATTCTTCCCCCCTTAAGAACATTCGTCCCCGAATGTTCACCAAACAACATAGCATGGCATCAAACATGATCATACAAAGCATAAAACATCAACGTAACTATAGAACACATAACACTCACCTTAGAAGAGATGAGGATATTGCCGGAGCATAGACTCCCTTGTCTCCCAGGTACACTCTTCGATGTTGTGGTGATTCCAAAGGACCTTCACCATCGGGATTTCCTTATTTCTCAACTTTCTAATCTGGGTGTCTAGGATCCGTACTAGCTGTTCAACATAGGTGAGATCCTCTTGGATCTCCATATCAGGCTCACTAAGAACCTTGCTCGGATCTGACACAAACTGTCTCAACATGGAAACATGAAAAACCGGATGGATTCTCTCCATCGAAGCAGGCAAGTCCAGCTTGTACGATACATTCCCAATCTTTTGCAAGACTTCGAAGGGTCCGATGTACCGTGGAGCTAGCTTACCTTTCTTCCCAAATCGAATCACCCCTTTCATTGGAGACACCTTGAGCAATACCAAATCCCCCTCCTGAAACTCTACTTGCCTTCTGCGGATGTCTGCATAACTCTTCTGTCTGCTTGCAGCAGTCTTGATCCTTTCTCTGATTATGGGCACCACTCTGCTGGTGATCTCTACTAGCTCAGGCCCTGCCAAGGTCTTTTCTCCAACTTCTTCCCAGCAAACAGGTGATCTGCACTTCCTTCCATACAAAGCTTCATATGGGACCATCCCTATGCTGGCATGATGGCTGTTATTGTAAGCAAACTCCACTAAAGGTAGATGCTGCCTCTAAGAACCGCCAAAATCCAGCACACACATTCTGAGCATATCCTCTATTGTCTGGATGGTCCTCTCTGATTGTCCATCCGTCTGTGGATGGAAAGCAGTGCTAAAATCCAACCTGGTACCCATAGCGTTCTGCAGACTCCGCCAAAACCTGGAGGTCAATTGGGGCCCTCTATCAGACACTATTGAAACAGGAACCCCATGCAGCCTGACGATCTCATCAACATACACCTGCGCCAACTTGTCCACAGAATAGCCACTCCTGACAGGGATGAAGTGAGCAGATTTGGTGAGTCTGTCCACAATCACCCATATGGAGTCTAATCTGTTGGACGTCGCCGGTAACCCCACCACGAAGTCCATAGCTATATTCTCCCATTTCCACTCTGGAATAGGTAGTGGGTTAAGCCTTCCAGCCGGCTTCTGATATTCCAGCTTCACCCTCTGACATATTTCGCAGACTGACACAAACTATGCCACTTCTCTTTTCATAGCTGGCCACCAATACACCCTCTTGAGATCTTGATACATCTTGGTGGCTCTGGGGTGAACACTGTATCTGGCATTATGAGCCTCTCTCATAATGTCTCCCTTTAGCCCTACGTCATTTGGTACACATAATCTGCTCCCATAGCGGAGGATCCCCTTGCTGTCGAATCTGAACTCACTATCTTTGCCTGACTGAACAGTCTTGGCAATCTTCACTAACTCTGGGTCCTCATGCTGTTTCTGAGCCACCTGCTCCAGAAACACATGTGCTACTCTCATCTGGGCAATCAAAGCATCTGTACCAGACAACTCCAACTGTAGACCTTCATTCATGAGCTCGAAGAACTGCCTCACCACTGGCCTCCTCTCTGCTGAAATATGGGACAAACTGCCAAGTGATTTCCGGCTTAAGGCGTCTGCTACCACATTCGCCTTACTCGGATGGTACTGAATCTTGCAATCATAGTCACTAAGCAGTTCTACCCATCTTTTCTGCCTCATATTCAGCTCCCTCTGACTCAAGATGTACTGCAGGCTTTTATGATCTGTGAAGATCTCACATTTAACCCCATAAAGGTAGTGCCTCCACATCTTGAGTGCAAAGATTACCGCTGCCATCTCTAGGTCATGTGTAGGGTAATTCAACTCGTGCTTCTTTAGCTGCCTAGAAGCATAAGCAATCACCCTTTCATTTTGCATTAGCACACAACCCAGCCCCACACGGGACGCATGACAATAGACTGAGAAGTCTTCATTACTCGATGGCAGAGCTAACAAGCTCCTCAAAGCTCTCTTCACATTGGTCGGTCCACACGAACCTCTGGTTCTTCTTAGTCAGTCTGGTCATGGGAGCTGCAATCTTAGAGAAGTCCTGAACAAACCTCCTGTAGTAACCTGCTAAACCCAAGAAGCTCTTGATCTCTGTCACTGTAGTGGGTCTAAGCCAGTTAGCTACAGCTTCCATTTTCTTGGGGTCTACCTCGATTCCATTTTCTGACACCACATGCCCCAAGAAGGAGATGCTCCTCAGCCAGAACTCACACTTGGAGAACTTGGCATACAAGCCATGTTCCCTCAAGGTCTGCAGAACTAACCTCAGATGATGGGCATGCTCCTCTGCATTCCTAGAATACACTAAGATATCATCTATGAAGACAATAACAAAGTGATCCAGGTATTGACTAAACACTCTGTTCATGAGATCCATGAATGTTGCAGGGGCATTGGTTAACCCGAACGGCATCACAAGGAACTCATAATGCCCATATCTGGTCCTGAATGCTGTCTTCGGCACATCCTCTTCTCTTATCCTTAGCTGATGGTACCCCGATCTCAGATCTATTTTGGAGAAACAACCTGCTCCGGCTAGCTGGTCAAATAGATCGTCGATCCTTGGCAACGGGTACTTATTCTTGGTAGTGACCTTGTTCAACTGCCTGTAGTCGATACAAAGTCTGAGAAATCCATCCTTCTTTTTCACAAATAGCGCTGGAGCACCCCAAGGTGAGGTACTGGGTCGGATGAATCCTCTATCTACCAACTCTTGCAACTGCTCCTTAAGCTCCTTCAATTCTGCTGGTGCCATCCTGTAGGGAGGGATAGAGATTGGTCTGGTTCCAGGCATCAATTCTATCTCAAACTCTATCTCCCTGGCAGGTGGTAAACCTGGCAGCTCGTCTGGAAAAACATCTATGAACTCTCTGACCACTGGCATTGAGGCGGGCTCTCTGACCACTGGCATTGAGGCGGGCTCTCTGACATGACTATCCAGCTCTCTCACATGAGCTAGAAAACCCTGACAACCCCTTCTGAGTAGCCTACGAGCCTGAAGGGCTGATATCAAACCTCTAGGTGTACTCCCCCTGTCTCCTCTGAAGACAACCTCTGACTCATCCTGACATCTGAACTTGACTACCTTGTCTTTGCAATCCAAGGTAGCACCATGGGTAGATAACCAGTCCATCCCTAGAATGACGTCAAAATCTGTCAAATCTAGAACCACAAGGTCGGCGGACAGGCATCTTCCCACCACAAAAACTGGACTACACTGGCAGACTGACTCTGCCACTAACGGGTCACACTTGGGTCCACTGACCCTGACGCGGAACCCTATGGCACAAGCTTCAAATCCACACGCATAAGTAGATATGGAATCCAAAGATCTGATAAATCCACCTCCTATGGCACCCCACACTTAGAGAAGCTGAAACACCAATGATCGAAGGATTTAGATGAGAATCTGACAAACGCCACAACGAATAGTTGATAAGTTAATTGAGATTCCTGGTGCAATTGATGAAAGCAAATCCTCACTCTCACTCAAAGCAATACACGCCAAAGGCATGAAAATAATTCTGATAGTTTTGATTCAAAGCTGCCTCTTACAATTGTTTCTTATCCTTATATAGTAAGGAGAAAAACAAATAAAACCCTAAGACACTCTTCTTGAGCCTGACTTAAACACATAAGGCCCAAGCCCAATCACACACTAAAATAACACATAAGTATTAAAACATCAGCCCAAAACATGGCCCAACACTCTAAAACTTAAAAGATAAAGTATGGCCAGAATACAAGCCCAAACAAAGCTAAAATAAAACAAGTCTTAAATAATAAAAATATAGCAAGCACATCATAACAAAGCTGAATCTTCACAAAAGCCTTACTTGATCTTCACTTTAGGCTTCCCTTTGTGTAGTTTTAGCCCATAGGTTTGATTAGGCTCCCTAAGCCTATGATTGCAAGTGTTGCACCAAATCTGTCCCATATGAGTTGAAGCACTCCCCAAATATATATGGATCATATGAATATGATTTTGAACTCATTTTAGATCCATTTGAATGACATAAGTTTGCTCCACACCATTGTTAGAAATTTGCCCTATTGGATCTGTATCATTCTCTCCTTCTTTAGAAAAGATTCGTCCTCGAATCTTGCTGATATTTATGTCAAAAAGGGAAGCTTTAGGAACCCATGTATCTTCAAAGACCTCCTTTTGAATAAGTGGAAATAGGATAAAACTTTCGTCATGAATGTTTTCATCAACAACCTGCACATCAAGAACAAATGAACTAGGCATAAAAATATTAGTCATAGAAAGATCTTGTGGATGTGACCCATTCTCTTCTACAACTTCCAAAATAGTCTCATTCTCCTCCTCCACTTCATCAATCACGTGCTTCCCATGTCCCTCATCATTCACAACCTCTTCTATAAGTTCATTGATGGAATTCTCAACAACAACTACATTAGATTCATGCGTTACAGCTTCCTCTTCAATTTCAATCTCTATGGAAGTTGAGATTGGAACTTTAGCCTCTTGTTTCTCCTTTTCTTTCTCCACCTTCCCTCCTTGAACTAGTCTTGATTCTTTTCCAGCCTCTTTACCCTCAAACTCACTCTTTTCTCTCATCTTTTCCGCAGAATTCAGGCTCTCACTCCCCTTTGTGGCCAAGACCAAAGCCTCCCTCTCCCTCTCCAGCATCTTTATTTCATCAACATATACCTCTTGAGGTGATAAAGGAGCGAGTATAACCTTCTGTCCTTCATAAGTGAAGGAGTACTTGTTATTGAACCCAGCATATTGCACCTTTCTATCATGTTGCCACGGTCTACCCAACAACATATGGCTTGCCTGCATAGGTACCACATCACACAATATCTCATCCTTGTACTTACCAATAGAAAATGGTATAACCACCTGGCGTGTAACCCTAACCTCACCACAATCATTCAACCATTGCAATCTATACGGCTTAGGGTGTTTAATAGAAGTCAAGCCCAATTTCTTCACCATATACATACTAGCCACATTTGTGCAACTATCTCCATCAATAATGAGAGTACACACTTTTCCATTAACCAAACACCTAGTGTGAAATATGTTTTCCCGTTATTCTAGGCTTTCTTCCTTAACCTGTATATCCAGAGCATGCCTAGCAACAAGCATCTCACAATGTGCAGCAAGCAACACATTATTAACCAACACATTCGAATTATCACAATCATTATTGCAATTAAGAGTTCTTTGAGGTATTCTTGTATAAGTGGAAGCTTGTGAGACATTCAAACTCTCCATAGTTTCAGTCAACCTGTCAAGAGTCTTATTGAGCCTTTGTAACTCACCACTGACTGACTTCTTAAAGAGCTTATAATTGTTACTCATATCCGATTCACTTCCATTAGTACGATCCACCACATTCTTGTCTTTACTCATCCTACCTTAAATCAACAAAGCACAAGGAGAACTAGCAAATATTGTGTTAAAAAAGAAAGCACTCAAGTGTTTACACTCTTACCACTCTGTTGCTGATTCTTCAATTGCACTTTAGAAACTAAGGTCAACCAACCAACTACAAGGTGCATTTAATGAAACAAAGAAGAAAACCTAAAGAAAGAAGGAAGCGCGCAAAAACTAGAAAGAAGACACTGACAATTTGGAAAGTAACACAAGAACCAGGTTTTGTGCTACTTGAAAAAATATCACCTAGAGTATAAATACAAGCAAACATTACTCCAGCAATGTCAAGGAAGTAAAAGCAAGCTTAAACAAAAAAAAAGAAACTTAGAATGCAAATAAAAAAAACGAACCTGAATAAATGTTTGAATTTAATTCACTTCAAAGCAAATTAAATATGGATCTATATAAATCTACCCAAAAAGGAAAGTATCAAAACCCCACAAATAGAATCAGAAAAGAAAAATGTAAATTTCACTCAGATCAGAAACATGGACGAAAATTCTAGTGTTAAAAGAAGGATTTGACAACAAATCAATTTAGATGCAATTTCCTTAAATGTGCACTTTAGGAAATAGGTAGAAATTCTTTTTATCTCCTCATCTGGATTCAACCAAATTCAAAATTCAAAATTGATTCCCACAAATTACAGCAATCAATTGAGATAGGTAAGGCAATATGGACGAAAAAGGAAACATACCACAATTTCGGCCAGATCAAGATAAATAAGGTAAAGACGATTTTTATTTTTGATTTTTTAATAATCAAGAAGGTGCAGCCATGGACACAAGCTTTCACCGAAAACAACAAGGAAGAAAATGAAAACTCAAAAACCCTAGATCCTAAGATAAATCAGAATTTACCTCACTTTGGCTCTGATACCAACTGACGCGGAACCCTATGGCACAAGCCTCAAACCCACACGCACAAGTAGATATGGAATCCAAATGTAATACCCGGCTAGAATCCGGCACCGGAATTCCTATTGTCTGGTGAAAGTCGGGGTGTTGGGACTCTATCTAAGGGTAGGAGTTATGTTTTACTCAAGTAGTGTGATTTGTGTTGATGTGGTAGAATACTTGAAGTGAGTTTTGAGTTGAAATGACCTAAGGCAGTTGAGCCAAGTTCGGCCGCCGAAGGTAAGTTCGGCCGCCGAAAGTGTTCGGCTTCCAAAGGTAAGTTCGGCCCCCGAATGTTGCATGGTTTCGCATGCGATTGGGCAGCCGAAGCTGAGTTGGCTAGTGAGCTGAGTCATGTTTGTTTTGACAAATGTTGGCCTCAGATTCTTGCCATGGAATGACCACGTCTCTTATGACTCATCTGTACATGTTTTTGGTTGTTCTCACAGCAGTTTGAGGTGCTTGCAAAGGTATTGAGAGTTGAGAGAAACAAAAGTTACGCTTTTGAGATTTTAAGAGTTTGAAGAGAGGTTGATCTATTTTTCCTTTAGTCAGTGTGTATCTCTTCCTGTTTCCAAAGGTAAGGGCAGTTTTAGACCCTGTTTATATGTTTTCTGAAGGGTTAAAGGAAGGAGAAGCATGCTTAGGTTATTCATGGTAGTTTTTGATGATTTATGTATGAATACATGTTTACGTGTTGTGTTTGTTTTGTTGTTTGGGGTTATTAGCTAGTCTTGGACCCCTGTGATCATATATATGAGTATATGTATGTTGAGGAGGAGAAGTTTGCATGGTTTGAGTGGTTGAAGGGAAGGAGAAGATGGTTTGCCATTGAAGCTGAGTTCTGGATGAACTCAGGTTCGGCAGCCGAAGGATCATTCGGCCGCCGAACCTCCTGCATGGTGGCTTGATTGCCACAGCTTGCCCCCGAGTGTTTTTGCATGTTCGGCTCTGTTTGGGGGATTCGGCCGCCGAAGGTGCCGCCGAAGGTGCTTGAGTTTCGTCTCTGGAGAGGACATTCGGCCGCCGAACCTGCCGCCGAAAGTGTCCTGTCCAGCTTTCTTTTGCATGCTTTGCATGGATAGTTAAGTGAGTGTCAGGGGATTCTTGGGGAGTTTAATAGAGGTATTAATAAGTTAGTTTGGTCCATCATTTGAGTCTATCTGTATAGGTACAGACCAGAGGAACCAGAGAGAGCAGCAGTGAGTACTGCTCCAGAGTTTCAGAGCCTGCAGAGTCAGTCAGTCCAGATAGCCAGAGGTGAGTGGAACTAAACTTATGACTTTTAATTGAACCACAAACTGCTTTTAGCATATCTCATGCATCATGTTTATGCCATAGGTTGATTGCATTCGTATTCACGAATATGTTGCATTGCATTGTTATTTGGTGATGTGAGTAAATGCTGAATGATCCAATAGTCTCAGACAGGAAGTCCAGGAGCCTTTGACTACGCCCTGGCACGTATAGCAAAGTCCAGGAGCCTTTGACTACGCCCTGGCAGGTATAGCAAAGTCCAGGAGCCTTTGACTACGCCCTGGCAATGGTAAGTACAGAGGTGTTATATACACATATACATATATGACAGGAAGACCAGGTGCTCGATTCTACGCCCTGGCACAGAGTTACTGAGACTATGTGGTGACAGGTTTACTCTTGATGTGGCTTGTCTGTGATATGGTGCATTCCATGAGATCATATTTTACTGAGATGTTTTACTGTTCTACTCACTGGGCTATAGAGCTCATCCCACTCCCTTAACCCCAGTTTTGTAGGTTCAGTATTCAGTGTACAGTGTACAGGGACAGTCCAGCAGAGTACAAGAAAAGTAAAGAGATCTGTAATAGCTTAGAGTGGACATGTAATATTAACGAGATGTAATAGTTGTTGCTTGACCTAGTGATGTATGTGTTGTACATGATCTGTATATGTATATATGTTTTCCTGTATGTGAAAACCAGGCTTAACAGGTATGAGTGAACCCATCTAGAGCAAGCTCTAGTCAGGGATACAGAGTACAGAGTACATGAGTACAGAGTACAGAGATAGTGCATGCACAGGTTAAGCCTTGGTTCAGAAAAGAGTTTTATTTTCACAAAAAATGGATGATCATGTATGAGGTTTACAGGTACACAGAGAGTATAGCAGGCTTGCTACGGGTTCTGGCGGCCTTAAGCCGACCTGAATCCTAGCGCCGGTGACGGTCCATTTTGGGGTCGTTACAGATTGGTATCAGAGCCCTAGGTTCACATGATCGGACCTATAGAGACAGTGTTGGGCTCAGACAGGCTAGAAGTGGTCAAGCACAATAGGAAATCATGTCCACAAGGATAGGGTCTTGAGTCCTATCTGCTATGATATGCCATGAGTGTTGTATGTGTATGATTGATATGTGATATTTATGTGCTATGTGCTAAAGTGGTATGTTATATGTTGTGTTTCCAGAGTAAAGATGCGAGGAACTCGTCGATCAGCTCGATTGACTGGAGTCCCACCAGAGAAAGAGAGACCAGCTGCTCGTCCTCCTGCATTGCCAAGGGCAAGGTCTCAGAGATCTAGCAGGGAAGGTACGTCAATAGACCCTAGAAGGTCTGTCGACGAGAGCATAAGAGGAACAGTTAGGGGAGGAAGATCAGAGGAAAGGAGGGAAGCTATGAAGATTGATCAGTCGAGAGATGACAGCATGGGTATAGGCAGTTTTGAGGAAGGTATGGGAGAGTCGCAGGGAGGTGCTCAGGCCTCAGGTTTTGGCTATCCATCCTTGTTTCAGGAGCCAGAGTATCCGATGGAGGGGATGTCAGAGTACTCTCGATTTGACCCATATCCTACATACATGCCGTATATGCCATATCCTCATTATTACCCATCATATCCACCATATCCTATGTATCCCTCTTCCCCTATACATCCAAGTGCAGCACACCTAGAGCCAAATGAACCAAATGAACCAGTACTACCACCAGAACCAGTAGCCCCTGTTGTTGACAGACATGAACCTAGCTCATCTGGAGGTAAAGTCCAAATGATGGAGTACTTGAAATTGGATGCTCCTAAATACAACACGGGAGATGATCCATTTGATTACGTCAGAGCCGTTAGGATGATAACCAGTGAATTGGGAGCCGATGATAGGAGAGCCATTGAGATGGCAGGTTTCACAATAAAATGCAAGAAAGCCAGAGAATGGTTTAAGAGTTATGTGGAGCCTAGAATGGACAGCATGTCATGGGGAGAGTTCGCCAATGAGTTTGCAGGGTGGGCTTTTCCTGACAGTTCGAGGGAGATGAAAGTAATTGAATTTGAACAGTTAAGACAGACAGATGAAATGAGTGTTGATGAATTTACAGATAAGTTCCTGGATCTGCTTCAGTACGTGGGTCAAGCCTATGATACTGATCAGAAGAAAGCAAGGAGATATACTATGAGACTGCATCCCAGGTATGCTTCCTTGATTCTTCCAGCAGAAAAGGAGAGTTTCCATACGATAGTAGACGCAGCCAGGAAAATGGAAGCTAGTGCCAATATTCAGAAACAGGCAAAGGCACAGGCTTCGGGTTCTAAAGCCCCCACACCAAGCAGTAAAAGATGGGATAGAGCAAAAGGAACAAAGAGTAAGTTCTGGAGTAAAGTCAAGTCAGGACTGGGAATAGGTAGTGGCTCAAGCTCTGGCACAGCTCCAGTCTGCAGACGATGCGGAAAACCACATGGAGGAGTTTGTCGGTTGGGATCTACAGCTTGTTTTCGATGTGGACAGGAAGGGCATATTGCTCGGGATTGTCCGCAGATGACTTTTGTACCATCCCAGCAGATGAGTTCAGGCAGTGTGGTACAGCCAGTTGTACGGCCAGCAGCTCCAGTCATGCCTCAGACTAGTGGCAGAGGTAGAGGTAGAGGGGTCGCCTCTACTTCAGCAGCAGGTTCCCGAGGTGGAAATCCGGTAGCCCCAGCACGGATTTTCACAGTGACACAGGAGGAGGCTAACACGTCGAACACAGTGGTGTCAGGTAATCTCATCATTGGGTGTTCAGATGTGTATGCTTTGATGGACCCCGGTGCTTCTCATTCCTTTATTGCTTCGAGAGCCATAGAGAGATTGGGTTTGATCAGTTCTGAGTTAGAGTATCCTCTCTGGGTCAGTGGACCTAGATGTGACCCATCAGTGGCAGTGTCAGTCTGTCGGTTCAGTCCAGTATTCATAGAGGGTAGATGCCTTCCAGCTGACCTTGTGGTTCTAGATTTGACAGATTTTGATGTCATTCTAGGGATGGATTGGTTATCTACATATAGTGCTACGTTGGACTGTCGAGAGAAGCTAGTGAGTCTCAGAGACCAGGATGGGTCAAAGTGTGTCTTCAGCGGAGACAGGAGAGGTACACCCAGAGGTATGATTTCAGCCCTTCAGGCTCGTCGTTTGCTTAGGAGGGGTTGTCAGGGGTTTCTAGCTCATGTGAGAGAGCTAGACAGTCAGGTGAGGGAACCAGCCACAGTACCAGTAGTCTGAGAGTTTCTCGATGTGTTCCCAGACGATTTGCCAGGACTACCACCTGATAGGGAGATAGGGTTTGAAATTGAATTACTGCCAGGTACCAGACCTATCTCTATTCCTCCCTACAGGATGGCGCCAGCTGAGTTAACAGAGTTGAAAGAACAGTTGCAGAACTTGGTAGATAAGGGTTTCATCCGCCCTAGTACCTCACCTTGGGGTGCTCCAGTGCTTTTTGTCAGAAAGAAGGATGGATCCCTCAGACTTTGTATCGACTACAGACAGTTGAACAAGGTCACTATCAAGAATAGGTATCCCTTACCACGGATTGATGATCTATTTGACCAGCTAGCTGGAGCAGGTTGTTTCTCGAAAATAGATCTGAGATCTGGGTATCATCAGTTGCGAGTTAGAGAGGCAGATGTGCCTAAGACAGCTTTCCGGACCAGATATGGGCATTATGAGTTCTTAGTGATGCCGTTCGGGTTGACTAACGCCCCTGCAGCATTTATGGATCTCATGAACAGGATATTCAGTAAGTTTCTGGATCACTTTGTCATTGTGTTTATCGATGATATCTTAGTGTATTCCAGAGATGCAGAGGAGCATGCCCAGCATCTGAGGATCGTTTTGCAGACACTGAGAGAGCATGGTTTATATGCCAAGTTCTCGAAGTGTGAGTTTTGGTTACGGAGCATTGCCTTCTTGGGACATGTGGTATCAGCAGAGGGTATTGAGGTAGACCCCAAGAAGATAGAGGCTGTAGCTAACTGGCCCAGACCCACGACAGTGACTGAGATTAAAAGCTTTCTGGGACTGGCAGGTTACTACAGGAGGTTCGTTCAGAACTTCTCAAAGATAGCCGCTCCTATGACCAAATTGACTCAGAAGAACCAGAAGTTTATCTGGTCAGACCAGTGTGAAGAGAACTTTGAGGAGCTCAAGAGGAGATTGACAACAGCACCAGTGTTAGCTCTGCCTGTGAGTAATGAGGATTTCACAGTGTTCTGTGATGCATCTCGAGTGGGATTGGGTTGTGTATTGATGCAGAGTGATAGAGTAATAGCTTATGCTTCTAGACAGTTGAAGAAGCACGAGTTGAATTACCCTACCCATGACCTAGAGATGGCAGCAGTTATCTTTGCACTTAAGATGTGGCGGCATTACCTCTACGCGGTTAAATGCGAGATCTTCACCGATCACAAGAGTTTACAGTACATCTTAAGTCAGAGAGAGCTGAATTTGAGGCAGAGAAGGTGGGTCGAATTGCTCAGTGATTATGATTGTAAAATCCATTATCATCCGGGTAAGGCGAATGTTGTCGCAGACGCCCTAAGCCGGAAGTCACTAGGCAGTTTATCCCATATAGCAGCAGAGCGGAGACCAGTTGTGATGGAGCTTTATAAGCTCTTTGACGAGGGATTACAGCTAGAGTTGTCTGGTACAGGTGCATTGATAGCACAGATGAGAGTGACACCTGTGTTTCTGGAGCAGATAGCTCAGAGACAGCATGAGGACCCTGAGTTGATGAAAATTGCCAGGACTGTTCAGTCAGGCAATAGTGTAGAGTTCAGATTTGACAGCAAAGGGATCCTTCGCTATGGGAGTCGACTTTGTGTACCAGATAGGGGCAGTGTGAAGGAAGACATTATGAGGGAAGCTCATAATGCGAGGTATAGTGTTCACCCAGGAACCACCAAGATGTATCAGGATCTGAAAAGGGTCTATTGGTGGCCAGCCATGAAGAAAGAAGTGGCGCAATTCGTGACAGCCTGTGAGGTTTGTCAGAGGGTGAAATTAGAGCATCAGAAACCAGCAGGAATGCTTAACCCATTACCGATTCCAGAGTGGAAATGGGAGAACATAGCCATGGATTTTGTAGTGGGTTTACCAGTAGTGTCCAACAGGATAGACTCGATATGGGTGATTGTGGACAGACTCACGAAATCTGCTCATTTTCTTCCAGTACGGAGTAACTATTCTGTGGATAAGTTGGCACAGGTCTATCTGGATGAGATAGTGAGATTACATGGAGTTCCAGTGTCTATAGTTTCAGACAGAGGACCTCAGTTTACCTCCCGCTTTTGGCGGAGTCTGCAAAGTGCGATGGGCACGAGATTAGAATTTAGTACTGCTTTCCACCCACAGACTGATGGACAGTCAGAAAGGACCATCCAGACCATAGAGGATATGCTTCGACTATGTGTGTTAGACTTTGGCGGTTCTTAGCGGCAGCATCTACCTTTGGTGGAGTTTGCCTACAATAACAGTCATCATGCTCGCATTGGGATGGCTCCTTATGAAGCATTATATGGGAGGAAGTGCAGATCACCTGTTTGCTGGGAAGAGGTAGGAGAGAAGGCTCTTGCAGGGCCAGAGTTAGTAGACATTACCAGTAGAATGGTGCCCATGATCAGAGAGAGAATCAGAACAGCTCAGAGTAGACAGAAAAGTTATGCAGACGTGCGCAGAAAGCAGTTAGAGTTTCAAGAGGGTAATTGGGTATTGCTGAAAGTGTCTCCAATGAAAGGAGTGGTTCGTTTTGGGAAGAAAGGTAAATTAGCTCCACGGTACATTGGACCCTTTGAGGTGTTGCAGAGGATCAGAAATGTGTCGTATAAGCTGGATTTACCTGCTTCTATGGAGAGAATTCACCCGGTATTTCATGTTTCTATGCTACGACAGTTTGTGTCAGATCCGAATCAGGTTCTGAGTGAGCCTGAAGTGGAGATTCATACGGATCTCACCTATATAGAGCAGCCAGTGCGGATTCTGGACACGCAGATCAGACAGCTAAGGAACAAGGAGATTCCGATGGTGAAAGTGTTATGGAACCACCATAATCTAGAAGAGTGCACGTGGGAGACGCGGGAGTCTATGCTCCAGCAGTATCCATATTTATTTTGAGGTTAGTTTTCTCCGTTTCATTTGTTAATTGTGTGTTTTAGGAACCTTCGAGGACGAATGTTCTTAAGGAGGGGAGAATGTAATACCCGGCTAGAATCCGGCACCGGAATTCCTATTGTCTGGTGAAAGTCGGGGTGTTGGGACTCTATCTAAGGGTAGGAGTTATGTTTTACTCAAGTAGTGTGATTTGTGTTGATGTGGTAGAATACTTGAAGTGAGTTTTGAGTTGAAATGACCTAAGGCAGTTGAGCCAAGTTCGGCCGCCGAAGGTAAGTTCGGCCGCCGAAAGTGTTCGGCTTCCAAAGGTAAGTTCGGCCCCCGAATGTTGCATGGTTTCGCATGCGATTGGGCAGCCGAAGCTGAGTTGGCTAGTGAGCTGAGTCATGTTTGTTTTGACAAGTGTTGGCCTCAGATTCTTGCCATGGAATGACCACGTCTCTTATGACTCATCTGTACATGTTTTTGGTTGTTCTCACAGCAGTTTGAGGTGCTTGCAAAGGTATTGAGAGTTGAGAGAAACAAAAGTTACGCTTTTGAGATTTTAAGAGTTTGAAGAGAGGTTGATCTATTTTTCCTTTGGTCAGTGTGTATCTCTTCCTGTTTCCAAAGGTAAGGGCAGTTTTAGACCCTGTTTATATGTTTTCTGAAGGGTTAAAGGAAGGAGAAGCATGCTTAGGTTATTCATGGTAGTTTTTGATGATTTATGTATGAATACATGTTTACGTGTTGTGTTTGTTTTGTTGTTTGGGGTTATTAGCTAGTCTTGGACCCCTGTGATCATATATATGAGTATATGTATGTTGAGGAGGAGAAGTTTGCATGGTTTGAGTGGTTGAAGGGAAGGAGAAGATGGTTTGATGTGAACCAGCATGGGAAGCAAGGCAAGGATCCCTTGGAGCTACAACAAGGACCATTGACAAGGAATAAAGCAAGGAAGTACGGCGTTACTCTTGGATTGCATATTCAAGAATTTATTACAAGAGAGATGACTGAAATTGCTAGGGATAAGTGCGAGAAGGAACTTGAAGGTCATTCGAAGCTGATTACGTTGCTGGGTGTATGCATGGATGAAGCAGAAGCAAATTGAAGATTTGTAGCGCTCGCTACCATTATCAAAGTCGCGCTCGCGACATTCAGTTAGCCGAAGATACTTTTGTGTTTTGTGGAAGTTAATTTTGGAGCACATCATGGAGGAAGATAGTGGAGAATCAGCCCGAACCATAAGCAGGTTGTGGTTTCGTCCCTGAGGTTGTGGTTTCTGCTGGAACTATTGAGGCATACGAGAATGTGGTTGGTTTTTAAAGACTTGGCAGTTATTTTTGTTATTTTAGCTTGTTTCCCTGTTGGGATAGGAATTCTGACTTAGTATTTGTTTTCCTTTTCCAACTAGGTTTAGGTTTTTGCCTTACACTATAAATAAGGCCTTAAATTCTTATATCAGACACTTTTTGTTTTTTTGACAAATTTAATTCAGATTTGCTTTATGCAAATTTCGGCCTTCTTTGAGAGAGTGAGAGTTTGCTTCTTTCATTGATTGCATCACGAATCAGACCAACTTATCAATTTCGATTGTGGCGTTCTTCTGATCCGTTCTACAAAATCCTTCCGTTATTAGTGTTCTAGCTTCGCTAAGCTTAGGGTGCTATAGAGGGTGGTTTATCCACGTTCTTGGAATCTATATCAGAGGTGCGACGGGGTTTGAGGATTAAGTGCCATAGGGTTCCGCGTCATTTGGTATCAGAGCCAACAACAGGTAAATCTTTATCTATCTGTCTTTCTAGGGCTGTGTTATATTTTCGTTTTTTTTGGTATCTTAGTTTCGAATTTCGTTAGGGTTCATTGTCTTCAATTCGTTTCTGTTCAATTCGATTCCAATTGTTAGGTCCTGGATTGTCCATCCAAAATCATTGTGTTGCTTGCTATTTTGTTATTTGGCAATTCGGTTTCTTTTAGCAGCCATTATTTCCCTTCGAACTGAATCTGTTAGTGAATTTTTTTTTGATACACACTCAAGAATTTCGTGTGGTGTTGCTTGAGACCCAAGCAAGGGGATAGTGAGAGCAAAAAAAAAAAAAAAAAAAAAAAAAAAAAAAAAAAAAAAAAAAAAATTGCTCCAACAAAAAAATTTTCTTTTTAGTCTTGCTATTTAAGTATTAAGGATCAGTTCTAGGTGGGTTACAATTAAGTGAAAATTTTGCTTCAGATTTTTTTTCCACCATTGAGGGGCTGCTGTTCTTTTATTTCAAATTGCATAGTATAGTAGCATTCTTGGGGTGTCTTCAAACCAGCGTTTGGGGTAGAAGATTTAGGTCCATAAATCAGCTTACCAAGAGCGAGTTGGTTTTGATACATTCTGACCAGAATTGTCTATTTTATTGCCCTCTTGTTTCTATTTTGTTTTTTGAGCTAGCGTTGAAATTCCATTACATTGCTGAGTATCATTTGTTTGTTTCGATACTTAGTTTTCAATCGTGTAGTGCAAACGTTCTTGTGCTGCCTCCGGATACTTGTCAAGTTGTCTTCTAGGTGTCTAGGGATTAGGATCCTACCTTTTTGAACGTACTTGGCAGATTGGTGAGTGAACCTTGGTTCTGAAGTGCAATCGAAGAATCAGCAATAGTGAGGTAAGAGCGAAACACTTGTGAATTCTTTCTTTCAGTTACTAATTGTTTCTTGTGAGTTTCTCTGTTGTGGTCATGACTAGTGGGAATGGTAAAGATGTTGCTTCAATTTCTAGCAATTTTGAGACATATATGCAGCAAAGTAATGAGAAGATGGAAGAGATGGCAAGAATGATGGCCACCCTACAAGAGAACATGAATCTAATGATGAGGGAGAGGGTACAACAGCCCGCACCTCCAGTGAGATTACCACAACGAATCTTACCAAGGGGAGGCGAAGAGGAGGTCATTAGGAGAGCAGCAAGAGGAGGTCGAGGTGATCAGGAAGAGGTGGCTGAAAACTACCAAATTGTGACTGACAATGACCTTAGTTCCATCAAGATGAAGGTACCCGAATTTAAAGGGAATAACAATGCGGAAGAATACATTGAATGGGAGCGAAAGGTGGAACAAATTTTTGAGTGTCATAATTACTCAGAAGAAAAGAAGTCCCATATCGCAGCCGTGGAATTTAGGGGATATGCTACATTCTGGTGGGATCAACTCAAGTCTAGTAGAAGAGGAAAAGGATTGCGACCCGTGCCGGAGTGGGAGGCCTTGAAAGACTTAATGAGAATAAGGTTTGTTCCTTCTCATTACTATAGGGATTTGTATAATAGGTTGGCAAGACTGGTCCAAGGTGGTAAGAGTGTTGAAGAATACCACAAGGAGATGGAGATGACCATGGCCAGGGCTGACATTGAGGAGGATGAACACAGGCTAATGTCCAGATTTCTGGGAGGTCTAAATTCCAACATTGCAAGTGAGCTGGAAATGTATGATTACAATTCCATGGAAGAGTTAGTTGAGAAGGCCATGAAGATTGAAAGGAAAATCAAGAACAAGAGCTCCACCAAATATGGGAAGTTCCAGAATGTGGGAGGAAGTAGTTCAACCTTTAAGGGGTCTTCAAATGATTTGCCCTCAAAAGGTGGAGATTTCAAGAATTCCTTCCAAAGGAGCAATCCTCCACCTACAAGTGGAAAAGGGATGAATGGAGGTTTAAATAAGCAGCAGTCAGGTATTCCTAATACTACTCCTAGTAGAAATATTAAGTGTTTCAAATGTTTAGGAAATGGGCATATTGCATCTCAATGTCCAAATAGGAGAGTTATGATTGCTACTGATGATGGGGGTTTAGTTTCTGATTCTGACCATAGTGATGGTGATAATAATGATATGAATGATATGCTTGATGATGTTGATGAGTGTGAAGAAGAAGTTGAGAATGCGTTGGTTGCTGAACGTGGTGATATGTTAGTTGCTAGGCGTGCTTTGAATATGCAAGTGAAAGAAGAAGGTCTAGAGCAACGAGATAACATATTTTATACTAGATGTTTAGTTGAGGGTAAAGTTTGTATGCTCATCATTGACAGTGGTAGTTGCACCAATGCTGCAAGTGAGACAATGGTGGAGAAGCTGAAATTGACTTGTTTAAAACATCCACATCCATATAGACTACAATGGTTTAATGATAGTGGAGAGGTGAAGGTTACTAAACAAGTGAAGATACCATTCTCTATAGGCTGGTATAAAGATGGAGTGTTGTGTGATGTAGTTCCTATGCCAGCTGGCCATATGTTGTTAGGAAGACCATGGCAATTTGATAGGAAGGCGCAGCATGATGGGTATTCAAATAGGTACACATTTACCTATGAAGGAAAGCTGGTTACTCTTGTACCATTATCACCGTTGGAGGTGTATGAAGATCATCGGAAGATGCATGAAAAAGCAAAGCAAGATTCGACCAAAAGGGGTGCTACTTTAAAAATTAAGGGAAGTGCGAGAGAACATGATAAGGAGAGTGAATGTGAGAAGAAATTGGGAAAGGAGGCCAGAAAAGAAAATAATCAAATAAATGGCCCATTGGTGAGAGAAAACCAAGGAAAGGTGAAACAAACTTTTTATGCGAAACCAAGAGAGCTTAAATTTGCAATATCTAACGAGCAGCCGTTATTGCTCATTAGATATAAAGAAACTTTGTTTACTAATGTTGATGTTTCACTTGACCATTTGCCTTCTAGCTTTGTGTCTATGTTGCAGGATTTTCAAGATGTGTTTCCAGAGGAGCTGCCTAGTGGTTTACCGCCATTAAGGGGAGTTGAACACCAAATCGACTTCATACCTGGTTCGACGATTCCAAATAGACCAGCATATCGAAGTAACCCAATGGAGACCAAGGAGATGCAACGACAAGTGGAGGAGCTGTTGGAGAAAGGCTTGATTAGAGAGAGCTTAAGCCCTTGTGCCGTTCCTGTTTTGCTGGTACCAAAGAAAGATGGCACGTGGAGGATGTGTGTCGATTGTAGGGCTGTAAATAAGATCACGGTGAAGTATCGACATCCCATTCCACGACTTGACGACATGTTGGACGAGTTACATGGTGCAAGGTATTTTACTAAAATTGATCTTATGAGTGGATATCATCAAATTCGTATGAAACCTGGGGATGAGTGGAAAACAGCTTTTAAAACAAAATATGGCCTATATGAGTGGTTAGTAATGCCTTTTGGGTTGTCTAATGCACCGAGTACATTTATGAGATTAATGAACCATGTTTTGAGAGCTTATTTGGGCAGATTTGTTGTTGTTTATTTTGATGACATTCTGATCTATAGTAAGACATTAGATGAGCATTTAGAGCATGTTAGGATAGTGTTGGAAGCTTTGAGAACAGAAAACTTATATGCCAAGCTTAAGAAATGCACATTTTGCATGGATAGGCTTGTTTTTCTTGGCTTTGTTGTGAGTGCACAGGGATTAGAAGTTGATGAAGAGAAAGTGAAAGCTATAAAGGAATGGCCTGTTCCTAAGAACGTGACTGAAGTGAGGAGCTTCCATGGGCTAGCAAGTTTCTATAGAAGATTCGTGAAGGATTTTTCTACCATTGCAGCACCACTCACTAGCATTATCAAAAAGGAAGTTGGATTTCAGTGGGGAGAAGAGCAGCAAAAGGCGTTTGAGAATTTGAAAGGGAAGTTGACATCTGCACCTGTCTTAGCTTTGCCTAATTTTGATTCAATTTTTGAGATTGAATGTGATGCTTCTGGTGTAGGTATTGGGGCTGTGCTGATGCAAGAGAAGAAGCCAATAGCATATTTTAGTGAAAAACTCAATGGTGCACAACTGAGTTATTCTACATATGACAAGGAGTTACATGCTTTGGTGAGGGCGTTGGACGTGTGGGAGCATTACTTGCTGCCAAAGGAGTTCGTGGTTTATACTGACCATGAATCCCTCAAGCATTTGAAGGGCCAAGGTAAGTTGAACAAACGGCATGGTAAGTGGATCGAACGAATTGAGAGATTTCCATATGTGATTAAGTACAAGCAAGGTAAAGATAACGTTGTTGCTGATGCGTTGTCTAGGAGATATACATTACTTTCTGTTTTGAGTTCTAAGTTGCTTGGATTTGAGTATATTAAGAACTTGTATGTTGGTGATGTTGATTTTGGCAATGTTTATGTTGCATGTGAACAAGGAGCTTTTAATTCATTTTATAGGCATGAGGGATATTTATTTAAGGGAAATAAATTATGTGTGCCCAGATGTTCCATGCGTGAATTGCTTGTTTTGGAATCTCATTGTGGTGGTTTAATGGGGCATTTTGGTGTGTCTAAGACTTATGATATTCTGTTTGAGCATTTTTATTGGCCATCTATGCGTAAGGATGTTGGGAAGTTATGTTCTGCTTGTATTGCATGTAGACAGGCGAAATCTAAGTCTATGCCTCATGGTCTTTATATGCCATTGCCTGTACCTAGTTCTCCTTGGATTGATATTAGCATGGATTTTGTGCTTGGTTTGCCTAGAACTAAGAGAGGTAGAGATAGTATTTTTGTGGTGGTTGATAGGTTTAGTAAGATGGCACATTTTATTGCATGTCATAAAGCTGATGATGCGAAAGTTGTTGCTGATTTGTTCTTTCGCAATGTTGTGCGCTTACATGGAGTGCCTTGGACTATTGTTTCTGATAGGGATACAAAGTTCTTGTCCCATTTTTGGCGTGTTTTGTGGAGTAGACTAGGAACTAAGCTTTTATTCTCTACTACTTGTCATCCACAAACAGATGGGCAAACTGAAGTTGTGAATCGTACTCTTGGTACGTTATTGCGATCTATAGTGGGTAAGAATTTGGCTACTTGGGAAGATTGTTTACCTTTTATTGAATTTGCTTATAATCGTTCTATTCATTCTTCTACAGGTTATTCGCCATTTGAGCTAGTTTATGGCTTTAATCCACTAACTGTTCTTGATCTTTTGCCATTACCTTCTAATGAACTTGTAAGTTTAGATGGAGAGAAGAAAGCTGACTTGGTGAAAGCTTTGCATGAGAAAGCACGAGCTAACATGGAGAAAAAGAACAAGACGTATGCTGATATTACGAATAGGGGTCGCAAGAAGATGGTGTTTGCTCCTGGCGAGTGGGTTTGGGTGCATTTTCGCAAGGAGAGGTTCCCAAATCAAAGGAAGAATAAGCTGGATGCGCGTGGTGATGGTCCATTTCAAGTCTTGGAGAAGATCAATGACAATGCTTATAAGATTGACTTGCCTGGTGAGTATGGTGTTAGTGCCACTTTTAATGTTTCTGATTTGTCTCCTTATGACGATGCAGATTTGAGGACAAATCTTTTTAAAGAAGGGGAGAATGATGTGAACCAGCATGGGAAGCAAGGCAAGGATCCCTTGGAGCTACAACAAGGACCATTGACAAGGAATAAAGCAAGGAAGTACGGCGTTACTCTTGGATTGCATATTCAAGAATTTATTACAAGAGAGATGACTGAAATTGCTAGGGATAAGTGCGAGAAGGAACTTGAAGGTCATTCGAAGCTGATTACGTTGCTGGGTGTATGCATGGATGAAGCAGAAGCAAATTGAAGATTTGTAGCGCTCGCTACCATTATCAAAGTCGCGCTCGCGACATTCAGTTAGCCGAAGATACTTTTGTGTTTTGTGGAAGTTAATTTTGGAGCACATCATGGAGGAAGATAGTGGAGAATCAGCCCGAACCATAAGCAGGTTGTGGTTTCGTCCCTGAGGTTGTGGTTTCTGCTGGAACTATTGAGGCATACGAGAATGTGGTTGGTTTTTAAAGACTTGGCAGTTATTTTTGTTATTTTAGCTTGTTTCCCTGTTGGGATAGGAATTCTGACTTAGTATTTGTTTTCCTTTTCCAACTAGGTTTAGGTTTTTGCCTTACACTATAAATAAGGCCTTAAATTCTTATATCAGACACTTTTTGTTTTTTTGACAAATTTAATTCAGATTTGCTTTATGCAAATTTCGGCCTTCTTTGAGAGAGTGAGAGTTTGCTTCTTTCATTGATTGCATCACGAATCAGACCAACTTATCAATTTCGATTGTGGCGTTCTTCTGATCCGTTCTACAAAATCCTTCCGTTATTAGTGTTCTAGCTTCGCTAAGCTTAGGGTGCTATAGAGGGTGGTTTATCCACGTTCTTGGAATCTATATCAGAGGTGCGACGGGGTTTGAGGATTAAGTGCCATAGGGTTCCGCGTCATGGTTTGCCATTGAAGCTGAGTTCTGGATGAACTCAGGTTCGGCAGCCGAAGGATCATTCGGCCGCCGAACCTCCTGCATGGTGGCTTGATTGCCACAGCTTGCCCCCGAGTGTTTTTGCATGTTCGGCTCTGTTTGGGGGATTCGGCCGCCGAAGGTGCCGCCGAAGGTGCTTGAGTTTCGTCTCTGGAGAGGACATTCGGCCGCCGAACCTGCCGCCGAAAGTGTCCTGTCCAGCTTTCTTTTGCATGCTTTGCATGGATAGTTAAGTGAGTGTCAGGGGATTCTTGGGGAGTTTAATAGAGGTATTAATAAGTTAGTTTGGTCCCTCATTTGAGTCTATCTGTATAGGTACAGACCAGAGGAACCAGAGAGAGCAGCAGTGAGTACTGCTCCAGAGTTTCAGAGCCTGCAGAGTCAGTCAGTCCAGATAGCCAGAGGTGAGTGGAACTAAACTTATGACTTTTAATTGAACCACAAACTGCTTTTAGCATATCTCATGCATCATGTTTATGCCATAGGTTGATTGCATTCGTATTCACGAATATGTTGCATTGCATTGTTATTTGGTGATGTGAGTAAATGCTGAATGATCCAATAGTCTCAGACAGGAAGTCCAGGAGCCTTTGACTACGCCCTGGCACGTATAGCAAAGTCCAGGAGCCTTTGACTACGCCCTGGCAGGTATAGCAAAGTCCAGGAGCCTTTGACTACGCCCTGGCAATGGTAAGTACAGAGGTGTTATATACACATATACATATATGACAGGAAGACCAGGTGCTCGATTCTACGCCCTGGCACAGAGTTACTGGGACTATGTGGTGACAGGTTTACTCTTGATGTGGCTTGTCTGTGATATGGTGCATTCCATGAGATCATATTTTACTGAGATGTTTTACTGTTCTACTCACTGGGCTATAGAGCTCATCCCACTCCCTTAACCCCAGTTTTGCAGGTTCAGTATTCAGTGTATAGTGTACAGGGACAGTCCAGCAGAGTACAAGAAAAGTAAAGAGATCTGTAATAGCTTAGAGTGGACATGTAATATTAACGAGATGTAATAGTTGTTGCTTGACCTAGTGATGTATGTGTTGTACATGATCTGTATATGTATATATGTTTTCCTGTATGTGAAAACCAGGCTTAACAGGTATGAGTGAACCCATCTAGAGCAAGCTCTAGTCAGGGATACAGAGTACAGAGTACATGAGTACAGAGTACAGAGATAGTGCATGCACAGGTTAAGCCTTGGTTCAGAAAAGAGTTTTATTTTCACAGAAAATGGATGATCATGTATGAGGTTTACAGGTACACAGAGAGTATAGCAGGCTTGCTACGGGTTCTGGCGGCCTTAAGCCGACCTGAATCCTAGCGCCGGTGACGGTCCATTTTGGGGTCGTTACAGATTGGTATCAGAGCCCTAGGTTCACATGATCGGACCTATAGAGACAGTGTTGGGCTCAGACAGGCTAGAAGTGGTCAAGCACAATAGGAAATCATGTCCACAAGGATAGGGTCTTGAGTCCTATCTGCTATGATATGCCATGAGTGTTGTATGTGTATGATTGATATGTGATATTTATGTGCTATGTGCTAAAGTGGTATGTTATATGTTGTGTTTCCAGAGTAAAGATGCGAGGAACTCGTCGATCAGCTCGATTGACTGGAGTCCCACCAGAGAAAGAGAGACCAGCTGCTCGTCCTCCTGCATTGCCAAGGGCAAGGTCTCAGAGATCTAGCAGGGAAGGTACGTCAATAGACCCTAGAAGGTCTATCGACGAGAGCAGAAGAGGAACAGTTAGGGGAGGAAGATCAGAGGAAAGGAGGGAAGCTATGGAGATTGATCAGTCGAGAGATGACAGCATGGGTATAGGCAGTTTTGAGGAAGGTATGGGAGAGTCGCAGGGAGGTGCTCAGGCCTCAGGTTTTGGCTATCCATCCTTGTTTCAGGAGCCAGAGTATCCGATGGAGGGGATGTCGGAGTACTCTCGATTTGACCCATATCCTACATACATGCCGTATATGCCATATCCTCATTATTACCCATCATATCCACCATATCCTATGTATCCCTCTTCCCCTATACATCCAAGTGCAGCACACCTAGAGCCAAATGAACCAAATGAACCAGTACTACCACCAGAACCAGTAGCCCCTGTTGTTGACAGACATGAACCTAGCTCATCTAGAGGTAAAGTCCAAATGATGGAGTACTTGAAATTGGATGCTCCTAAATACAACACGGGAGATGATCCATTTGATTACCTCAGAGCCGTTAGGATGATAACCAGTGAATTGGGAGCCGATGATAGGAGAGCCATTGAGATGGCAGGTTTCACAATAAAATGCAAGAAAGCCAGAGAATGGTTTAAGAGTTATGTGGAGCCTAGAATGGACAGCATGTCATGGGGAGAGTTCGCCAATGAGTTTGCAGGGTGGGCTTTTCCTGACAGTTCGAGGGAGATGAAAGTAATTGAATTTGAACAGTTAAGACAGACAGATGAAATGAGTGTTGATGAATTTACAGATAAGTTCCTGGATCTGCTTCAGTACGTGGGTCAAGCCTATGATACTGATCAGAAGAAAGCAAGGAGATATACTATGAGACTGCATCCCAGGTATGCTTCCTTGATTCTTCCAGCAGAAAAGGAGAGTTTCCATACGATAGTAGACGCAGCCAGGAAAATGGAAGCTAGTGCCAATATTCAGAAACAGGCAAAGGCACAGGCTTCGGGTTCTAAAGCCCCCACACCAAGCAGTAAAAGATGGGATAGAGCAAAAGGAACAAAGAGTAAGTTCTGGAGTAAAGTCAAGTCAGGACTGGGAATAGGTAGTGGCTCAAGCTCTGGCACAGCTCCAGTCTGCAGACGATGCGGAAAACCACATGGAGGAGTTTGTCGGTTGGGATCTACAGCTTGTTTTCGATGTGGACAGGAAGGGCATATTGCTCGGGATTGTCCGCAGATGACTTTTGTACCATCCCAGCAGATGAGTTCAGGCAGTGTGGTACAGCCAGTTGTACGGCCAGCAGCTCCAGTCATGCCTCAGACTAGTGGCAGAGGTAGAGGTAGAGGGGTAGCCTCTACTTCAGCAGCAGGTTCCCGAGGTGGAAATCCGGTAGCCCCAGCACGGATTTTCACAGTGACACAGGAGGAGGCTAACACGTCGAACACAGTGGTGTCAGGTAATCTCATCATTGGGTGTTCAGATGTGTATGCTTTGATGGACCCCGGTGCTTCTCATTCCTTTATTGCTTCGAGAGCCATAGAGAGATTGGGTTTGATCAGTTCTGAGTTAGAGTATCCTCTCTGGGTCAGTGGACCTAGATGTGACCCATCAGTGGCAGTGTCAGTCTGTCGGTTTAGTCCAGTATTCATAGAGGGTAGATGCCTTCCAGCTGACCTTGTGGTTCTAGATTTGACAGATTTTGATGTCATTCTAGGGATGGATTGGTTATCTACATATAGTGCTACGTTGGACTGTCGAGAGAAGCTAGTGAGTCTCAGAGACCAGGATGGGTCAGAGTGTGTCTTCAGCGGAGACAGGAGAGGTACACCCAGAGGTATGATTTCAGCCCTTCAGGCTCGTCGTTTGCTTAGGAGGGGTTGTCAGGGGTTTCTAGCTCATGTGAGAGAGCTAGACAGTCAGGTGAGGGAACCAGCCACAGTACCAGTAGTCCGAGAGTTTCTCGATGTGTTCCCAGACGATTTGCCAGGACTACCACCTGATAGGGAGATAGGGTTTGAAATTGAATTACTGCCAGGTACCAGACCTATCTCTATTCCTCCCTACAGGATGGCGCCAGCTGAGTTAACAGAGTTGAAAGAACAGTTGCAGGACTTGGTAGATAAGGGTTTCATCCGCCCTAGTACCTCACCTTGGGGTGCTCCAGTGCTTTTTGTCAGAAAGAAGGATGGATCCCTCAGACTTTGTATCGACTACAGACAGTTGAACAAGGTCACTATCAAGAATAGGTATCCCTTACCACGGATTGATGATCTATTTGACCAGCTAGCTGGAACAGGTTGTTTCTCGAAAATAGATCTGAGATCTGGGTATCATCAGTTGCGAGTTAGAGAGGCAGATGTGCCTAAGACAGCTTTCCGGACCAGATATGGGCATTATGAGTTCTTAGTGATGCCGTTCGGGTTGACTAACGCCCCTGCAGCATTTATGGATCTCATGAACAGGATATTCAGTAAGTTTCTGGATCACTTTGTCATTGTGTTTATCGATGATATCTTAGTGTATTCCAGAGATGCAGAGGAGCATGCCCAGCATCTGAGGATCGTTTTGCAGACACTGAGAGAGCATGGTTTATATGCCAAGTTCTCGAAGTGTGAGTTTTGGTTACGGAGCATTGCCTTCTTGGGACATGTGGTATCAGCAGAGGGTATTGAGGTAGACCCCAAGAAGATAGAGGCTGTAGCTAACTGGCCCAGACCCACGACAGTGACTGAGATTAAAAGCTTTCTGGGACTGGCAGGTTACTACAGGAGGTTCGTTCAGAACTTCTCAAAGATAGCTGCTCCTATGACCAAATTGACTCAGAAGAACCAGAAGTTTATCTGGTCAGACCAGTGTGAAGAGAACTTTGAGGAGCTCAAGAGGAGATTGACAACAGCACCAGTGTTAGCTCTGCCTGTGAGTAATGAGGATTTCACAGTGTTCTGTGATGCATCTCGAGTGGGATTGGGTTGTGTATTGATGCAGAGTGATAGAGTAATAGCTTATACTTCTAGACAGTTGAAGAAGCACGAGTTGAATTACCCTACCCATGACCTAGAGATGGCAGCAGTTATCTTTGCACTTAAGATGTGGCGGCATTACCTCTACGCGGTTAAATGCGAGATCTTCACCGATCACAAGAGTTTACAGTACATCTTAAGTCAGAGAGAGCTGAATTTGCGGCAGAGAAGGTGGGTCGAATTGCTCAGTGATTATGATTGTAAAATCCATTATCATCCGGGTAAGGCGAATGTTGTCGCAGACGCCCTAAGCCGGAAGTCACTAGGCAGTTTATCCCATATAGCAGCAGAGCGGAGACCAGTTGTGATGGAGCTTTATAAGCTCTTTGACGAGGGATTACAGCTAGAGTTGTCTGGTACAGGTGCATTGATAGCACAGATGAGAGTGACACCTGTGTTTCTGGAGCAGATAGCTCAGAGACAGCATGAGGACCCTGAGTTGATGAAAATTGCCAGGACTGTTCAGTCAGGCAATAGTGTAGAGTTCAGATTTGACAGCAAAGGGATCCTTCGCTATGGGAGTCGACTTTGTGTACCAGATAGGGGCAGTGTGAAGGAAGACATTATGAGGGAAGCTCATAATGCGAGGTATAGTGTTCACCCAGGAACCACCAAGATGTATCAGGATCTGAAAAGGGTCTATTGGTGGCCAGCCATGAAGAAAGAAGTGGCGCAATTCGTGACAGCCTGTGAGGTTTGTCAGAGGGTGAAATTAGAGCATCAGAAACCAGCAGGAATGCTTAACCCATTACCGATTCCAGAGTGGAAATGGGAGAACATAGCCATGGATTTTGTAGTGGGTTTACCAGTAGTGTCCAACAGGATAGACTCGATATGGGTGATTGTGGACAGACTCACGAAATCTGCTCATTTTCTTCCAGTACGGAGTAACTATTTTGTGGATAAGTTGGCACAGGTCTATCTGGATGAGATAGTGAGATTACATGGAGTTCCAGTGTCTATAGTTTCAGACAGAGGACCTCAGTTTACCTCCCGCTTTTGGCGGAGTCTGCAAAGTGCGATGGGCACGAGATTAGAATTTAGTACTGCTTTCCACCCACAGACTGATGGACAGTCAGAAAGGACCATCCAGACCATAGAGGATATGCTTCGACTATGTGTGTTAGACTTTGGCGGTTCTTGGCGGCAGCATCTACCTTTGGTGGAGTTTGCCTACAATAACAGTCATCATGCTAGCATTGGGATGGCTCCTTATGAAGCATTATATGGGAGGAAGTGCAGATCACCTGTTTGCTGGGAAGAGGTAGGAGAGAAGGCTCTTGCAGGGCCAGAGTTAGTAGACATTACCAGTAGAATGGTGCCCATGATTAGAGAGAGAATCAGAACAGCTCAGAGTAGACAGAAAAGTTATGCAGACGTGCGCAGAAAGCAGTTAGAGTTTCAAGAGGGTAATTGGGTATTGCTGAAAGTGTCTCCAATGAAAGGAGTGGTTCGTTTTGGGAAGAAAGGTAAATTAGCTCCACGGTACATTGGACCCTTTGAGGTGTTGCAGAGGATCAGAAATGTGTCGTATAAGCTGGATTTACCTGCTTCTATGGAGAGAATTCACCCGGTATTTCATGTTTCTATGCTACGACAGTTTGTGTCAGATCCGAATCAGGTTCTGAGTGAGCCTGAAGTGGAGATTCATACGGATCTCACCTATATAGAGCAGCCAGTGCGGATTCTGGACACGCAGATCAGACAGCTAAGGAACAAGGAGATTCCGATGGTGAAAGTGTTATGGAACCACCATAATCTAGAAGAGTGCACGTGGGAGACGCGGGAGTCTATGCTCCAGCAGTATCCATATTTATTTTGAGGTTAGTTTTCTACGTTTCATTTGTTAATTGTGTATTTTAGGAACCTTCGAGGACGAATGTTCTTAAGGAGGGGAGAATGTAATACCCGGCTAGAATCCGGCACCGGAATTCCTATTGTCTGGTGAAAGTCGGGGTGTTGGGACTCTATCTAAGGGTAGGAGTTATGTTTTACTCAAGTAGTGTGATTTGTGTTGATGTGGTAGAATACTTGAAGTGAGTTTTGAGTTGAAATGACCTAAGGCAGTTGAGCCAAGTTCGGCCGCCGAAGGTAAGTTCGGCCGCCGAAAGTGTTCGGCTTCCAAAGGTAAGTTCGGCCCCCGAATGTTGCATGGTTTCGCATGCGATTGGGCAGCCGAAGCTGAGTTGGCTAGTGAGCTGAGTCATGTTTGTTTTGACAAGTGTTGGCCTCAGATTCTTGCCATGGAGTGACCACGTCTCTTATGACTCATCTATACATGTTTTTGGTTGTTCTCACAGCAGTTTGAGGTGCTTGCAAAGGTATTGAGAGTTGAGAGAAACAAAAGTTACGCTTTTGAGATTTTAAGAGTTTGAAGAGAGGTTGATCTATTTTTCCTTTGGTCAGTGTGTATCTCTTCCTGTTTCCAAAGGTAAGGGCAGTTTTAGACCCTGTTTATATGTTTTCTGAAGGGTTAAAGGAAGGAGAAGCATGCTTAGGTTATTCATGGTAGTTTTTGATGATTTATGTATGAATACATGTTTACGTGTTGTGTTTGTTTTGTTGTTTGGGGTTATTAGCTAGTCTTGGACCCCTGTGATCATATATATGAGTATATGTATGTTGAGGAGGAGAAGTTTGCATGGTTTGAGTGGTTGAAGGGAAGGAGAAGATGGTTTGCCATTGAAGCTGAGTTCTGGATGAACTCAGGTTCGGCAGCCGAAGGATCATTCGGCCGCCGAACCTCCTGCATGGTGGCTTGATTGCCACAGCTTGCCCCCGAGTGTTTTTGCATGTTCGGCTCTGTTTGGGGGATTCGGCCGCCGAAGGTGCCGCCGAAGGTGCTTGAGTTTCGTCTCTGGAGAGGACATTCGGCCGCCGAACCTGCCGCCGAAAGTGTCCTGTCCAGCTTTCTTTTGCATGCTTTGCATGGATAGTTAAGTGAGTGTCAGGGGATTCTTGGGGAGTTTAATAGAGGTATTAATAAGTTAGTTTGGTCCCTCATTTGAGTCTATCTGTATAGGTACAGACCAGAGGAACCAGAGAGAGCAGCAGTGAGTACTGCTCCAGAGTTTCAGAGCCTGCAGAGTCAGTCAGTCCAGATAGCCAGAGGTGAGTGGAACTAAACTTATGACTTTTAATTGAACCACAAACTGCTTTTAGCATATCTCATGCATCATGTTTATGCCATAGGTTGATTGCATTCGTATTCACGAATATGTTGCATTGCATTGTTATTTGGTGATGTGAGTAAATGCTGAATGATCCAATAGTCTCAGACAGGAAGTCCAGGAGCCTTTGACTACGCCCTGGCACGTATAGCAAAGTCCAGGAGCCTTTGACTACGCCCTGGCAGGTATAGCAAAGTCCAGGAGCCTTTGACTACGTCCTGGCAATGGTAAGTACAGAGGTGTTATATACACATATACATATATGACAGGAAGACCAGGTGCTCGATTCTACGCCCTGGCACAGAGTTACTGGGACTATGTGGTGACAGGTTTACTCTTGATGTGGCTTGTCTGTGATATGGTGCATTCCATGAGATCATATTTTACTGAGATGTTTTACTGTTCTACTCACTGGGCTATAGAGCTCATCCCACTCCCTTAACCCCAGTTTTGCAGGTTCAGTATTCAGTGTATAGTGTACAGGGACAGTCCAGCAGAGTACAAGAAAAGTAAAGAGATCTGTAATAGCTTAGAGTGGACATGTAATATTAACGAGATGTAATAGTTGTTGCTTGACCTAGTGATGTATGTGTTGTACATGATCTGTATATGTATATATGTTTTCCTGTATGTGAAAACCAGGCTTAACAGGTATGAGTGAACCCATCTAGAGCAAGCTCTAGTCAGGGATACAGAGTACAGAGTACATGAGTACAGAGTACAGAGATAGTGCATGCACAGGTTAAGCCTTGGTTCAGAAAAGAGTTTTATTTTCACAGAAAATGGATGATCATGTATGAGGTTTACAGGTACACAGAGAGTATAGCAGGCTTGCTACGGGTTCTGGCGGCCTTAAGCCGACCTGAATCCTAGCGCCGGTGACGGTCCATTTTGGGGTCGTTACACCAAAGATCTGATAAACCCACCTCCTATGGCACCCCACACTTAGAGAAGCTGAAACACCAATGATCGAAGGATTTAGATGAGAATCTGATAAACGCCACAACGAATAGTTGATAAGTTAATCGAGATTCCTGGTGCAATTGATGAAAGCAAATCCTCACTCTCACTCAAAGCAATACACGCCAAAGGCATGAAAATAATTCTGATAATTTTGATTCAAAGCTGCCTCTTACAATTGTTTCTTATTCTTATATAGTAAGGAGAAAAACAAATAAAATCCTAAGACACTCTTCTTGAGCCTGACTTAAACACATAAGGCCCAAGCCCAATCACACACTAAAATAACACATAAGTATTAAAACATCAGCCCAAAACATGGCCCAACACTCTAAAACTTAAAAGATAAAGTATGGCCAGAATACAAGCCCAAACAAAGCTAAAATAAAACAAGTGTTAAATAATAAAAATATAGCAAGCACATCATAACAAAGCTGAATCTTCACAAAAGCCTTACTTGATCTTCACTTTAGGCTTCCCTTTGTGTAGTTTTAGCCCATAGGTTTGATTAGGCTCCCTAAGCCTATGATTGCAAGTGTTGCACCAAATCTGTCCCATATGAGTTGAAGCACTCCCCAAATATATATGGATCATATGAATATGATTTTGAACTCATTTTAGATCCATTTGAATGACATAAGTTTGCTCCACACCATTGTTAGAAATTTGCCCTATTGGATCTGTATCATTCTCTCCTTCTTTAGAAAAGATTCGTCCTCGAATCTTGCTGATATTTATGTCAAAAAGGGAAGCTTTAGGAACCCATGTATCTTCAAAGACCTCCTTTTGAATAAGTGGAAATAGGATAAAACTTTCGTCATGAATGTTTTCATCAACAACCTGCACATCAAGAACAAATGAACTAGGCATAAAAATATTAGTCATAGAAAGATCTTGTGGATGTGACCCATTCTCTTCTACAACTTCCAAAATAGTCTCATTCTCCTCCTCCACTTCATCAATCACGTGCTTCCCATGTCCCTCATCATTCACAACCTCTTCTATAAGTTCATTGATGGAATTCTCAACAACAACTACATTAGATTCATGCGTTACAGCTTCCTCTTCAATTTCAATCTCTATGGAAGTTGAGATTGGAACTTTAGCCTCTTGTTTCTCCTTTTCTTTCTCCACCTTCCCTCCTTGAACTAGTCTTGATTCTTTTCTAGCCTCTTTACCCCCAAACTCACTCTTTTCTCTCATCTTTTCCGCAGAATTCAAGCTCTCACTCCCCTTTGTGGCCAAGACCAAAGCCTCCCTCTCCCTCTCCAGCATCTTTATTTGATCAACATATACCTCTTGAGGTGATAAAGGAGCGAGTATAACCTTCTGTCCTTCATAAGTGAAGGAGTACTTGTTATTGAACCCAGCATATTGCACCTTTCTATCATGTTGCCACGGTCTACCCAACAACATATGGCTTGCCTGCATAGGTACCACATCACACAATATCTCATCCTTGTACTTACCAATAGAAAATGGTATAACCACCTGGCGTGTAACCCTAACCTCACCATAATCATTCAACCATTGCAATCTATACGGCTTAGGGTGTTTAATAGAAGTCAAGCCCAATTTCTTCACCATATACATACTAGCCACATTTGTGCAACTATCTCCATCAATAATGAGAGTACACACTTTTCCATTAACCAAACACCTAGTGTGAAATATGTTTTCCCGTTATTCTAGGCTTTCTTCCTTAACCTGTATATCCAGAGCATGCCTAGCAACAAGCATCTCACAATGTGCAGCAAGCAACACATTATTAACCAACACATTCGAATTATCACAATCATTATTGCAATTAAGAGTTCTTTGAGGTATTCTTGTATAAGTGGAAGCTTGTGAGACATTCAAACTCTCCATAGTTTCAGTCAACCTGTCAAGAGTCTTATTGAGCCTTTGTAACTCACCACTAACTGACTTCTTAAAGAGCTTATAATTGTTACTCATATCCGATTCACTTCCATTAGTACGATCCACCACATTCTTGTCTTTACTCATCCTACCTTAAATCAACAAAGCACAAGGAGAACTAGCAAATATTGTGTTAAAAAAGAAAGCACTCAAGTGTTTACACTCTTACCACTCTGTTGCTGATTCTTCAATTGCACTTTAGAAACTAAGGTCAACCAACCAACTACAAGGTGCATTTAATGAAACAAAGAAGAAAACCTAAAGAAAGAAGGAAGCGCGCAAAAACTAGAAAGAAGACACTGACAATTTGGAAAGTAACACAAGAACCAGGTTTTGTGCTACTTGAAAAAATATCACCTAGAGTATAAATACAAGCAAACATTACTCCAGCAATGTCAAGGAAGTAAAAGCAAGCTTAAACAAAAAAAAAAGAAACTTAGAATGCAAATAAAAAAAACGAACCTGAATAAATGTTTGAATTTAATTCACTTCAAAGCAAATTAAATATGGATCTATATAAATCTACCCAAAAAGGAAAGTATCAAAACCCCACAAATAGAATCAGAAAAGAAAAATGTAAATTTCACTCAGATCAGAAACATGGACGAAAATTCTAGTGTTAAAAGAAGGATTTGACAGCAAATCAATTTAGATGCAATTTCCTTAAATGTGCACTTTAGGAAATAGGTAGAAATTCTTTTATCTCCTCATCTGGATTCAACCAAATTCAAAATTCAAAATTGATTCCCACAAATTACAGCAATCAATTGAGATAGGTAAGGCAATATGGACGAAAAAGGAAACATACCACAATTTCGGCCAGATCAAGATAAATAAGGTAAAGACGATTTTTGATTTTTGATTTTTTAATAATCAAGAAGGTGCAGCCATGGACACAAGCTTTCACCGAAAACAACAAGGAAGAAAATGAAAACTCAAAAACCCTAGATCCTAAGATAAATCAGAATTTACCTCACTTTGGCTCTGATACCAACTGACGCGGAACCCTATGGCACAAGCCTCAAACCCACACGCACAAGTAGATATGGAATCCAAAGATCTGATAAACCCACCTCCTATGGCACCCCACACTTAGAGAAGCTGAAACACCAATGATCGAAGGATTTAGATGAGAATCTGATAAACGCCACAACGAATAGTTGATAAGTTAATCGAGATTCCTGGTGCAATTGATGAAAGCAAATCCTCACTCTCACTCAAAGCAATACACGCCAAAGGCATGAAAATAATTCTGATAATTTTGATTCAAAGCTGCCTCTTACAATTGTTTCTTATCCTTACATAGTAAGGAGAAAAACAAATAAAATCCTAAGACACTCTTCTTGAGCCTGACTTAAACACATAAGGCCCAAGCCCAATCACACACTAAAATAACACATAAGTATTAAAACATCAGCCCAAAACATGGCCCAACACTCTAAAACTTAAAAGATAAAGTATGGCCAGAATACAAGCCCAAACAAAGCTAAAATAAAACAAGTGTTAAATAATAAAAATATAGCAAGCCCATCATAACAAAGCTGAATCTTCACAAAAGCCTTACTTGATCTTCACTTTAGGCTTCCCTTTGTGTAGTTTTAGCCCATAGGTTTGATTAGGCTCCCTAAGCCTATGATTGCAAGTGTTGCATCAAATCTGTCCCATATGAGTTGAAGCACTCCCCAAATATATATGGATCATATGAATATGATTTTAAACTCCTTTTAGATCCATTTGAATGACATAAGTTTGCTCCACACCATTGTTAGAAATTTGCCCTATTGGATCCGTATCAGACCCATAGGGGACACTCTAACCCAGAGACCATCAATCCCAACCTCTCGACGGCCCTCGGAGCAATGAAAGAATGAGATGCACCAGGGTCCAATAATGCATACACATCGGAACAACCAATGATGAGATTACCTGACACCATGGTGTTGGATGTGTTTGCCTCATGGTGAGTCATGGTGAAGATCCGTGCCGAAGTTGATGGACCTTCACCTCTGAAACCCGCTGAAGAAGAGGTTGCCCCTCTCCCTCGGCCTCTGCCACTAGCCTGAGTCACGGCTGGAGCCACTGGCTGAGCCACACTACCAGAAGCTGTTTGCTGAGACTGTGCCACAAAAGCTGCCCTAGGACACTCCCGTGCCATGTGTCCCTCCTGCCCACATCTGAAGCAGGCTGTCGTCCCCACCAGACATACTCCTTTGTGCGGCTTCCCACACTTCTTGCATACTGCATTATCTGCACCTGAGCTCGAACCACTCCCTAATCCCAGACCAGACTTGATCTTGCTCTAGAACTTGTTCTTCTTATACTTGGCTTTACCCCATCTCTTACTGCCTGAACTCAGAGAAGAAGGGTCTAACTTTCCCCCACCTGGGGTCTTTGAACCAGAAGGCTGTGCCACTGACTGCTTGACTTTCCCCTCGATTATTGCACTAGCCTCCATCCTCCGAGCCATATCCACTATGGCATGGAAACTCTCCCTCTCTGCTGACTGAATCAAGGAGGAATACTTGGAATGGAGCTTCATGATATACCTCCTTGACTTTTTCTGATCTGTATCCAGATTCTGCCCAGCAAACGACAACAGCTCCAAGAATCTGTCTGTATACTCATCCACACTCATCTCATCCGTTTGCCTCAGCTGCTCGAACTCAATCATCTTCAATTCTCTTGAACTGTCAGGGAAAGCCCATCCTGCAAACTCATTTGCAAACTCCTCCCATGATAGGCTGTCCAACCTCGGGTTCACATAGTTCTTAAACCACTCTCGGGCCTTCTTGTATTTTAGTGTGAACCCAGCCATCTGAATGGCTCTACTGTCATCAGCTTCTATCTCATCTGTAATTGTCTTGACCCTATCGAGGTATACAAATGGGTCATCACCGGTTTCAAACTGGGGAGCACCCAGCTTCATGTAATCGGTCATCTTGACCTTGCTCCCCCCAGATGAGCTAGGTTTAGGCATTTGGGTTTCTGGGACAGTAGGTGCTGCTGGTGGTGGAGGAGGTGCAGCATCCCCTGGGGTAGGGTTTGCTGTACCTGGATGGTAGGGTGAGGGTGGATACATGGGGTACTTTGGGTACTGTGGGTAGAAAGGTGGGTATGGCATCTGAGAATGATAAGGGTTAAAACTGGGGTAATCCGATGTACCTCGCATCGAATACCTGAGATTATGTGAAAAGGGTGGGTAGTAAGGTGGCTGAACAAATCCCGATGCCTGAGTGCCTCCTTGGAACTCTCCCATTCCCTCTTCCGACATACTTACTCCGAGACTGCCATCCCTCCTCTGATCCACATCCATCTGATCCCCCACATCCTCTGACATATCTCCTTGCATTGTTCCCCTCACTGATCTGCTTCTACCCAGATCCAAAGACCTTCTAGGGTCTCTTACTGCTCTTTCTCTGCTGGACCTACTTGACATTGCCCTAGTCAATGCAGGAGGACGGGCATCAGTGCCCTCATCCTGGGGTGGTACTCCAGTCAATCGTGCAGATCGACGAGTTCCTCTCATCCTGTTTTCTGAAAAATAGCACATATCTCATAACATTAGCATCAAATGGTTCATGTGGAAGCACATGAACCCGCATCACATACATCACATACATAGCATATCATTAATGCACATGCATATAATCATGGAATTTCACATCATCATTCAAGACAGGACTCTACATCCTATCCTAGTGGACATGATCTTCCTATTGTGCTTGACCTTCTATAACTTCTATGAGCCCGACACTCTAGGTCCGACCATATGAACCTAGGGCTCTGATACCACTCTGTAACGACCCAAAAATCGGACTGGTACCGGTGCTAGGATCCAGGTCGGCTTAAGGCCGCCGGGACCCGTAGCAAGCCAAACATTCATCTTGTGAACCTGTTTAATCCCATACATGATCAACAACATACATAAAAATTTTAAACTTTTCTTTCATTCATTCACCAAACTCAACCTGTGCATGCACTATACATACTCATAATCATAATCATAAACATTAACCCCTCTTTGGAGTCTCATCAGTGCCCCAATGGGGTGACATAACATAAATTGAGTTTGGTTACATAAGCATCATTAAAATCATGTACTCAAAGGGATTAACAACATACTAGGGTCAAGCACAACTATGAACCTCAATAGACATTATTACATTACATTTCTACACTATACTTTTACATTACATCACATTCATGTCCACATCTAGCTATTACATACAACATACTCTACTCCTGCTGACCTCCTGGTCTACCCTGTACCTGCAAGCCTGGGGGTTAAGGGAGAGGGGTGAGCTATAAAGCCCAGTGAGCAGAATACTAAAACATTTAAAATATATGCCATCATGTAATGCATCATATCACAGTCAAATCACATCAAGAGTGAACCTGTCACCAAATAGTCCCAGCATCATATCCGTGCCAGGCCGTAGAATGGGGTCCTGGTCTTCCTGTCATATCATAACATTACTTACCATTACCCCAGGGCCTCATCTGGGCACCTAGTCTTCGCGTTCCATACCGTGCCAGGCCGTAGAATGGGGTCCTGGTCTTCATACTGTGCCAGGCCGTAGAATGGGGTCCTGGTCTTTCCTCAGGGACTAATTGGATCATACAGCATTCACCCACATCCACAACAAAGAATGCAGTGCAACATATTCGTGGATTCTAATGCAACAACCTATTATATCACATGGCATTCGTGATGCATGATTCATGCTAAAATTGCCTTAATTTAAAACATAAGGTTTATTCTACTCACCTCAAGCTAACTCTGACAATGAACTAAAGCAGCTGACTCACTGCTGGGGTCCTCGGTTCCTTGGGTCCGAACCTACATAGGTGGACTCAAATAAGGGACCAACATACTAGAACATGACTCTAAAAATATCCCCCAAAAACCCCTTAAAACATCTCAAAACAATCAAAGAATTCATGCAAAGGAGGGCTGAACAGGGCACTTTCGGCGGCAGGTTCGGCGGCCGAAAGTCCCTCCAGAGGCGAAAGTCATGCAGGTTCGGCGGCCGAAAGTGCCCTCCAGAGATGAAAGTCCATTTTCGGGGGTAGGCTTCGGCAGCCGAAAGGCTTGCCTCACAGACAGGTTCGGCGGCCGAAAGTCCTTTCGGCTGCCGAACCTGGTTTCTCCCAAAGGGCAGAAACTCAGCTCTTCCCTGCACACTTCCCCCCCCCAAACCTTCCAATCAAGCATCCAACTCTCTCAAAGCATGCATACACACATACATCAACCTAGGGGTCTCAAACTATCCTAAACCCCAACTACAACACATCAAACATACACAAATATCATACATTGTCCACAAGTTCACATAAAACCTAACCAAGCTCAACTATCCTAAACATGCATTTCTACCCCATGAATCAACTTAAAACTTACTTAAAACGTAAAATGAGTTCAAGATCGGCTCTTACCTCTTGAAGATCGAGAGAGAGACGACCTAAACTTAGAGAACTAAGGGAAAGAGCTCCTGAGTCTTCCAAGCCTCAAAACTTGCTTAAATGCCCAAAAATCTTCAAAACAAAGTGAAATCTCATGAAAATCATTAAAGATTTGTAGGAAGAGACTCAAAATCGGCGAGGGACGCCGGAGAACTCACCTTGGCCGAAAATGGGGAGAAAAGCTCGCCCATTCGGACAAGGGGACCCTTTTATAGGTGGCTGGCCAGGCCACTTTCGGGGGCCTAACGTGCCTCCGCATGCATGCCATGTTCGGCGGCCGAACATAAGGTTCGGCGGCCGAACCTGAACTTCCCTCACTTATGCCTTCGAGGCCTAAAGCACTCCCGAAGTGCATGCATGTTCAGCGGCCGAACCTGAGTCTTGCTCTCAAGACTATTTTCATTCAAAACTTAATTTCTTTCTTGCTTAAAACCATAAAATACATTAAAACATTTTATGAAAACATGGTTTTACCCTTCTAGAGGTCTCCGACATCCGAGATTCCACCGGATGGTAGGAATTCCGACACCGGAGTCTAGCCGGGTATTACATTAATCAAGACCAAGAGAATTAATTGAAAACACAATTGAAAGCAAGTAATCAAAGAGAAATAGAAACAAGTGCAATAAAAGTAAAAAGGGGGGTTTTGAGATTGATTTGATTAACAACTATTGAAAGTAATTAAAATAGTAAGTAATCAAAATAAAACAAGAAATCAATATGAGAAAAGTCTAGTTGAAGATATGGATCCACTTTGGTTGTTTGGGTTGATCATTGAAACATGGTTATCTTAATTGATTCAATAGGTCGGTTATGGGGGTGGAAGACGCTTCTCACCACCATGCCTTTCCTTATGAACAAACTGATTAGGGAACGTCCTCTAACCAATTACTAATCAACAAGTTGCCAAGGAACGTCCTTGGGCCATAGGCATCAAAACAATTGCCTATTGCATGAAGAACAAGAAAGATCCAAACCCTAACTACCCAAACGCATGAGATGTTGCTAGATCATACAATTTCTTGGATTTTTACACCAAGTGTTCTAAGATCAGAATATTTCCAGCAATTACGGACTAACAAATATCCTAATCCAACAATCAATTAACTTTGCAATCAAGAATCAAGTGGCCAATTTGATCAAAACAACAAAGCAATCTTAGAATTAAGCACAATTGCATGAATATTGAATAAATCAAAATCAAACACTTTATGTTCAGATCTCACAACCTTTTAAACAACCTTAGTTTCAACCAAACTTCAACTAGAAAGAAGGGTTTCAGCCACTCATGGCTGAACCAAAACAGAAAATAAAAGAAAAGAAGAAGAAAAGATGAAGAACTAAGGTGGAGAGAGCCTTGGAGAGTGGCTGCCGATTCTTGGAGAAGTGGCGGAACCAAATCTGGCTTTCTTGTCTTCTTGAAGCCTTTAAATAGATCTTGAGAGGCTCCTTAGGGTTTGGTGGCAGTCCATGAGTCTTTTAGAGGTTGTCCAAAGTGCCCTTGGTCCCATATGTGCCTTCTTTGTACATGGGTAAAGGCAAAAACGAGATGCATGTGATGGGGGGCTCTTTGGTCTTTTTAATTGCTGTCCAAGGTCTTCAAGATGTTACCTAAAGAGTTAAGAGGCTGCCCATGCACTAATAAGGAAGGTGGAGCCTCCTTTTGAATTTTGAATATGCATGATACTAAGTGGGAAACATGTGATCTTTGGATTTGGCTTCCTTAATAAGCTTGATCTTGAAATCTAATATTTGAATGTGAATCTTAAAGATTTAGATCTTAAAATACTTCCCTTGTTTGGCTCCTCAAATATGGCAACTTGGGATATGGCTTCTTGAATAAGGAAAGTGTGCATTGGGAGGCATTTTCGGCTGCCTAAAATGAGTTTCGGAGGCTGGACTTTCGGCTCTGGACGCAAGGTTCGGCGACCGAAGGTGCCGCCAAAGGTGGTCAACTTTCGTCTCTGGAGTCCTCTTTCGGCCGCCGAAAGTGCCGCCGAAGGTGACTGGTCTTTGGCTTCTGAAAGTGCTTCCGAAGGTTGCTGAATTTGGGCACTTTTTTGGCATTTTTAAGAGCATTTTCTCCAATTTGTTTCTTCACACCTAATATTTGCAAAACATGATTAAAACCATAAAATTATGTAGAAAAGGTGCAAATAAACATCAATAAGATCATGAAAATATGGACTAAAATATGCTCTATCAGCTAGCTCTCTCAAGGATGAATAGATTATGTGCTCCACAATCTGCAACTGTTAGACTGAATTTTCTAAAAACGTTAACTCCACAATTCATAGAAAGAGTTTTTATATGTTTCAGTCTTTTTGTTTTCCCACAACTCTTTTCGTAAAAGAGTTGTGCTCAGAACCCACTATCACGATCTCACATATACTCAAATATCTTATGTGATAGAGTTGTGTTCATAACCAACTACCACAATCTCGCAGATACTCAAATATCTTATGTGATAGAGTTCTTTATCTGTAACAGTTATAGATAGACTGCAGATCCTTTTAAATATTATTATCTTATAATAATAAATAATTAATATTAATAATAATAACACTTTATTATTATTAATTATACTAATGGGCTTTTAGTCCATTAATATAGCACATCAACAACGTTCTTGTGTGTGACCCAATAGGCTCACATTAATTGGCAATAGACTCAGTACCACAAGGCCCATAAATCATAAGCGGCCTCTAGCAAGACATTATGACTATCCAACTAATATGAGGATCGATAGTCCGATAAAGCCTAATAAATAGAACATGTATTAATCCCTTTGTCACACGATATCTAGTTTGAACATAAGTCATGGCAATGTCAAACTTATAATGTTCAAATTTATGATTTCTCGATCTCTATGTAGATTGATAAATTCAAATGATATTGATCATACTATCAATTCATTTGAGCACGGCCATGCATTTCTCAGTCTCACTTATCGAGGCGCCCAGAAGAAATATCTCTCAAAGAGAGGGACAAATTCTATCTTGATTGTTCTGTAATACCCGGCTAAAGTTCGGCATCGAAATTCTACTTTCCGTTGGAATCTCGGATGTCGGAATCCGCTAGAAGGGTAAGATTTATGTTTTTGTAAAGGATTTTAGTATGTTTTAATGTTTTAAGTACAAAAGGAAATGAGTTTTTAAAAGAAAAGAGCCAAGGAAGAAATGCAAGGTTTGGCCGCCGAAGGTGAAGTTCGGCCGCCGAACATGCATGAGTTTTGGTTTCACGTTAGGCCGCCGAAGGTGGTCTGGCCAGCCACCTATAAAAGGCCCTAGGTCGGTGAATGGATAAGATTTTCTTTCCATTCACAGCCAGAGGTGAGACCATGATCTTCCTTGGGTGATTTTCATGTTTTCTTCAAATCTTGCAAAGTTTTGATGAGGTTTATGTTGTTTTGAAGCTTTTGAGCAAATTAACCAAAAGTTTTGAAGTTAGAGACTTTGAGGGAGAGTTTCTCCATATCTCCACGTTGGGATCGTTTATCTTCTTGTTTGTAAGAGGTAAGTGAAGATCCTAAACTGTTTTTCATGTTTTATGAAGGTTTTATAAAGGTTTTATGAAGTGTTTGGGTAGAGATGCATGTTTAGGGTAAGTTGAGGTTTGGTTGATTTGTGGTCAAAGCATGCTTATGTGTTTAGTTGTGTTGTTTGTTGGGGTTTTAAGTTAGTTTTGGACCCCTTTGTGCCTATACTTGAGTATATGCAGGTTGTGAAGTTTTTGGTTGCATGTTTGAGTGGTGTTTGGGTTGGTTTGCATGAAGCAGAACACGTTTCTGCCTTACTGGAGAATCCAGTTTCGGCCGCCGAAAAAGGGTTCGGCCGCCGAACATGCTAAGGAGGTGGTTTCGGCTGCCTAAGCTTGCCCAAGCTTGCCCCCGAAAGTTTGGACTTTCGTCTCTGGAGGAGGGTTTCGGCCGCCGAAGGTTAGGGACTTTCATCTCTGGAGAGGACTTTCGGCAGCTGAAGTGCCGCCGAAAGTGCTTGCGGTTCGGCTCTGGAAGGGACTTTTGGCCGCCGAACCTGCCGCCGAAAGTGCCCTATCCAGCCTTCTTTTGCATGTTTTTCTTGATTCTTTTAGGATGTTTTAGGGGGGTTTTGGGGAGTATTCTAGAGTTGTTCTTGAGCTAGTTTGGTCCCTCATTGGAGTCCACCTGTGTAGGAACGGACTAGAGGAACCGAAGAGAGCAGCAGTGAGCAAATCAGCTCAGAGTCAGCCAGAGGTGAGTGGAACTAAACGAAATCTCTTAATATGAGAACTTAAATGCTTTTAGCATGTTCCATGCATCATGATATGTAATAGGTTGAGTGCACTAGAATACACTAATGTGACGCATTGCATTATTCTATGCTTGTACAGATCAGACATAGTTTTGGATTCACTAGCCCTCCGAGTAAAGTCCTGAGGAGCCCTGAGAGGGCCGGGCACAGAGCACCATAGGGTGCGTAGAGAAGTCCTGAGTAGCTCCTTCGCGGGCCGGGCACAAAACAGAGGGAATTTTGAATCTGTCCGTCTGAGATGGGTGATTTACTTGTGATGTGATGCATTCCATGTGAGCTTGTTTTATTTGTTCTACTCACTGGGCTAGTATAGCTCATCCCTCTCCTTTAACCCCAATCTTGCAGGATCAAAGTTAAGGAGAAGTTCAGCAGGGTACAGGAAGAGTAAAGAAGTTTTGTAATAAGCATAGTGTGGACATGTAATATTGTAAAGAAATGGTTTAGTCTTGTATAGTGTAAAGTCTTGTGCTTGACCCATGTTGTAAATCCCTTTTGTATACATGGTCTGTTTATGTGCTGTGAATGTTTTTATCCGTATGTAAAAAACCAGGCTTAACAGAGTATGAGTTGAACCCGTCTAGAGCAAGCTCTAGTAAGGGGTTTTATAGTACAGAGATAGTTCATGCACAGGTTGAGCCTTGGTTCAGAGCATCAATTTTATGTTTTTACAGAAAATGTATGATCATGTATGGGATTTTACAGGTACACAGAGAGTATAGCAGGCTTGCTACGGGTTCCGGCGACCTTAAGTCGACCTGGATCCTAGCTCCAGTAGCGGTCCGATTTTTGGGTCGTTACAGATTGATATCAAAGCCCTAGGTTCATATGGTCGGACCTAGATAGAGAGTGTCGGGCTCATAGAGGTTATAGTAGGTCAAGCACAATAGGAAAGCATGTCCACTAGGAGAGGATGTTGAGTCCTGTCTATTTGCTGATGTGTAATGCCATGACTTAGGCATGTGCATTGTTGTTATGTGATGTTTATATGCTAATGTGTTATGTTATGTATTGTTTTCCAGAAAGTTAAGATGAGAGGAACTCGTCGATCTGCACGATTGACTGGAGTCCCACCAGTGAATGAGGGTTCAGATGCTCGTCCTCCTGCGTTGCCAAGGGCAAGGTCTCAGAGGTCTAGCAGGGAGGATACGTCAAGGGACCCTAGAAGGTCTGTTGACGAGAGCAGAAGAGGAACAGAGAGAGGTGGAAGGTCAGAGGAAGTGAGGGAGGCTATGGATGTGGATCAGCCAAGAGAGGAAAGCATGGGTATGGGCAGGTCGAAAGAGGGTATGGGAGAGTATCAGGGAGGTGCTCAGGCCTCGAGGTTTGGTTATCCACCCAAGTATCCACCCTTTCCACAGGGCCCAGGGTATCCGATGGGGGGTACGTCGGATTACTCTAGCTTTACCCCATATCCTACCTACATGCCTTACATGCCTTATACTCCTTTTTACCCACCATATCCCATGTATCCACCCACACCTTTCCATCCCCGTACAGCATACCCAGAGCCAAGTTCAGCACCTTCTGCTCCACCAGAACCAGAACCAGTAGCCCCAGTTGTCCAAGCACCGCAACCTAGCTCAGCTGAGGGAAGCAAAGTGAAAATGACAGAGTACCTAAAGTTGGATGCTCCCAAATTCAATACGGGAGATGATCCATTTGAGTACCTCAGAACGGTTAAGATGATAACCGATGAGTTAGGAGCTTATGATAGTAGAGCCATCGAGATGGCAGGGTTCACACTCAAATGTAAGAAGGCTCGAGAGTGGTTCAAGAATTATGTGGACCCCAGGTTGGACAGCATGTCATGGGGAGAGTTCGCCAATGAGTTTGCAGGGTGGGCTTTTCCTGACAGTTCCAGGGAGATGAAAGTTATAGAATTTGAGCAGCTGAGGCAGACTGAAGAGATGAGTGTAGATGAATACACAGATAAGTTCCTGGATCTATTACAGTATGTGGGTCAGGCTTATGATACTGACCAGAAGAAGGCAAGGAGATATACTATGAGACTGCATCCCAGGTATTCCTCCTTGATTCTTCCAGCAGAGAGAGAGAGTTTCCACTCTATAGTGGATGCCGCCAGGAAGATGGAGGCGAGTGCCATTATTTAGGGAACAGTAAAACAGCATGTGGCACAGTCTTCGGGTTCTAAGACCCCAAGTGCAACAGCTTCTGGCAGCAGGAAAAGAGAAAAGTTTAAAGCTAAGAAGGGCAAGTTCTGGAATAAGATTAAGTCTAGTCTGGGAATGGGTAGTGGCTCAAGCTCTGGCACAGGCAGTACAGTCTGCATGAGATGCGGGAGACCGCACAGAGGAGTTTGTCAGTTGGGATCTTCAGCCTGTTATAAGTGTGGGCAGGAGGGACATTTTTCACGGGAATGTCCTCAGGCGACCTTTATGGCACCATCTCAGCAGATGAACTCAGGCAGTGTGGCACAGCTAGCAGCTCCAGCCATGCCTCAAAGTAGTGGCAGAGGCAGAGGGAGAGGGTCAGCCTCTTCTTCAGCGGCAGGTTCCCGAGGTGAAGGTCCGGTATCCCCAGCACGGATCTTCACTGTGACACAAGAGGAGGCAAACACGTCGAACACAGTGGTGTCAGGTAACCTCTTTATTGGGTGTTCCGATGTGAATGCTTTGATGGACCCCGGTGCTTCTCACTCTTTTATCGCTTCGAGAGTCGTGGAGAGATTGGGTCTGATGATCTCTGAGTTAGAGTGTCCTCTCTGGGTCAGTGGACCCAAATGTGACCCATTAGTGGCAGAGTCAGTTTGTCGTTTCAATCTAGTGTTCATAGAGGGTAGATGCCTTCTAACTGACCTAGTGGTTCTAGATTTAACGGATTTTGATGTCATTCTAGGGATGGATTGGCTATCTACATATGGTGTTACCTTGGACTATAGAGACAAGGTAGTTAGTCTCAGAGACCAGGATGGGTCCGAGTGTGACTTCAGAGGAGACAGGAGGGGGACACCTAGAGGTTTGATCTCAGCCCTTCAGGCTCGTCGTTTGCTTAGGAGGGGTTGTCAGGGGTTTCTAACTCATGTGAGAGAGCTAGATAGTTCGGTTAGGGAACCAACCTCAGTTTCATTAGTCCGAGAGTTTCCAAACGTCTTCCCAGATGAGCTTCCAGGACTACCACCTGATAGGGAGATAGAGTGTGCAATAGAATTGCTGCCTGGTACCAGACCTATCTCTATTCCTCCCTACAGGATGGCGCCAGCAGAGTTAAAAGAGCTGAAAGAGCAGCTGCAAGAGTTGGTAGATAAGGGTTTCATCCGCCCTAGTACCTCATCTTGGGGTGCTCCAGTGCTTTTTGTCAAAAAGAAGGATGGATCCCTCAGACTTTGTATCGACTACAGGCAGTTGAACAAGGTCACTACCAAGAATAAGTATCCCCTACCTAGGATCGACGATCTATTTGACCAGCTAGCTGGAGCAGGTTGTTTCTCTAAAATAGATCTGAGGTCCGGGTATCATCAGTTGAAAGTCAGAGAAGCAGATGTGCCAAAGACAGCTTTCAGGACCAGATATGGGCATTATGAGTTCTTAGTAATGCCGTTCGGGTTGACTAACGCCCCTGCAGCATTCATGGATCTCATGAACAGAGTTTTCAGCGAGTATCTGGATCACTTTATTATTGTCTTCATCGATGATATCTTAGTGTACTCCAGAGATGCAGAGGAGCATGCCTAGCATCTGAGGACAGTTCTGCAGACACTGAGAGAGCATGGTTTATATGCCAAGTTCTCTAAGAGTGAGTTTTGGTTGAGGAGCATTTCATTCTTGGGGCATGTTGTATCAGCCGAAGGTATTGAGGTAGACCCTAAGAAGATAGAAGCTGTAGCTAACTGGCCCAGACCCACCTCAGTGACTAAGATTAAAAGCTTTCTGGGTTTGGCAGGTTACTACAGGAGGTTTGTACAGGACTTCTCAAAGATAGCTGCTCCTATGACCAAATTGACACAGAAAAACTAGAGGTTCGAGTGGTCGGACCAGTGTGAAGAGAGCTTTGAGGAGCTAAAGAGAAGATTAACATCAGCACCAGTGTTAGCTCTGCCTGTCAGTAATGAGGACTTCACAGTGTTCTGTGATGCGTCCAGAGTGGGATTGGGTTGTGTTCTGATGCAGAATGACAGGGTGATTGCTTATGCTTCTAGACAGCTAAAGAAGCACGAGTTGCATTACCCCACCCATGACCTAGAAATGGCAGCAGTTATCTTTGCACTCAAGATGTGGAGGCATTACCTTTATAGGGTTAAATGCGAGATCTTCACAGATCACAAGAGTTTACAGTACATCTTGAGTCAGAAAGAGCTGAATTTGTAATGTATGATCATGTATGGGATTTTACAGGCACACAGAGAGTATAGCAGGCTTGCTACGGGTCCCGGCGACCTTAAGTCAACCTGGATCCTAGCACCGGTAGCGGTCTGATTTTCGGGTCGTTACATGTTCAATATCTTCTATATGATTTCTATTATGCTCAATCATAACCTTTATGATTGTAATACCCGGCGAGATGCCGGCATCAAAATTCTGACTTTTCGGCAGAAGTTCCGTTGGAATCTGGATTTGAGGATGTCAGAGCCTTCTAGAAGGGTTTAAAAAGAGGATTTCAAAATGTTTTTAAGTGTTTTATGGTTTTGAATGCAAAGGAATTGGGTTTTGAAAGGGAAAAGACCAAGGGGAGAAATTGCAGGTTCGGCCACCGAAGGATAAGTTCGGCCGCCGAACATTGCAGGGTTTAGCCCGCCGAAGGTGAAGTTCGGCAACCGAACGTTGCATGGGTTTGCATGCAGCTTAGGCCGCCGAAGGAAAGGCGGTTGGTCACCTATAAAAGCGCCATTGACCGGAAATGGAGTGTATTTCACTCTCTTTTTGTGCAAGGGTAGGTTCATGCTCTCCTTGGGGTGTTTTCATGGTTTATCTTCAAATCTTTTAAGGTTTTCATGAGTTTTCTCCTTGTTTTGAAGAGTGTGAGCTTTGAGCACGATTTTGAAGTTTGGAGACTTGTGGAGCTTGGATCTCCATATCTTCACGTTTGGGGTCACACCAACTCTTGTTCTTCAAGAGGTAAGTGTAGATCCTTAGTTTTTATGAAGTTTTAAGTGAGTTTTATGGAGGTTTATGGGTAGAGATACATGTTTAGGGTAAAGTGGGTTTTTGGCTGATTTGTGATCAAAGCATGCTTATGTGTTTAGATGTGTTGTTTGTTGGGGTTGTAAGTTAGTTTTGGACCCCTTTGTGCCTATACTTGAGTATATACAGGTTGTGGTTTTGTGGTTTGCTTGTTTTGGGTGTTGGAAGGTTTGGGTGGCTTGCTTGTGCATGAAGCTGAGTTCTGGATGAACTCAGGTTCGGCCGCCGAAGCAAGGATTCGGCCGCCGAACCCCTTAGGAAGGCTGTGATGGCCGCCTAACCTTGCCCCCAAAAGTTGAGTTTTGGCTTGAAAGCAAACTTTCGGCCCCCGAAGGAAGGTTCGGCTGCCGAAAGTGCCTGACTTTCGTCTCTGGAGAGGGACTTTCGGCTGCCGAAGGTGCTGCTGAAAGTACCCGAGTTTCGTCTCTAGAGAGGGGATTCGGCCGCCGAAGGTGCTGCCGAAGATGCCCTGTCCAGTTTTTCTTTGCTTGTTTTCCATGCATGCTTGAGGATGTTTTAGGGGGGTTTTGGGGAGTTGTCTATGAGTTGGTTATGAGTTGTTTAGAGTGTGTTTGGCACCTCATTCGAGTCCACCTGTGCAGGATCGGATCCGAGGGACCGAGGAGGCCATCAGTGTTAGCTGTTGCAGAGTCAGTCCAGCGTCTGCCAGAGGTGAGTGGAACTAAACTTAACGTTTTAAATTGAGAAGTTAAATGCTTTTAGCATGTTTCATGCACCATGAGTACTAGGAGTATACAATAGGTTGATTGCATTAGAATTCACGAAGATGTTGCATTGCATTGGCTGGAGTGTGAGTGATCCATTAGTCTCTGAGAAAGACCAGGTGCCCATTCTACGCCCTGGCACTAGTTATGAGGAAGACCAGGTGCCCATTCTACGCCCTGGCACGGGTTATCAGGTAAGACAGAAAGACCAGATGCCCATTCTACGCCCTGGCACGAGGATAGGATGTCGGGACTATTGGTGACACATTCATCCTTGCTGTGAATTGTCTGTGATATGATGCATTTCCTTTGAGCATGTTTAATTAACACGTTTTACTATTCTACTCACTAGGCTAGTATAGCTCACCCTTCTCCCTTAACCCCAGTCTTGCAGGATCAGAGGTCAGGGGAAATTCAGCAGGGTCCAGGAAGAGTTTTGTAATGGCCTAGTGTGGACATGAATTATTGTGAAGAGATGTAACAGTAGTGTATAAAGTTTGGCATTGTGCTTGACCTAGATGTGTTGTAAATCCTTTTTGTATACATGATCTGCTTTTTGTGCTGTGACGCATTTCATGAAAGCATGTCATTAATGAACTGTTTTCATTGTTTCTACTCACTGGGCTGTTTAGCTCATCCCTCTCCCTTAACCCCAGTTTTTCAGGTCAGAGGTAGTCCAGGAAGACGTCAAGGGTAAAGGTTTTGGCTATGTAATAGAGTAGTGGACATGATGTAAATTAAAAGACTAGTATGTAAAGTAATGTATAGAGATATAATGTCATGTAATAGTTAGAGTTGTGTTGTGCCCTAGTGTATGATTTATCCCTTGTTATGCATGATCCTGTTTTACGTTTCTTGATAAGAAATGTGTTGAACCAAGGCTGACTTGTGATATGCTGACCCTATGAGAGTGGGTTCTATGTGTTCAGACATAGTACATGCAGGTCAAGCTTAGCAAGTGGAAGGAAAAGTTTTCAGTTTTTATGTTTATCTTTGATCATGTATGGGATTTATCAGGTACACAGAGTTCAGGAGAGGCTTGCTATGGGTCCCGGTGGCCTTAAGCCAACCTGGATCCTAGCACCGGTAGCGGTTCGGGCTGTTACAGAGGGCTATCGGATTCCGGGCTGTTACGAATTGGTATCAGAGCCCCAGGTTCATATGGTCGGACCGAAAGGGTGTGAACCCTAGGTTCATAGGATCGGACCTATAGGGTATGGAGAGCCCTTGGTTCACAGGATCGGACCTATAGGGTATGGAGAGCCCTAGGTTCATATGGTCGGACCGAGGGGTTGTGAGCCCTAGGTTCATATGGTCGGACCTATAGCAAGAGTTTCGGGCTCATAGAGTGTAGGTCAAGCACAATAGGAAGATCATGTCCACTAGGATAGGATGTTGAATCCTGTCTTGTATGCTGATGTGAAATGCCATGATTTTAAGCATGTGCATTAATGTTATGCTTTGTATGTGTTGTAGGTTCATGTGTTTCCATATGAACCGTATGATTGCTAATGCTTGTATGCTTGTGTGTTGTTCTTCAGAAGAGCTGAGATGCGAGGCGCTCGTCGATCTGTGGAATCGACTGGAGTTCCATCTGAGAGGGAAGGTATGGATACCTTTCCCCCTGCTCTGCCAAGAGCACAGTCAGCTGAAGTTGGTATATGGGAAACATCAAGGGACCCTGGAAGGCCTTTTGATGAAAGCAGAGAAGGAATGGATCTCAGGAAGGAAGTAGAAATAGATGTGCAAAGGAGAGGTAGAGGTCTGGATGTGATCATGCTGGACGAAGGCATAGGAGAGTCTCAAGAAGGTGCTCAGACTCAGGATTCCATAATCTCAGGTGTAGAAGGGAATGATCCCTCCACTTGGAGTACAGCCACCTCGAGAGGAGTGAAGTGGGGGAAAACCACTGGGAAAGGGAATAGAGGCCTGAGAAGGTCAAAGAAGAGCAAGGTTTGGAAGAGGTTAAAGGATAGTCTGGGTTGTGGTGCTGGTTCAAGCTCTGGCTTAGGCAGATCAAGATGTATGAGGTGTGGAAGGCCACACAAGGGAGTCTGCCGTTATGGGACAACAGCTTGTTTTAGGTGCGGACAGGAAGGACACATAGCACGTGAGTGTCCTACTGCGCCCCGGGTAGCACAGTCTCAGCGGTTAGCTTCAGGTAGAGAGGCTCAGCCAGCAGCTCCAGCAATGTCTCAGGGCAGAGGTCGAGGCAGAGGAAGAGGGTTAGCCTTTCCTTCTGAGGGTTCCCGTGGAGAAGGTCCGTCAGCTCCGGCTCGGATCTTCACTCAGGCTCAGCAAGAGGCAGACACATCAAACACAGTGGTGCCAGGTATGCTCACTTTTGAGTGTTCTAATGTGTATGTTTTTGTGAACCCTAGTGTTTCTCTTTCCTTATTGTTTAGTGAGCCGTAGTGAGGGTGGGTTTGATGACTTCTGGGCTTAGAGTGTTCTCTTTGGGTCAGTGGACCCGAGTGTGATCCACCTGTGGCAGAGTCAGTCTGACGGTTCAGTTCAGTGTTAGTGGAGAGTAGATGCCTTCCAGCTGACCCTAGTGGTTCTAGATTTGACTGTGTGATGTCATTCTAGTGGTGGATTGGCTAGCTACTTGAGGTACTACCTAAGTCTGCAGAGACAAGGTAGGAGAGTTCAGAGGTTTGGGTGGATCAGAGTTTGTCCTTGGAGGGGACAGAGTAGGAGTGCCTAGAGGTTTGATGTCAGCCCTACAGGCTCGTAGATTGCTTAGGAAAGGTTGTCAGAGGGTTTCTAGCTCTTGCTGAGAGTTTAGTAGTCAGGTCAGGGAACCAGCCTCAGTGTCTGTTGTTTGAGAGAGAGTTCTTAGATGTCTTCTCTGTCGAGTTGTCAGGTTTACCATCGGTCAGGGAAATAGAGTTTGGTTTAGAGGTGGTACTTGGTACCAGAACCATTTCTATTTTTCCCTACTGGATGGCACCTGCAGAGTTGTTAGAGTTATAGGAGCTGTGGCGAGGTTTGGTAGACAAGGGTTACATCTGACCTAGTACCTCACCCTGGAAGGTTCCAGTGTTGTTGTGGGAAAAGAATGATGGATCCTTGAGACTTTGTAGCGACTGGAAACAGTTGAACGAGGTCACTACCAAGAGCAGGTATTCCCATACAGGATTGGTGATCTATTTGGTCAGCTAGCAGGAGCCGGTTGTTTTCCTAGATAGATCTGAGATCCGGATACTACCTGTTGAGAGTTAGAGTTAGGTTTCGTTTCGTAGTGAGAACGTAGAAGAGTTTTTAGAGGGAGCAGCGAAAGTTTGTTGAAGGTTGAGAAGCAGCCAGTTTAGTAAAGATGAAGAGAGAAGGGCAAGAATCAGAGTGTGCAGCGGAAGCTTGTGGAGTTCAGGCGAAGGTTGGGGTATGGCTTGTGGCATTTTCTGGATTAAGAAGAAGAGTGGTGATCCGTTGGTGGACTCATCACCACAGTTTGGAAGTGTGCCTAGAAGACCCGGGAGTGTTGACTCCAGCGGTTCTTGCGTCTCTCTTTGGAGAGAGGTTGTAGGCTTCGCTTGCTTGCTTGCATGCTTGTTGTTTTAACATTCGGGGACGAATGTTTTTGTAAGGGGGGTAGATTGTAATACCCGGCGAGACGCCGGCATCAGAATTCTCACTTTCCGGCGGAAGTTTCGTTGGAATCTGGATTTGAGGATGTCGGAGCCTTCTAGAAGGGTTTAAAAAGAGGTTTTCAAAATGTTTTTTAGTGTTTTATGGTTTTGAATGCAAAGGAATTGGGTTTTGAAAGGGAAAAGACCAAGGGGAGAAATTGCAGGTTCGGCCGCTGAAGGATAAGTTCGGCCGCCGAACATTGCAGGGTTTAGCCCGCCGAAGGAGAAGTTCGGCAGCCGAACGTTGCATGGGTTTGCATGCAGCTTAGGCCACCGAAGGAAAGGCCCCGTTGACCGGAAATGGAGTGTATTTCACTCTCTTTTTGTGCAAGGGTAGGTTCATGCTCTCCTTGGGGTGTTTTCATGGTATCTCTTCAAATCTTTTAAGGTTTTCATGAGTTTTCTCCTTGTTTTGAAGAGTGTGAGCTTTGAGCACGATTTTGAAGTTTGGAGACTTGTGGAGCTTGGATCTCCATATCTTCACGTTTGGGGTCACACCAACTCTTGTTCTTCAAGAGGTAAGTGTAGATCCTTAGTTTTTATGAAGTTTTAAGTGAGTTTTATGGAGGTTTATGGGTAGAGATGCATGTTTAGGGTAAAGTGGGTTTTTGGTTGATTTATGATCAAAGCATGCTTCTGTGTTTAGATGTGTTGTTTGTTGGGGTTGTAAGTTAGTTTTGGACCCCTTTGTGCCTATACTTTAGTATATGCAGGTTGTGGTTTTGTGGTTTGCATGTTTTGGGTGTTGGAAGGTTTGGGTGGCTTGCTTGTGCATGAAGCTGAGTTTTGGATGAACTTAGGTTCGGCCGCCGAAGCAAGGATTCGGCCGCCGAACCCCTTAGGAAGGCTGTGATGGCCGCCTAACCTTGTCCCTGAAAGTTAAGTTTTGGCTTGAAAGCAGACTTTCGGCCGCCGAAGGAAGGTTTGGCTGCCGAAAGTGCCTGACTTTCGTCTCTGGAGAGGGACTTTCGGCTGCCGAAGGTGCCGCCGAAAGTACCCGAGTTTAGTCTCTAGAGAGGGGATTCGGCCGCCGAAGATGCCCTGTCCAGTTTTTCTTTGCTTGTTTTCCATGCATGCTTGAGGATGTTTTAGGGGGTTTTTGGGGAGTTGTCTATGAGTTGGTTATGAGTTGTTTAGAGTGTGTTTGGCACCTCATTCGAGTCCACCTGTGTAGGATCGGACCCGAGGGACCGAGGAGGCCATCAGTGTTAGCTGTTGCAGACTCAGTCCAGCGTCTGCCAGAGGTGAGTGGAACTAAACTTAACGTTTTAAATTGAGAAGTTAAATGCTTTTAGCATGTTTCATGCACCATGAGTACTATGAGTATGCAATAGGTTGATTGCATTAGTAGACACGAATATGATGCATTGCATTATTTATTGTTGATGGGGATGGACCAAGGCGATCTCAATAGCCCACGATCTGTTAAGCAAGGAAAGACCTGTGTGAGCTCCTGGGAGGGGCCGGGCGCTGACAGAGGGAGTTTTGAGATCATGTCCAATCCGAGATGTGAAATGTTTGTACTGTGACGCATTTCATGAAAGCATGTCATTAATGAACTGTTTTCATTGTTTCTACTCACTGGGCTGTTTAGCTCATCCCTCTCTCTTAACCCCAGTTTTGCAGGTCAGAGGTAGTCCAGGAAGACGTCAAGGGTAAAGGTTTTTGCTATGTAATAGAGTAGTGGACATGATGTAAATTAAAAGACTAGTATGTAAAGTAATGTATAGAGATATAATGTCATGTAATAGATAGAGTTGTGTTGTGCCCTAGTGTATGATTTATCCCTTGTTATGCATGATCCTGTTTTATGTTTCTTGATAAGAAATGTGTTGAACCAAGGCTGACTTGTGATATGCTGACCCTATGAGAGTGGGTTCTATGTGTTCAGACATAGTGCATGTAGGTCAAGCTTGGTAACTGGAAGGAAAAGTTTTCAGTTTTTATGTTTATCTTTGATCATGTATGGGATTTATCAGGTACACAAAGTTCAGGAGAGGCTTGCTACGGGTCCCAGCGGCCTTAAGCCGACCTGGATCCTAGCGCCGGTAGCGGTTCGGGCCGTTACAGAGGGGTATCGGATTCCGGGCTGTTACAATGATTGTCCGATTAAAGACAATATTTGGTTATGTTAAAACATAACAGTTCTTATGTTGGAAACTATGACAATCTCAATTCAAATGATTAAGACATAACTACTTTGAGATTCACTTATGACAATAACCCATATAGTGATCTCAGTGCGAGTCCATCCAATACTTTATTCTCTAACAAGTATCTATGATTATTGAATTATATCAACATATACATAATTATCTCATGATTATCAATCAATAACCATACTAGTTATATTTTATTATTATCAACACAATAATAAGTAACCAGGGATATTAATCATTATTATGTAACATGCAAACAAATTATAATGATAGTAAAAACCTCTTTTATTAATAACCAAAACGACATACAAAAAGGTCCAAGATAATGGCCTAGGGCAAATACACTAACAATCTCCCACTTGCACTAGGCCTAATCATACAAATATCTAATACCCATAGACCTAGTGTGTTGATCATGCTTGACCTGTGAGAGAGGCTTGGTCAGTGGATCTGTAATGTTGTCATTTGCGTCTACTTTGCATATTTTGATATCTCCTCTATCAATGATCTCTCGAATAAGGTGATATCGCCTGAGTATATGCTTAGATCTCTGATGAGATCTAGGCTCCTTTGCCTATGCTATGGCACCATTGTTATCACAATAAAGGTCCATAGGATTTGCAATGCTGGGAACCACTCCCAACTCTATGATGAATTTCTTCAACCAGACTGCCTCTTTAGCTGCATTTGATGCTGCTATATACTCAACTTCTATTGTAGAATCTGCTACAGTGCTTTGCTTGGAACTTTTCCAACTAACAGCTCCACTATTTAAAGTAAATACAAATCCTGACTATGATCTGAAGTCATCTATATCGGTTTGGAAACTAGCATCTGTGTAACCTTTTATAACTAGCTCGTCTTCTAAACCTCCATAAACTAGGAATGTATCCTTAGTCCTTCTAAGGTACTTTAGGATATTCTTAACAGCTGTCCAGTGACTTTCACCGGGATCTGCCTGATATCTACTTGTTGTGCTCAAGGTATATGAGACGTCTGGTCTAGTACATAACATGGCATACATGATAGATCCAATAGTAGAAGCATAAGGAAACTTATTCATCCGTTTTCGCTCATTAGATGTCATTGGACATTGATTCTTGCTGAGATGAATACCATGAGACATGGGCAAGAATCCTCTTTTGGAATCTTGCATGCTGAACCTTTTTAGCACTTTGTCAATATAAGTACTTTGACTTAGATCGATTATCCTTTTGGATCTATCTCTATAGATCTTAACACCAAGGATATATGCAGCCTCACCTAAGTCCTTCATTGAAAAAGAATTCCCTAACCAAATCTTAACCTTTTGCAAGGTAGGGATATCATTTCCAATGAGTAATATGTTATCCATATATAGGACTAGAAACACAACCGCACTCCCACTAACCATCTTGTAAACACAAAGTTCATCTTCATTCTTGATGAATCCAAAGTCCCTGACTGTCTCATCAAAACGAAGATTCCAGCTCCAAGAGGCTTGTTTCAATCCATGAATGGATCTTTGAAGCTTGCAAATCTTTCCAAAATTCTCAAGGATTACAAAATCCTCAGGCTATGTCATGTACACATCCTCGAGCAAGTTTCCATTATGGAAAGCTGTTTTGACATCCATTTGCCATATCTCATAATCGTAGTAAGCAACAATGGCAATGAGAATTCTAACCGACTTAAGCATTGTAACTGGCGAAAAGGTCTCATCATAGTCTATACCATGAGTTTGTTTGAAACCTTTTGCAATAAACCTTGCTTTGTAGGTATGCATATTTCCATCCATGTCAATTTTCTTCTTGAAAACCCATTTGCAACCCATGGTCTTAACACCCTAAGGGGGATCAATTAATAACCAAACTCGATTGTCATACATGGAATGTATTTCAGATTTCATGGCAGAAAGCCATTTCTCAGAGTCTGGACCTGACACAGCCTCTTGATAGGTAGTAGGCTCATCTTGATCAATGAGCAAAAGTTCACGACTATCAGTCATGAGAAATCCATATCTCTCAGACTGATGACGTGTCCTATCAGATCTGCGTGGGACTTGTGTCACCCTTTCAGTTTCCACAACTGTTTATGATTCTGTAAGTGGTTCTATCGGCGGTTCAATGCTCTCTTGTGGTGCTTGAGTTTCCTCAAGTCGCACTATACTCCCACTGAATCTTTGAAAGATAAATTCCTTTTCTAAAAAGGTACTATTTCGAGCAACAAACACTTTATTGTCTAAGAAAATATAGAAATAGTATCCTTTGGTTTCCTTAGGATATCCCACAAAATTGCACTTGATAGATTTTGGAGCTAGCTTATCTAAAATTGGGCGTCTAGCATAAGCCTCACAACCCCAAATCTTAAGAAAAGACACACTGGGCATTTTGCCTGCCCATAACTCATGTGGTGTCTTTTCAACCGCTTTTGATGGTAATCAGTTTAAAATGAATGTAGTTGTTTTCAAGGCATCACCCCAAAATGATAAAGGGAGATTTTTTTGACTCATCATATATCGAACCATATCTAATAAAGTTTGATTTCTCCTTTTAGAAACATCATTCCATTGTGGAGTTCCTGGAGGAGTTAATTGTGAAACAATTCCACAATTTCTAAGATGTTCATCAAACTCTTGGCTCAAATATTCACCACCTCGATCAGATCGAAGCATTTTAATAGTTCTACCAAGTTGATTTTGTACTTTATTTTGAAAAGTTCTAAACATTTCAAATGATTCATGTTTATGTTTCATTAGGTAGACATAGCCATACCTAATGAAATCATCAGTGAATGTAATGAAGTACTGATAACCTCCCCTAGCACTAATGCTTAGTGGGCCACATACATCTGTATGTACTAAGCCCAATAAGTCTGAAACCCTTTGACCTTGTCCAGTAAAAGGGTCCTTTGTCATCTTACCAAGCAAACAAGATTCACAATTTTCAAATGATTCAAAATCAAATGAATCTAATAAACCATCCTTATGGAGCTTAAATATGCGATTCTCATTTATATGGCTAAGACGACAGTGCCATAAATATATTGGGTTTAACTCATTTGGCTTGGTTTTCTTAGAAGTTATGTTATAGATGTTAATGTCTCTAGAATCATCTAGATTAAGGACATAAAGGCCATCATATGAATTTGCAATACAATAAAGCAAATCTTTATTATAAATGGAGCATTTCTTATTCTTAATAAGAAATGAAAAACCTTCATCGTCCAAAACAGAAACTGAAATAATATTCCTACTCAAAGTAAGAACATAAAAGCAATTGTTCAAAATTAACAAAAGCCCATTGGGCAAAACAAGTTCATAACTCCCTACGGCTAAAGCAACAACTCTTACTCCATTGCCCACACGTAGGTCCACATCGTCCTTTTTCAATTTTGTACTCCTTTTGAGACCCTGCATATTTGTACAAATGTGAGAACCACATCCGGTATATAATACCCATGAAGTAGAAATAGATAAATTAATATCTATAACATAAATACCTGAAATCATAGTCTCACTACTCTTCTTCTTCTTACACTCATCCAAAGAGAGTTTGTAATTTCTCTTCCAATGCCCTGGTTCCTTGCAATGGAAGCAGATTCATTCCTTAGGAACTATTTCCTTAGGAACTTTTGCCTTGGCTTGCGGTTTAGACTTGCCTCATCCCTTAGGCCCATTACCACCTTTAGACTTGGGCTTCCCCTTATTTTTCATGGGCTTACCCTTATTGACATTTAAAATTTGGATATGCCTTTTTTTGACATTTACCTCAGCTATTTTTAGCATCCTATGCAGCTCAGGAATGGATTTCTCCATGTTGTTCATGTTATAGTTCATGACAAACTGAGAAAAACTGCCAGGTAAAGAATGTAGGATCAAATCCGTGGAGTGTTCTAAACTCAGAGGATAGCCAAGCCTAGCAAGGTTATTAATGTAACCTTTCATTTTCAAAACATGAGCACTAACTGATTCACCTTCAGCCATTTTGTAATCATGCAATGCAATGGTAGTTTCATACCTATCCTGCCTTGCTTGCTGTTGAAAAGCTTGTTTGAGATGGACACTCATCTCATAGGCCTCAAGGTGCTCCAGATCCTTCTGAAGTTCTGGGCACATAGTTGCCAACATAAGACATCCAATATCATTAGAATCATCCATATGCTTCTTATGCTTGTTCTTAACAGCATTAGTAGCATCAGTAGGCGGTGGTTCAGGGATAGCTTCATTAAGCACATAGGATTTTTTCTCTTGCTTGAGAACAATTCTCAAGTTTCTAAACCAGTCAACAAAATTAGTCCCATTTTCTTTCAGTTTATCCTTCTCAAGGATGGATCGCAGTGATAAAGTGGAATTGTTATTAACAGCCATAATGATTTACAAAATATGCAAATATAATCAATTTAGTAAATTAATATTGAGGTGATAAGAATCTCCCACTAAAATACAACCCTCAAAAAGAATTATTACAATAATAATATTTTAGTGGGCTAAGATCCATATTTCACTTAATTTCAAGTCAGCTTTGGCATGACGCTTAGAATTAAGTTATTTAGGTAGGTAACTCCTTACCCATTACATCTAATGTAACTATTAGATTATTAGGTGTTGATATCATATGTCAAACGCATGTTATACCCCCATCTAATGCCTTAGGCTCAAAACCTTTTTGATAGCCTAATTAAGCCCAACCAAAATTAAATAAATGAGTAACTATTACTCATCCTATCTTACTAAGATAACCTAAGCACTTTGCTTTAACAAAACCTGCATTTTGATGATCTTAGTCTTGATAGGTATTTAATACATGGGTGGCATTAAAACTTAAAATTTATCAATGAGGGATTAACTTTCATTTTTAATTATGTTGTCTTGCATTTATATATATCATAGCATCCTATATGCATACATATATATAAACTATCATGCATAGCATCACATACTAATATATGACAGAATATGTAAACGTGACATAGCATGGCCAAAATCTAAAATGATCTTCACAAGCCAATATGAAGATCATAAGCAGCAACTTAGGTGTAATCCTATTACATTAGTTGCAATGGAACATGTCTTTATATCTTGAGCTTGCTTATCCACACCATGGAATCTACTCGTCATTAGAGGCAACTCCACCATCACCATGGAAGCACGAGTCTTCTCTCCTCTATCTTGTGGATCTCTATTTACAAAATATAAAGAAGCTTATACTATTACATTAAAATAAACGACGCGCAAGCCGTATTTAAAAATTACATCCCATAAAAACCAATCTCATAGGTTAATAAGGCCATGCTATGCACCATGCCAAGACACCACATAATCACAACATATTTCATACAAACATGTTATAAACTTATTATCTTAAAGTTTATTTTGTTGCGGAAACAATATCTAAGGCGCTATGCACACGGCGGTTCCGCTAGCCAGTTAGCGGGCGGAGGTCCCCTTATTCGGCATATTAGTCAGATTGATTTTACTAATCTTATCAGTATTTGTTTGATCATATCAAACAATCCTGACTACACAGGAAATGATACCATCGTTTATTAATCATATTAACAAACAATAGTAACGCATATGTGTGTGCATACTTTGTGAAAATGATTTTTACATAAAACCTATAGATATCATTGTTAGTGTATATGCTCTAGGCTATTATCTTGGACCTTTTTATATGTCGTTTTGGTTATTAATAAAAGAGGTTTTTATCATTATTATTTGTTTGCATGTTACATAATAATGATTATTATCCCTGGTTACTTATTATTATGTTGATAATAATAAAACATAGCTAGTATGATTTTTTATTGATAATCATGAGATGATTATGTATATGTTGATATAATTCAATAATCATAGATACTTGTTAGAGAACAAAGTATTGGATAGACCCGCGTTGAGATCACTATATGGGTTATTGTCATAAGTGAATCTCAAAGTAGTTATGACATAACCAAACATTGTCTTTAATCGGACAATCATAAAGGTTATGATTGAGCATAATAGAAATTATGTAGAGGATAATGAACAATCAATATAGGATTTGTCCCTCTCTTTGAGAGAGATATCTTTTGGGCCCCTCGATAAGTGAGACTGAGAAACGCATGGCCGTGCTCAAATGAATTGATAGTGTGGTCAATATCATTTGAATTTATCAGTCTACTTAGAGATCGAGAAATCATAAGTTTGAACATTATAAGTTTGACATTGACCATGACTTATGTTCAAACTAGATATCGTGTGAAAAATGGATTAATACATGTTCTATTTATTAGGGTTTATCGGACTATTGATCCTTATATTAGTTGGGTAGTCATAATGTCTTGCTAGAGGCCACTTATGACTTATGGGCCTTGTGGGACTGGGCCTATTGCCAATTAATGTGAGCCTATTGGGTCACACACAAAAGAACGTTGTTGATGTGCTATGACATATTAATGGGCTAAAAGCCCATTAATATAATTAATAATAATAAAGTGTTATTATTATTAATAATATTAATTATTAATTATTTATTATTATGAAATAATAATATTTAAAAGATCTGCAAATCTATCTGTAACTGTTACAGATAAATGACTCTATCACATAAGATATTTGAGTATCTGCGAGATTGTGATAGTGGGTTCTGAACACAACTCTTTTGGGAAAAGAGTTGTGGGAAAACAAAAGACTGAAACATATAAATACTCCTACGAATTGTGGAGATGATGTTAATTTTTGGAAAAAATTCAGTCTAACAGTTGCAGATTGTGGAGCACATAATCTATCCATCTTTAAGAGAGCTAGCACTCTAGAAGGATAGAAGATGTTCGTGTGGATACCATAGAGGGTGTTCGTTTGAAAAAGCAGCACCATCAGTCCGTCATTGTATCTTTTGAATGAGATTAACAGGTTAGTCTCATATTCTTCTTATGAAATAAACAAAGCACTCGGATTCTGGGAAAGAAAATCCGAGATTTGATTTTTCCGCTGCGCAATTTGGGTTGCAATAATCTCTGGATTTCCCAACAGTGGTATCAGAGCCAACCTGTGCTTTTCGTTTATGTTAATTATGCCATGATTGATATTATATATGCGATATATGTTTATTAGAATGGTATGATAATTATGGATGAATGATGGGATCATTTAAATAACTTTTATTAGAAAAATTAAATTAATGAATTTAAATAAAAAAAAAGGATTTGAGATTTGAAATCTGAAAATCCTTGTGATCAGAACACGAACAGGACCGCGTCATGCCCAATGATCATCAATATGGGTGAGTCGGTGATGGGGCCCTTGCTGTCTTGCCATTCCATGTCAGGGAATCGCATGGCGCGACTGGGACGTGCTGATCACGAGGAGGAAGGGATCTGTGAAGGCCGAAAAAGCTCCATTCAAGAAACGCCCGACGATGGTGTCGCACACCTGTCGCTGGCATCGCACACTTGCCATGCGTAGTAGCCACTTCTGTGGCTACTGAGCTCATCGTCGGACATGGTGGCGATCGCATGGCTGCTGTGCGTGGGAGCTGGTTGACGACGAATGGTAGGGAGTGTTGTACGAATTGGTTCGATCACCTCCCTCGCAATTTCGTCAATATCGCACGCGTGTGGCGGATGGAACACCGGTGGGGGTGCAATTGTTGCGCGTCCCTCCGATGGCTGGACTGGTTGGCCGGCTACTGTGATGACGGCGGCGGCGGCTAGGGTTTCTTCCTAAGGAAGAAGATGATGCCCTAAATTACGATTCTGCACCTGAAAATAAAAAAAAAAATTAAAAAAAAATTTCTAAATTATTATTTTCTTTGTCTTTAAATCAGATTTAAATGACTATATTTTATTATTTTGTCATATATTAGTATGAGATACTATGCATTATTGTCTATATATATATGTATGCATATAGGATGCTATAATATATATATGCAAGACAAAATAATTAAAATTAAAAATTTGAACCCTCACTCTAAAATTTTAAGTTTCAATGCCACCCATTTATTAAATACCTATCAAGACTAAGATCATCAAAATGCAGGTTTTGTCAAAGCAAAGTGCTTAGGTTATCCTAGTAAGATAGGATTAGTAATAGTTACTCATTTATTTAATTTTGGTTGAACTTAATTAGGCTATCAAAACGGTTTTGGGCCTAAGGCATTAGATGGGGTATAACATGCATTTGACATATGATGTCAACACCTCATAATCTAAGAGTTACATTAGATATAATTGGTAAGGAGTTACCTACCTAAATAACTTAATTCTAAGCGTCATGCCAAAGCTGACTTAGAATTAGGTGAAATATGGATCTTAGCCCACTAAAATATTATTATTTTTAGGGTTATATTTTAGTGGGAGATTATTATCACCTCAATATTAATTTACTAAATTAATTATATTTGCATATTTTGTAGATAATTATGGCTGCTAATAACAATTCCACCTTATCACTGCGATCCATCCTTGAGAAGGATAAACTGAAAGAAAATGAGACTAATTTTGTTGACTGGTTTAGAAACTTGAGAATTGTATTGTATGATTGCAAAATGGCTGAAGGTGAATCAGTTAGTACTCATGTTTTGAAAATGAAAGGCTACATTGATCACCTTGCTAGGCTTGGCTATCCTTTGAGTTTAGAACTCTCTACGGATTTGATCGTACATTCTTTACCCAGCAATTTTTCTCAGTTTGTCATGAACTATACCATGAACAATATGGAGAAATCCATTCCTAAGCTGCATGGGATGCTAAAGACAGCTGAGGTAAATATCAAGAAAAGGTCTACCCAAATTTTGAATGTCAATAAGGGTAAGCCCATGAAAAATAAGGGGAAGTCCAAGTCTAAAGGTGGTAATGGGCCTAAGGGATGTGGCAAGCCAAGGCAAAAGTTCCTAACGAAATAGTTTCTAAGGAAGGAATCTGCTTCCATTGCAAGGAACCAGGGCATTGTAAGAGAAATTGCAAACTCTATTTGGATGAATGTAAGAAGAAGAAGAAGAGTAGTGAGACTACGACTTCGAGTATTTATGTTATAGATATTAATTTATATATTTCTACTTCATGGGTATTGGATACCGAATGTGGTTCTCACATTTGTACAAATGTGCAGAATCTCAAAAGGAGTAGAAAACTGAAAAAAGGGCGATGTGGACCTACGTGTAGGCAATAGAGTAAGAGTTGCTGCATTAGCTGTAGGGACTTATAAACTTGTGTTGCCCAATGGGCTTTTGTTAATTTTGAACAATTGCTTTTATGTTCCTACTTTGAGTAGGAATATTATTTCATTTTCTGTTTTGGACGATGAAGGTTTTTCATTTCTTATTAAGAATAAGAAATGCTCCATTAATAAAGATGGTTTGCTTTATTATATTGTAAATTCTTATGATGGCCTTTATGTCCTTAATCTAGATGATTCTAGAGACAAAAATATCTATAACATAACTTCTAAGAAAACTAAGCCAAATGAGTTAACCCAACATATTTATAGCACTGTCGTCTTAGCCATATAAATGAGAATTGCATATCTAAGCTCCATAAAGATGGTTTATTAGATTCATTTGATTTTGAATCATTTAAAAATTGTGAATCTTGTTTGCTTGGTAAGATGACAAAGGACCCTTTTACTGGACAAGGTCAAAGGGCTTCAGACTTATTGGACTTAATACATACAGATGTATGTGGCCCACTAAGCATTAATGCCAGGGGAGGTTATCAGTACTTCATTACATTCACTGATGCTTTTAGTAGGTATGGCTACGTCCACCTAATGAAACATAAGCATGAATCTTTTGAAATGTTTAGAACTTTTCAAAATGAAGTACAAAATCAACTTGGTAGAACTATTAAAATGCTTCGATCTGATCGAGGTGGTGAATATTTGAGCCAGGAGTTTGATGAACATCTTGGAAATTGTAGAATCATTTCACAATTAACTCCACCAGGAACTCCACAATGGAATGGTGTTTCTGAAAGGAGAAATCGAACTTTATTAGATATGGTTCGATCTATGATGAGTCAAACAAATCTCCCTTTATCGTTTTGGGGTTATGCCTTGGAAACAGCTGCATTCATTTTAAATCGAGTACCATCGAAAGCGGTTGAAAAGACACCATATGAGTTATGGACTGGCAAATGCTCAATTTGTCTTTTCTTAAGATTTGGGGTTGTGAGGCTTATGTGAAACGCCCAATTTCAGATAAGCTAGCTCCAAAGTCTATCAAGTGCAATTTTGTGGGGTATCCTAAAGAAACCAAAGGATACTATTTCTATATTCCCTTAGAGAACAAAGTGTTTGTTGCTCGAAATGGTACCTTTTTAGAAAAGGAATTTATCTCTCAGAGATTCAGTGGGAGTACAGTGCGACTTGAGGAAACTCAAGCACCATAAGAGAGCATTGAACCGTCGGTTGGACCACTTCCAGAACCACAAACAGTTATGGATACTGAAAGGGTGACAGAAGTCCCACGTAGATCTGATAGGACACGTCATCAGCCTGAGAGATATGGATTTCTCATGACTGATAGTCGTGAACTTTTGCTCATTGATCAAGATGAGCCTACTACCTATCAAGAGGTTGTATCAGGTTCAGATTCCAAGAAATGGCTTTTCGCCATGAAATTTGAAATGCAATCCATGTATGACAATCGAGTTTGGTCATTAATTGATCCCCCTGAGGGTGTTAAGACCATTGATTGCAAATGGGTTTTCAAGAAAAAAACTGACATGGATGGAAATGTGCATACCTACAAAGCAACGCCTGTCGCGAAAGGTTTCAAACAAACTCATGGTATAGACTATGATGAGACCTTTTCACCAGTTGCAATGCTTAAGTCGGTTAGAATTCTCATTGCCATTGCTACATACTATGATTACGAGATATGGTAAATGGATGTCAAAACAACTTTCCTTAATGGAAACTTGCTCGAGGATGTGTACATGACGCAACCTGAGGGTTTTGTAATCCCTGAGAATTCTGAAAAGATTTGCAAGCTTCAGAGATCTATTTATGGATTGAAGCAAGCTTCTCGGAGCTGGAATCTTTGTTTTGATGAGATAGTTAGGGACTCTGGATTCATCAAGAATGAAGATGAACCTTATGTTTACAAGATGGTTAGTGGGAGTGCAGTTGTGTTTCTAGTCCTATATGTGGATGGCATATTACTCATTGGAAATGATATCCCTACCTTGCAAAAGGTTAAGGCTTGGTTAGGAAATTCTTTTTCAATAAAGGACTTAGGTGAGGCTGCGTATATCCTTGGTGTTAAGATCTATAGTGATAGATCCACGAGGATAATCGGTCTGAGTCAAAGTACTTATATTGACAAGGTGCTGAAAAGGTTCAGCATGCAAGATTCCAAAAGAGGATTCTTGCCCATGTCTCATGGTATTCATCTCAGCAAGAATCAATGTCCTATGACATCTGATGAGCGAGAACGGATGAATAGGATCCCTTATGCTTCTGCTATTGGACCTATCATGTATGCCATGTTATGTGCTAGATCAGACGTCTCATATGCCTTGAGCACAACGAGCTAATATCAGGCAGATTCCGGTGAAAGTCACTGGACAGCTATTAAGAATATCCTAAAGTACATTAGAAAGACTAAGGATGCATTCCTAGTTTATGGAGGTTTGGAAGACGAGCTAGTTGTAAGTGGTTACACAGATGCTAGTTTTCAAACCGACATAGATGACTTCAGATCGCAGTCAGGATTTGTATTCACTTTAAATGGTGGAGCTGTTAGCTGGAAAAGTTCCAAGCAGAGCACTGTAGTAAATTCTACAATAGAAGCTGAGTATATAGCAGCATCAGATGCAGCTAAAGAGGTAGTCTGGTTGAAGAAATTCATCACAGAGTTGGGAGTGGTTCCCAGCATTGCAAATCCTATGGACCTTTATTGTGATAACAATGGTGCCATAGCACAGACAAAGGAGCCCAGATCTCATCAGAGATCTAAACACATACTCAGACGATATCACCTTATTCGAGAAATTATTGATAGAGGAGATCAAAATATGCAAAGTAGACACAAATGACAATATTGCAGATCTACTGACCAAGCCTCTTTCACAGGTGAAGCATGATCAGCACACTAGGTCTATGGGTATTAGATACTTGTATGATTAGGTCTAGTGCAAGTGGGAGATTGTTAGTGTATATGCCCTAGGCCATTATCTTCGGCCTTTTTGTATGTCGTTGACTCGCGGTTGTTGAAGCCGGTCAAAAATAACCTTTCTGGTTATCAACAATTTACAACTGCAGATAGTGGTGAAAGGATTGAATCCACAGAAAATTGAGAACTTACCTATTTCCCTTATCAAGACCAATAAAATAAACTGAAACAAAAATAAACTGAAAAAGAAGAAAACTGAGAACGAGATAAACTGAAACGAGATAAAACTGAAAGAGAAATAAATGGAAAGCAAAATAAACTGAAAACGAGATAAACTGAAACGAGGTAAAACTGAAAGAGAAATAAATGGAAAGCAAAATAAACTGAAACGAGATATAACGAGATAAAACTGAAAGAGAAATAAACGGAAAGCAAAATAAACTGAAACAAGATAAAACTGAATCAAGATAAAACTGAAAGAAAAATAAACGGAAAGCAAAATAAACTGAAACGAGATATAACGAGATAAAACTGAAAGAGAAATAAATGGAAAGCAAAATAAACTGAAATGAGATAAAACTGAAAACGAGATAAACTGAAAGCGGAATAAAAATAAATTGCAGTAAAAGTAAAATGGGGGGTTTGAGATTGATTTGATTAACAAACTACTGAAAGCAATTAAAATAAGCGAATAATAAAATAAAAGAGAAATAAATAATAAGAAAGCTCTACTTGAAGAATTGGATCCACTTCAGTTGTTGGAATTGATCATTGACACTTAATTTCTTTTGATTGATTCAATAGATTAGTTATGGAGATGGAAGACGCTTCTCACCACCATGTCTCTCCTTATGATTAAATCAATTAGGGAACGTCCTCTAATTAATTACTAATTAACAAATTGCCAAGGAACTTCCTTGGGCCTTAGGCATCAAAATAATTGTTAATTGCATGAAGAGATAGAGAGATCCAATCCTAACTACTCAAACGCATGAGATGTCGTTAGATCATATAATTTCCTTGGTTTTTACACCAAGTGTTCTTATGTTTGAATAATTCAAGCAATTACGGACTTAAATCATCCAAACTAATATGTTATTACTTTGCAATCAAGAATCAACGTAGATCTAAACAACAAAGCAATATTGAAATCAAGCATGAAATTGCATGAATATTGAACAACCAAAAGTTAAACAATGTTTGATCAAGTCTCCCAATCCATAAAACATCTAAAGTATCACCTAATCTTCAACTAGAATAAAAGATTTCAGCCTCTCATGGCTGAAACAAAATTAAAAATAAAAGAAAAGAAGAAAGGTAGAAGAAGAGATGCAAATTTCGTAGGTGCCTCCCAAGGGTGCTTAAAGGTTGTGTGGAGGCTCCTTATGTGTCTTTTTATAGTTGAAAGTGCTGCCCTAGGTCATACTTGCTTCCTAATTAGTGAAGAGGTTGTCCAAAGTGCTGAAAAGGAAAGAATCGCATTGCAAATTCTCCAGAAGGAAGGAGGTGCGCGGATCAGGCTTCAAAAGAGGAAGGATGCGCACGGATTGCAGAAGAGGAAGTGGAGCGCAGTCATTGAATGCAGAAGGGAAAGAAATCTGTCCAGTCTTTCCTTTTTAGGTGGAGCCTTCGTTTGAATTTTGAATGCTGAATGAAGAAGAGGCAAGTCCATCTTTACGAAATCTTGCTGCCTAAATAGGAAGATTTGACTGCTGCAGTGTGTGCATATCTTTGAATGATGAAAGAAAGATCTGCGATTTGAATTTCAAATAATCTTCTGACTGAGCTTTCCTTATTTGCTTTTGCTTCTACACTTCCCTTATTTGAGGACTTTCCTTTTTTGAAAACTTTCTTTATTTGACACTTTCCATAATTGGCTTCACCTTCTGAATAAGGAAAGAAGAATCTGCAATTTGAATTTCAAAGAATCTGTTGATTACGCTTTCCTTTTCTGGCACTTTCCTTATTAGAAAACTTTCATTATTTAGCACTTTCCATATTTGAAAACTTTCCTTTTTGGGCACTTTCCATATTTGGCACTTTTTGGTAGTTTTAAGAGCATTTTCTCCAGATTGTCTCTTTACACCTAATATCTGCAAAACATGATTAAAACCACAAAATTAGGTAGAAAAGGTGTAAATAAACATCAATAAGATCATGATAATATGGACTAAAATATGCTCTATCAAATACCCCTACACCTTGCCTTTTGCTTGTCCTCAAGTAAATAAACATAGTCAAACAAGCTTTCTTACTCTAGATCCTTATTTCCACTTAAGTTCTTACTCTAGACCCTTATTTCCACTTATGTTCTTACTCTAGACCCCTATTTTGAATCATTGTAGTGAAGAATATATGCATGAAGATTACTCACCTTCTTTCCTTATTTCCCTTTACTTACCATAGATAGGATTTGTTTTACTCAAGAGAGAGATCATACATGCACATATTATTTGTTTAGATCAGACTTTTTCTAGTTTTCAGAGTGACTTGCCCTTACCTTGAATGTAACAGCCCGGACGTGAACCCCGGCACTGTTACCGTTCACGGCCCAGGGCTATCCCTCGCCTGGCCTCTTGCCACCTCGGGCTTTCCACTGGCGTCGTGAACAGCTCTTAACATCCATTCACCCTCACGGGTTCCTGGCAGGATTTGTCCCCTTGGGTTCTTGCATCGAATGCATCCTTCCCCAAGTGGATTTGGCCCAAATTTCCCTTTGGAAATTAGGTCGCCTCCCCCACTACTCGAACCCTTGACCTCCCACTTTAAGGGTTCGAGTAGTGGGGGAGGCGACCTAATTTCCAAAGGGAAATTTGGGCCAAATCCACTTAGGGAAGGATGCATTCGATGCAAGAACCCAAGGGGACAAATCCTGCCAGGAACCCGTGAGGGTGAATGGATGTTAAGAGCTGTTCATGACGCCAGTGGAAAGCCCGAGGTGGCAAGAGGCCAGGCAAGGGATAGCCTTGGGCCGTGAACGGTGACAGTGCCGGGGTTCACGTCCGGGCTGTTACATTGAAGTACTTGATTCAGCTTTTTGCACTTTTAATTTTGCTTGAACAAGTCACCAACCTTGTGACGTGAAGGTACATATTTGTGATACCCACCCCCAGTTACTCAGTTGGTCACCTGTCCAAGTGGCTACTAGCTCTGTTCATAGTCTTTTGACCATTGGAACAATTTTCAATTTGTGCTTTTGAAGTCTAAGCCTTTGTGAATTTCTTTCTCTCAGTGATTTGGGCAAATCAACACCAATTGCTAAATCAAGTCCTGTTAAGTTCATTCACACAATTTTCAATTAATTCTCTCTAATGAGCGTCATCAATATATTTTTCACCATGGCAAACTCAAAGATTCAATTCAAAAGGCAATTCTCAATCATGAATACAACTCACTGCAATTGATTCAACATAAGTTTAAAGAGTCATCACATCAATGGGGTCATGGAAAGAAAAGCTCATCAACATAGTCTATCAGTTTGAGTGAAGCAAATCGGAACACAAAAAGGAAGAAGACTGTGGTTGTGTGTGTTATTGAAAACAAAATTAAAAATTGAAAAAAAATCACACTGAAAATGAAAATAAAAATTCAAACTGAAAATTAAAGCAAAAATTAGAAATCCAGAATTATGCACCCCCAAACCTAAATCATGCATTGTCCTCAATGTATGGAAAATATTAAAATGCAAAAGAAACTGAGTACTCCCCTAGGTGTGGTGTGCATGGTGCGATCCTCTTGCTTAAGGCTCAAGTAATTGGGGAAGGGAAAAGAGTCCCAACTGAATTGAATAAAAAGTGTAGCACTCCTTTTGATTTGGTCATAACCCATCCTATTTTCTCCATGTACTCATGAAGTAACATGATTAGCCTTTCCTCTTTCAGATGAGGTGTGCCTCTAGCCCTTATGTTTGCATTTTTGAGCACTTCCAACTTCAATTCATATTTTTCCATAGCTAGCTGCAATTTAGTACTAAAATCTGGCAAAACAAACTCTACCTTATCCGGAGGTTTGGGAAGGCATTGATCCGCATGGTCCTTTGGTTTAGGTGCTTGGAATACCATTTGTTCCTTGTTAGCATGGGCTGGTTGCATTGGATCTATAGCTGAATTGGTTTCAATTTCCTCCTTCTGCGCAAGATTGGACTGAAAGGGAGGACTGGGAGAGCTCACATGCGTTGGAAGCTGAAAGGACGCGCATGGAGGTGCTTCAGTTTGCGCAATGCTCTTCTGAAATGGGAGAATGGTGGGATTGTCCTGTGATGGGAGCTGAAGAGGTTTGGCTTGGATGTCCTCCGTTTGTGCAAGGTTCTTCTGCGAACTCATTTGAAGAGGTGTGATTGAGCTTCCTTCATTCTGCGCATGGCTGTAGTCCACTTGTTGGATGCAACAGTCAGTTTCTTTCAGTTCTGGCTCTTTCTGGCTCTCTTCCCTACAAAGATCATCATTTAGTATATCATCTCGATTTACATAAAAAAACATTTTCACTTAAATAATCAATGATATCTAAATTATCAACAGGTTCTGCTTGATCAGTTTGTTTGGACAAACAGATTTCTGGTTGTGTCTCTTCAGTAGCTTGTTCTTGTACTTGCCAACTTTCATCATCATCCTCCTCATCTTGAAGTTCTTGCTCTCTTCTTAACATGATCGCATTTAATGAGGTGGCCATTTGATCCATTTGCTGTTGCATACATTGCAAAGAAATTGTCAATGTCTTTATCTTCTCTTCATCAAGGTGCATGTTGGGACTTGGAGGTTCTGGTTGGGCTTGATATTCTTGATAATTTTGGTAGTTGTTATCCTCTGCATAATTGAAGTCTGAATAGTCTCCCCAACCTGGATTATATGTATTATGGTAGGGATCATATTCTGGCTGTTCGTAGTATCCTCCAAATGCATGTACTTGTTGGTCATCTTCATAAAGTGTAGGACATTGGGAAGTTAGGTGTCCCACATGTGCACAGATTCTACATGGCTGAGATAGCTGAAGTCGTCGAGCCTGTAGAGCTATGACATAGCTTTCCACAATAGAGGTTAGGTTAGGAATTTGAGGAGGGAGATTATATGTGCTTACCTCATCCATGATTCAGATGTGCAATTGAGATGTTTCAGAAGATGGTTCTGCGCAGAGTGCTCTCTTTTTTATTTTTTTGGGAATTTGGTCCTGAAAGAGAAATAAATAAGTTAAATCAACTCCCCGGCAACGGCGCCAATTTTTGACTCGCGGTTGTCGAAGCCGGTCAAAAATAACCTTTCTGGTTATCAACAATTTACAACTGCAGATAGTGGTGAAATGATCGAATCCACAGAAAATTGAGAACTTACCTATTTCCCTTGTCAAGACCAATAAAATAAACTGAAACAAAAATAAATTGAAAAAGAAGAAAACTGAAAACGAGATAAACTGAAACGAGATAAAACTGAAACGAGATAAAACTGAAAGAGAAATAAACGGAAAGCAAAATAAACTGAAACGAGATATAAGGAGATAAAATTGAAAGAGAAATAAACGGAAAGCAAAATAAACTGAAACGAGATAAAACTGAAACGAGATAAAACTGAAAGAAAAATAAACGGAAAGCAAAATAAACTGAAACGAGATATAACGAGATAAAACTGAAAGAGAAATAAACGGAAAGCAAAATAAACTGAAACGAGATAAAACTGAAAACGAGATAAACTGAAAGCGGAATAAAAATAAATTGCAGTAAAAGTAAAATGGAGGGTTTGAGATTGATTTGATTAACAAACTACTGAAAGCAATTAAAATAAGCGAATAATAAAATAAAAGAGAAATAAATAATAAGAAAGCTCTAGTTGAAGAATTGGATCAACTTCAGTTGTTGGGATTGATCATTGACACTTAGTTTCTTTTGATTGATTCAATATATTAGTTATGGAAATGGAAGACGCTTCTCACCACCATGTCTCTCCTTATGATTAAATCAATTAGGAAACATCCTCTAATTAATTACTAATTAACAAATTGCCAAGGAATATCCTTGGTCCTTAGGCATCAAAACAATTGTTAATTGCATGAAGAGATAGAGAGATCCAATCCTAACTATTCAAACGCATGAGATGTCGTTAGATCATACAATTTCCTTGGTTTTTACACCAAGTGTTCTTATGTTTGAATAATTCAAGCAATTATGGACTTAAATCATCCAAACTAACATATTATTACTTTGCAATCAAGAATCAACGTAGATCTAAACAACAAAGCAATATTGAAATCAAGCATGAAATTGCATGAATATTGAACAACCAAAAGTTAAACAATATTTGATCAAGTCTCCCAATCCATAAAACAACTAAAGTATCACCTAATCTTCAACTAGAATAAAAGATTTCAGCCTCTCATGGCTGAAACAAAATTAAAAATAAAAGAAAAGAAGAAAGGTAGAAGAAGAGATGCGAATTTCGTAGGTGCCTCCCAAGGGGGGGCTTAAAGGTTGTGTGGAGGCTCCTTATGTGTCTTTTTATAGTTGAAAGTGCTGCCCTAGATCATACTTGCTTCCTAATTAGTGAAGAGGTTGTCCAAAGTGCTAAAAAGGAAAGAATCGCGTTGCAAATTCTCCAGAAGGAAGGAGGTGCGCGGATCAGGCTTCAAAAGAGGAAGGATGCGCACGGATTGCAGAAGAGGAAGTGGAGCGCAGTCATTGAATGCAGAAGGGAAAGAAATCTGTCCAGTCTTTCCTTTTTAGGTGGAGCCTTCGTTTGAATTTTGAATGCTGAATGAAGAAGAGGCAAGTCCATCTTTACGAAATCTTGCTGCCTAAATAGGAAGATTTGACTGCTGCAGTGTGTGCATATCTTTGAATGATGAAAGAAAGATCTGCGATTTGAATTTCAAATAATCTTCTAACTGAGCTTTTCTTATTTGCTTTTGCTTCTGCACTTCCCTTATTTGAGGACTTTCCTTTTCTGAAAACTTTCTCTATTTGACACTTTCCATAATTGGCTTCACCTTCTGAATAAGGAAAGAAGAATCTGCAATTTGAATTTCAAAGAATCTGTTGATTACGCTTTCCTTTTCTGGTACTTTCCTTTTCTGGTACTTTCCTTATCAGAAAACTTTCCTTATTTAGCACTTTCCATATTTGAAAACTTTCCTTTTTGGGCACTTTCCATATTTGGCACTTTTTGGCAGTTTTAAGAGCATTTTCTCCAGATTGTCTCTTTACACCTAATATCTGCAAAACATGATTAAAACCACAAAATTAGGTAGAAAAGGTGTAAATAAATATCAATAAGATCATGATAATATGGACTAAAATATGCTCTATCAGTCGTTTTGGTTATTAATAAAAGAAGTTTTTATCATTATTATTTGTTTGCATGTTACATAATAATGATTATCATCCCTGGTTACTTATTATTATGTTGATAATAATAAAACTTAGCTAGTATGATTATTGATTGATAATCATGAGATGATTATGTATATGTTGATATAATTCAATAATCATAGATACTTGTTAGAGAACAAAGTATTGGATGGACCCGCGTTGAGATCACTACATGGGTTATTGTCATAAGTGAATCTCAAAGTAGTTATGTCTTAATCCTTTGACTTGAGATTGTCATAGTTTCCAACATAAGGACTATTATGTTTTGACATAACCAAACATTGTTTTTAATCGGAAAATCATAAAAGTTATGATTGAGCATAATAGAAATTATGTAGAGGATAATGAACAATGAAGATAGGATTTGTCCCCCTCTCTGAGAGAGATATCTTTTGGGCCCCTCGATAAGTGAGACTGAGAAATGCATGGTCGTGCTCAAATGAATTGATAGTGTGATCATTATCATTTGAATTTATCAGTCTACTTAGAGATCGAGAAATCATAAATTTGAATATTATAAGTTTGAATATTATAAGTTTGACATTGACCATGACTTATGTTCAAACTAGATATCGTGTGACAAATGGATTAATACATGTTCTATTTATTAGGCTTTATCGGGCTATTGATCCTCATATTAGTTGGGTTGTCATAATGTCTTGCTAGAGGCCACTTATGACTTATGGGCCTTGCAGGACTGGGCCTATTGCCAATTAGTGTGAGCCTATTGGGTCACACACAAAAAAACATTGTTGATGTGCTATGACATATTAATGGGCTAAAAGCCCATTAATATAATTAATAATAATAAAGTGTTATTATTATTAATCATTAATATAATTAATAATAATAAAGTGTTATTATTATTAATAATATTAATTATTAATTATTTATTATTATGAGATAATAATATTTAAAAGATCTGCAAATCTATCTGTAACTGTTACAAATAAAGGACTCTATCACATAAGATATTTGAGTATCTGTGAGATTGTGATAGTGGATTCTGAACACAACTCTTTTGGGAAAAGAGTTGTGGGAAAACAAAAGACTTAAACATATAAATACTCCTTCTACGAATTGTGGAGATGATGTTAATTTTTGGAAAAAATTCAGTCTAACAGTTGTAGATTGTGGAGCACATAATCTATCTATCTTTGAGAGAGCTAGTACTCTAGAAGGATAGAAGACGTTTGTGTGAATACTATAGAGGGTGTTCGTTTGAAAAAGCAGCACCATCAATCCGCCATTGTATCTTTTGAACGAGATTAACAAGTTAGTCTCATATCCTTCTTATGAAATAAACGAAGCACTCGGATTCTGGGAAACGAAATCCGAGATTTTATTTTTCCGCTGAGCAATTTGGGTTGCAATGATCTATGGATTTCACAACAATCATGGATTCATATCACATATAAATATATCATTTTTGACATCATATGTAAAATGAATTATACGGTTTAATTATCATGCCATTATAGCAAACTTATATCACATATAACACATCAAACATGGCATATTCGACTTAAAAGAAGAGCACAGGTTGGCTCTGATACCATTGTTAGGAAATCCAGAGATTTACTGCAACCCAAATACGCAGCGAAAAAAAATTAAAATCTCTGATTTCCTTTCCGGGATCCGTGTGCTTCGTTTAATTCGAAAGGAAGGATAAGCTACTAACCTATTAGACTCGATGAGAAGATACAATCTCGGACTCAAGGTGCTGCTTTTCAACGAACACCCGCTATGGTATCTACACGAACGTCTCTTATCCTTCTAGAGTGCTAGGTCTCTCAAGGATGGATAGATTATGTGCTCCACAATCTGCAACTGTTAAACTGAATTTTCTAAAAATGTTAACTCCACTATTCGTAGAAGGAGTTTTTATATGTTTCAGTCTTTTGTTTTCCCACAACTCTTTTCATAAAAGAGTTGTGTTCAGAACCCACTATCACGATCTTACAGATACTCAAATATCTTATATAATAGAGTTATGTTCATAACCAACTATCACAATCTCGCAGATACTCAAATATCTTATGTGATAGAGTTTTTTATCTGTAACAGTTACAGATAGTCTGCAGATCCTTTTAAATATTATTATCTTATAATAATAAATAATTAATATTAATAATACTAATACTTTATTATTATTAATTATACTAATGGGCTTTTAGACCCTTAATATAGCACATCAATAACGTTCTTATGTGTGATCCAATAGGCTCACATTAATTGGCAATAGGCCCAGTCCCACAAGACCCATAAATCATAAGCGGCCTCTAGCAAGACATTATGACTACCCAACTAATATGAGGATCGATAGTCCGATAAAACCTAATAAATAGAACATGTATTAATCCCTTTGTCACACGATATCTAGTTTGAACATAAGTCATGGTCAATGTCAAACTTATAATGTTCAAACTTATGATTTCTCGATCTCTATGTAGACTGATAAATTCAAATGATATTGATCACACTATCAATTCATTTGAGCACGGCCATACATTTCTTAGTTTCACTTATCGAGAGGCCTAGAAGATATCTCTCTCAAAGAGAGGGATAAATTCTATCTTGATTGTTCATCATCCTCTATATAATTTCTATTATGCTCAATCATAACCTTTATGATTGTCCGATTAAAGACAATGTTTGGTTATGTCAAAACATAACAGTCCTTATGTTGGAAACTATGACAATTTCACTTATGACAATAACTCATGTAGTGATCTCAGTGCGGGTCCATCCAATACTTTATTCTCTAACAAGTATCTATGATTATTGAATTATATCAACATATACATAATCATCTCATGATTATCAATCAATAACCATACTAGTTATATTTTATTATTATCAACATAATAATAAGTAACCAGGGATGTTAATAATTATTATGTAATATGCAAACAAATAATAATGATAGTAAAACCACTTTTATTAATAACCAAAACGACATACAAAAAAGGTCTAAGATAATGGCTTAGGGCAAATACACTAACAGTCTAAATAGACATGTGGGCACTTTTACGATTTAGTTCTACCTCCCTCTTCCTTTATATGGTTTATGAGCTTTCCTTATTTAAAAATGCATGGAATTGAAAATAGTAATTTAGGTAATTCAGTGGGTAATTCTAAAAGTAATTTTACATGTTAGAAATATGATTTGACATGCTTAGGATTTGTGTATCACTTTGGCATGAAAATGGTCAAGTAGTAAAGACTATAGGACAAGTTGACGATAAAATGAGTTCAAGATGCATGAAAAAAAACTTAGTGAACACCTTATTAGTTATGTGCTAAAAAAACTTAGAAATTATGCATGTTTAGGAATCCCATTTTAGTGAAAATTGAACTATGGTATGAAATTAACTTAGGAGCATAACTAATAAGGCAGCATGGTGATCATTTCACTTTAAATCAAGTAGAAACTTCATATGCTTAAATTGAAGAATGTGCATAATTTAAGTGCTTTGTTAGTAAAATGCGTGTATAAACTAGTTTGCATGACCCCTAAAGGGATTTTCTACTAAATACACTAACAAATAATAAGAAATTAATGTAGGGGATTAGTGATGGTTCTTAAGTAAATTCCAGGCAAGAAGGGTGCCTAACACCTTCTTCCACTCGTACCCACTATCCTGAATATAGATCATTAGGTCATGGAATATGAAGTACAGTGGACCTCTACTAGAGATAAGTCTCTCAACCACGTCCTTCACTACTTTTATTAAGATGGTGACTCCTTTCTTTCGCTCTTCACTGAGCGAAAAAAGATTTGGATCCTATGGTAGTCTTAACCAACCTTTACTCGATCTTTAAATTCATCTCATTCTAAAACTTAAATATCGTGGAATCACACACCAAAATCCTTTTGAGCAGCAGACCACTCCTCTTATCTTAATCAAAAGATTTCCTTTTTCTACCATGAAAGAATATTAAAAATTCTATTGGAACACTCAAGGTGTCGCCACTTACTCCTTTGTCTTCCTAGGTGTTCTTTTCTTCTCTTTGTTACTTTAAAGGTAACTCATTTATGATTTTAATTAAATCATGGAGTAAAACACTTCATTCACATGTTATTTTTTAATTTAAATGTTGTGAATATCCATTGAATCATTCTTGAGTGCAATTTTGAGGGTAAATATTTTGTACATGTTTAAAAGAGTTTGGAAGAGGTAAATTGCTACTGTTCAAAATTTAATTTGGACAGGAGTTGATTTTTAGTTTAAAAATATTTTTATTGAATTCTTTACAAAATTCATGCAATTTTCATTTATATTTTGCTAATTTGGGTTTTTATTAAATTAGTTATGGTTTTTCAAAATTGAGTTAAACAATCAAGTATGTCTGGATGTTTGCAGATAATACTACCACTTGCAAAGGTAATATCTTGAGTCTCTGATTATCAAATGATTTTTAAATCTAAAATTAATTTGATAATATTTAATAAATTTTGTCTTTTGCATTTTTCATTTTTCAATCTTTAACATAGCGCCATATCGTTTGGCAAAGCAATGCTCAAAATCTATTTAATTTTGTAGTAGCCAAATGGCGAGGACTATATTTCTCAAACAACACGTCCTTTTGAGATGGAACTTTCACGAATGCTGTTTTTGGTGTTTTGGGAATGTCCCTTATATTTTTTTGAGGCTATTTGCTATTTCTTTAATATTTTTCTTTTTGGTGTCTAAATCTGCCAAAATTAGATATAAATTTTTGATAGGTTCAATTTTCTTTTTTTGGTATTTATTGATTTTTCTCGTTTAATTTTATATACTTGATCCATTTTCTATCATATTAATATATGTTTGAGTTGGAACAGGAACTAGAAGATGGATAAGACTCTCTGAGAGCCGTAGCTTAGGCGAAATTCCATACAAGATGAAATTGTGATCTTACTAGAATTCCTTTTACTTTAGAATTTTGTTTTTATTTAAATTTTAGACCTAATGTTTAGTTAATTAATTTATAGATTTTTATTATTTTGCTTTATTTCTTGACTATTATTATTTTATTTTATCTTGCTAATTATTTTAATTAAATAAGTACAAAAAGAGTTGAAAAGCCAAATTGCCCTTTATGCACCAACCTGGCTGAAGCCTTCAATCCCTTGAAGTGCAAATTTTTTCTTTGATGGACACATGAAGCCCATAATGGAGGTCCGAATGGAGTATTCTTTAAGACCTTTTGCAAAGGTTTACGAGCTTAAGGCCTTGTAAAATATTAAGATTAATTTTTTTTTTATTTTTTTATTAATTATTTTAGAATGTAATTTTTTTCTCTTCCCTCCTTCCTTTAAGGCCTTAGGATTACTTATTTTTAATCTCTATTATCCTTTCTCTTTCTATGCATAACTTTAATGGCTTTCTTCACCTAAATATGCATAAAATTGAACTTAATAAATTAGGTAGTTTACTTTGGTAAATTTAAAAGAAATTATGCACATTAAAGACATAGTTTACATATTTAGGGGTTGTTTTAGACATTTCCATAAAAATGAGTAAGTAATAAATACCTTAGATAAAGTTAACCATAAAATGGACTTAAGATTGCATACTTAGAAGCCTATTGGACAACCATGCATATTTGCCATGTTTGCCGAAATCGTACCTATACACCATGCATGTTTTAGAAACCCTACTTTGATGCAAATTGAACAATTGCATGAAATAAGATTAAGAGCATGTTTAATAGGGAAACTTAGTAATTTATTTACATAATTATAGTAGATGCTTCACATGCTTAGGTTAAAGGATGCGTGTATAATAGATATTCTATGTGCTAAAATGCATACGAGTTTAACTGCTTGTATTTACCTGAAAAATATTTCCTAATTAATACATTAAGGCATAATATGAGAATCATTGAAGAGAGTTGATACTGTTTTTTAGGTAAATTCCATACGAGAAGGGTCCCTAACACCTTTCTTCTTCCGTACCCACTTTTTGAACATAGACCATTGAGTCATTGAATAATAAGGATAGTGGACTTATGCTAGGGGTGAGTAGGACAACCACATCCTTCATTTTGTCCTTGTTCTCATTAGGGTGGTGACTCATTTTCTCTACTCGTTATTGAGCAAATAAAATATATGGATCCTATAGTAGTGTTATAAGAGGACGAGATCCTAACCAGTCTTGGAGAATTTATACACCCACATTTGTTTTGAAAGTCTCTATTGATGCCACTCCTAAAGAGGTAGTGAAGGTTTTGCTAGTTCAAGAATAAGACCATATTATCTTTGACAACTCTAATATGCTTATGGAGGTAAACCATAGTTGTCCAATTATTCATCATTATTGAGGTTACGGGATGGAATGTGCCTCAAATAATGGTAGATGATGGGTTTGCCATGAACATATGCCCATTGGAAGTCTTTTCTAAATTGGAGATGGAGCCATCATAATTGACGGGTTTTGATATGGTTGTTCATGCCTATGATGACTCAAAGAGAGAGGTAGTTAGGGTTTTCAAAACCGTTTTCAAGTTTGAACCGATCAAGACAAATGTTGAGTTCAAGTTCCCATATATTCCACTTGTGTTCTCTCTACTTTTGGGATAAGTTTCCAGCTACAATCAAGAAAGTGTACCGTGAGGTCTTCCGTATGTACGCTTCTAGCTACAATCAAGGCCTAAAGGCAGTTATAGATGCTCCCTCCACTCCATTAGCGGTCCTGCGAGCTCTCGAAGCCTATTCCGACGGCGAAAAGGTGCGCTACGGAGAGGACGACAATCCCCTGCCTAGGGGAGCTCCTCCCCCGCTAGCTGGACCTCAAGGAGAGGACACTGTAGATAAGCCCTTGAAAGATCTTATTAGTTCAGGCTTCCCTTCCCCTGCTGTATCTGTAACACATTCTAATGAATAAATAAAGATATTCTCTTTTGTGCACTTTGTCTTTGTTTTTTATTGTATTTTCTCTCCTGTTTTCTGACTTGAAACTTTGTGTATGATGACCTGTGGATGTTAATAGTTTCGTATATTCCATCTCAGTGTATTTTCACTTGTATACTTAGACTATTTTTTACTGTATGATTTTCTTTACCTTTCTGAGCTATTTAGTCCTTTGGAACTTAATTTGACCGCGCTTATTTCTGCTTGTATACTTAACTAATTTTCTAAGTGTGTGACTTTCTTTGCTCTTCCGATCTGTTTAGTCCTTTGGGACTTAGTTTGACCACACTTATATATTGAATTATCTTCGTTTTTTGGCTTGCTAGCTTGTTTTAGCTTATCTTAGCGTGAAGTTCTTTGGGCTGTATGTTCAGCTTGTAAACTTAACTTGCTTAGCTTACTTATCCTGTATTAATGAATTTAAGTTGTCCTTTGTGCAATCTACCAAGTGGATATATCCAAGCTGTGAGCTCAGGTATATATCAAAATTTTTATTATGTATTCAGCTTGTAAGTCTTTCTCTGTTTTTACAAAAGTACTTAGGCTATTTTTCTACGACCTCTCCTGGGCCACAAGCTCGGTTATATCGTTCTTAATTTATTTTCATGTATTTGCTTTGTGAGCTTGTCCGCACTTATGAGAACAATTGTCTTATATTTAAGCTATTTCCGTGTATTGTGGGCCATAGAGCCCATCCGTACTGCGAGCTCGGACGTTCTATGCTTAGCCTATTTTATCATTATAGGCTGCGAGCCTATCCGTGTCGTGAGCTCGATTATTTTTATGCTTAGGCTATTTTGCGTGTTTTATAGTCTATAAGCTCGTTCGTGCTCTGAGCTCAGTCGTTTTACACTTATCTTATTTTATCATGTGTTTATAGACTGCAAGCCCGTCCGTCTCGTGAGCTTGATTATTCGGATTTTTGTTTTCCGTACCTTGGAGCTTCGAGCTCTTTTGTGAGATCGGGCTCAAGTTTTTATTTACTTATTTTTCTGTGTTGATCTTCTTTCTCTCAGTCAGTTTTGTGATGCCAGCGGTCTTTTTTGAGACCGGTCACCTACCTCACTGAGGGCTTCTTCCTCTCAGTCGGTTTTGTGGTATCGACAGTCATTTTTCTAGACCAGTCACCTACCTCATTGAGGGCTTCTTCCTCTCAGCCGGTTTTATGATACCGGCATTCATTTTTCGAGATCGGTCACCTACCTCACTGAGGGCTTCTTCCTCTCAACCGGTTTTGTGGTGCCAGCGGTCTTTTTTTGAGACTGGTCACCTACCTCACTGAGGGTTTCTTCCTCTCAGCTGGTTTTGTGGTGCCGGCGGTCTTTTTTCGAGACCGGTCACCTACCTCACTGAGGGCTTCTTCCTCTCAACCGGTTTTGTGGTGCCGATGGTCTTTTTTCGAGACCGGTCACCTACTTCACTGAAGGATTCTTCCTCTCAGCTGGTTTTGTAGTGTCGGCAGTCAATTTTTGAGACCGATCATCTACCTCACTGAGGGCTTTACAAGGGTTTACATTGCATGTTCCTTAAGGAAAATACCTCTTCAAGTGTTGGATGTTCTAGACGTGAGGCTCCGAGTTCTCTTGTAGGTCTTGAATCCGGTATACCCCAGGCCCGATGACTTTAGTTATCTTGAAGGGACCTTCCCAGGTTGGTGTCAGTTTGCCCACAACTGCTCTCTTCCCAGTTGCTTCCAATCTCCTCAAGGCCAGGTCTCCAGCTTTCAGGCTCCTCTCTTCGACCTTTTAATTGTAGTACCAGCTGCCTTCTGCTAATAAGCATCAGTGCGTATTTGAGCCTCTTCTCTGATTTCCTCTAGGGCATTCAAGTTGCTTCTCAACTTCTCCCCATTGGTATCCTCATTGTTGAACTGGACCCTATGAGAGGGAATCTGCAACTCTATAGAGACTACTGTCTCAGTTCCAAATGCTAATGCAAACAGTGCCTCCTTTGTTGGCATCTGAGGTGTAGTTCGGAATGCCCATAGGATGCTATTAAGCTCGATTGCCTAATTCTTCTTTGCTCTATCCAGCTGCTTTTCAATCCCTGAAGGATAGCTCGATTCGTCACTTCTGTCTATCCATTTGTTTGGAGGTGAGCAACTGAGGAGAACTTCTGCCATATGCCCATATTCCTCATGAAATCCTTGAAGGACTTACAGTCAAATTATTTGCCATTGTCTAATATGAGTGAACTCGGTTCCCAAGTCTGCATATGGTGTTGCCCCAGACGAAGTCTATCACCTTGCGAGTTGTGATTGTGGGTACGGCTTCTACCTCAGGCCACTTAGAGAAGTACTCCATAGCTACTATCATGAATCTCTTCTGCCCCGTAGTTTTTGGGAAAGGGCCTAGGATGTCAATTTCCCACTGTGAGAACGGCTAGGGGTTGGATATATTGGACTGCGGAGTGGCCGGGCTGTTAATGGCATTGGCAAACTTTTGACAGACGTCACATCTTCTGACGAACACTTGTGTTTCTTTTTTAACCGTAGATCAATAATACCCTTGCCTGAAAATTTTATTTGCCAATATAGTTGCCTCTTCATGGGCTCCACAAACTCCCTAGTGCACCTCCTGAATTACCCTGGCGGCCTCCTCCAGGCCCACACATCTCAGCCACGGGCTACACTTCTCCCTCCGATACAAGGTTCCTTTTATTGCCTGGTAATTGATGGCCTTAGCCGCGATTCTTCTTGCTTCTGCTTTGTCTTCTAGCAACTTTTCGACCTCTAAGTATTCCAGGTACGGGGTCATCCAGCTTCGCTCTTCTTCAATCTGCATTACAGTGGTTGGTTTCTCAAAAGTAGGGACATTAATGTGTTGTATGTATACTTCGTCCGGGAGCTGTTCCAGTTCTTCTTCGGACAATTTGCTGAGTAGGTCTGCTTCTTCATTTTCTTACTTGGGTATCCTCTGATATTTTATAGCAATCCCTTGTTCACCGAGCTCGACTTCCACGGCTCGTACCCTGGCCAGATACTTTTGCATGACGAGGTTCCTTACCTGGTATGCCCCTGTTATTTGGTTGATTATTAGCTGGGAATCACTGTTTATCTTGAGGTTGATTGCCCCCACTTCTAGCGCTATCTACATCCCATTTATGAGGGCTTCATACTCGGCCATTCGAATTGCAAGCCGCACGCCCATCTTCTCCAAGCCGCCGATTCCTTCCTCTTCTTCTCTTTCTTTTATTTTTTTTTTGTTTCAGCTATGAATGGCTGAAACCTCTTTTTCTAGTTGAAGATTAGGTGAAACTTTAGTTGTTTTATGGATTGGGAGATCTGAACATACATTGTCAATCTTTTGTTTTTCAATATTTATGCAATTTCATGCTTAATTTCATTGTTGCTTTGTTGTTTAGATCAATAGGGCTCATTGATTCTTGATTGCAAAGTTATAATTTGTTAGTTTGGATAGTTTTAAGTCCGTAATTGCTTGGATTATTCAAATACAAGTAATTCTTGGTGTAAAAACTAAGGAAATTGCATGATCTAGCAATATCACCATATGTTTGGGTAGCTAGAATTAGGTCTGTCTATTTCTTAATGCAATTGACAGTTGTTAGATGTCAAAGGCCCAAGGACGTTCCTTGGCAACTTGTTGATTAGTAATTAATTAGAGGACGTTCCCCAATTAATCTATACTTAAGGAGGGATATGGTGGTGAGAAGCATCTTCCACCTCCATAACTAATTTATTGAATCAAATAAAGGAATATTTGTGTCAATGATCAAGCCCAACAACTGAAGTGGATCCAATTCTTCAACTAGAGCTTTTTTCATATTGAATTTCTTTACTTTAATTATTTGCTTTACTTTGTTGCTTTCAGTATTAGTTTAATTCATCAATCTCAAACCCCCCCCCCTTTATTTTACTTTCAGTTTATTTATTTGGTCTTGATAAGGAGAATAGGTAAGTATCAATTCCCTATGGATTTGATCATTTTACCACTATTACAATTGTAAAATTGTGGATAACCAAAAAGGTTATTTTTGACCAGTTTCGACAATCGCACAGTCATGCAGCATTTACCCTAGCCAGTGGGCAGTATTTTGGAGCTGGAGAGCCATATTTTTCAGCTCCTGGTTAGATAGAGTGGTTTTGGGTGTGTTCCTTGCCTATTTTAGCGAGGGGTTAAACAATACAGGTGGTTAGTTTGATGGGGCTGTAGGGCTACAGAACGAGAATTGCTGACCTTCATGAGTAGAACTCAAGTCGTTTGGGGTATTGGTGGTATGATTTCCGTTATGGTTCGCTATGTGGATCTTAATGGGTGTTATGAGAATGTAAACTCCAGTGACGGAAAGATCTCCTTTGTTCCCATAGACGGTGTCAATTGATGATCTGTGATCCAAAAAGAAGTAGATTTTCTATGTGTATGAGAAAAACTTAATCTGAATGGGTCGTGCTCATCTCTTTTATTCCTTTTTTTTCTTGTCCTCTAGTGACGCATAATTGCCACCTTGCTACAGTGCCACCTATCATTGTCACTTAGATCCGTACGTATAGGCGTACCTGCCTGCTCACCATCATCAAATGACCATTTAATTCCCTTCAAGCACTTGTGCTAATAGGGTCGCAGTATAGCTGGGCTTGCTCTCTTAACTCCCGTCACGTCAGATTAGCTGAGTTCCTCTCTGATGAATCCGAGCCCTCAGTCAATCCGGCCTACTTCAACCGCGGGTTGGGTGGTGTGCTAATGGATCAGTTTACACAGTGGGTTCTGATGGATTTTGGACCTGACTCTTCTATCAGGGCTAGACCTCAGCCTGGGCGCCAGTGACCCAACGGTTATCAATAAGTATTCCTAATCCACTATATTAGAATTAATACTATAGCTTTGTTCAGCAATTATTTTGAAAATAGTATTCGGTATTTTTACTCAATCAAAATACTATTATTTAGTGATTGAGAGAGGTTTATAAAAAGTTATTTTTTATAATAATTCATTAAACACTTCGAACAATTATTTAGAATAACAGTTAACGGCTACTACAATTGTAATATTGTAGATTTGAGCAAGCATAGCAGTTAGTGTCGTGGTTTTTCACTTTTTTCTATTGCTATTTTCTCTTTGATAATTGGTTGATAGAAGTTGACTGCGAGGCCATCATCCATATGCCTGCCTAGCTACAACCCTTTATCACCCATTCTACAATCACATTAGATATTTAAACAAACTGCTAGTTTTTACACTGCATTTTATCATGTAAGAACATGCCTAATTGCCAATTTAACTCTATATATATATTTTTTAATTTTTAATATTATGGATAACTTAAAATCTCCAATATCTTGTAATATTTGATGATACTATGTGAATCGATAGAAACAGTGTAAAGTTTATAGCTAACTCAATAATAAAAGTTCCATAAAAGAACAGGAGCAGGCTATTGTTAAATAAAATGTCTTATTTTTTTAATAAAGATTCAATAATGAAGAAAATCACAAAAAAATGATAAAACAAATCAAAACCGCAATACACTTGTTTTGATTATACAATAGTAATATTTTTGTTATTAATAAAAATTCACAGATATCCCATATTTTAGTTCTGCAACCTGGGGCCCACAATAACGACATATAGAACTATGGACTGAAGACATTATACCAGATAACCTAAAGCAAAAACATCAAAATCCTGCTTAAAAAGCAAGTATAGAACTTACACAATATCTATCTATTAAATCCATCCAAAGTCTATAAATAACATCAGTTTACTGCCCCATAAAGCCCTTTTCAACATAAAACATTTCCTCAACGATAATCAGTCTCACATGAACATTCATTGGTTCTGTCAAATTATGTATTGTCTGTCAAATTATGCATGTCCTCTAATCAGTACACAATCACATAAATGCAAGTCTGAATATGAACATTTTTTCCAAGTCAAAGCTCAATTCTTTCCATTTCTTTGCCTGCTCTCAATTCTGCTCGCGTAGGTTCTCCTGTGGGGTTAAAGGAAAAGGGTGAGTTTGGAAGCATGCGATTAGTCATGTTAAACTGTTAAATTGGATTTATAGCAAAATATTAAGTTAATAACTGAGGGGAAAATAATATTCATGCCTTACCAAGACTTTAAGCTTCACAAAATAATGAACTATCTTAGCGTGCATGCACACACATATATATTTATGTAATGCACATCAAAAAATTGGGCAAAGGTGAAAAAATGGCAACACTAAGAATTTTCCCCCTTCTCTAATTTCAAAGTATTCAATTCTTAAAAGTAATTTTATTCCATTCAAGAGAAAAAATTACTAGTGAGTTGAAGGAGAAGCCATGTGGAATCCAAATGCTCTACAGGAAATAAAGAGAGAGTAAGTTATCTTTGTGCATACCTGCATTAGATTCACTTGATTCCTTTATCCTTTTAGGGTCTCCCCCTTCGCTAGAGCTACCAATTTCACATCCACTAGATTCAGCCCTATTGCAGCTTTCGTCATCCCGGTATCTCTTAGTAAATGTGCCTTCTTCTTCCATTGGTTTCCCATTATCTTCGTTGATTACATCAAAATTCTCAAAAGAAGTACAGCCTTGGATCAAGGCAGAACTGCAGGATTTATCTTCATAGGGAAACAGAAGACGGACACCACATTTTTTAACAGTGCAACAATGTAAGGGTTTTTTGTCCTTGTCTACAGCATAGAACCTAAATGATGTATCATTATCTGCTTCCTCACCTTTAACTGCCATAAGATATAGACTGTGGTCATACAGCATGAAGAGATGATCTGATCCATTAAAACTGAGACCGAGTTTACCCTTCTGTCCACAATACCAACCATCCAAATGGCAATAAAGATCTTGGTAATCGGACTCACATCTGATACTGAAAAATGAGCCATCATAAGATTCCTTGAATGCAACAACAATACAGAAGGCAAAACCCAAGAACTTAGGATGATGCCACTGTTGAGGCAGCCTAACGGTAACTGAAGTTCCAATACTTCGATAGCTAAACCATTCTGGAATATCACTCCCAGGGAAACCAAATGTAACTGAAGACGTTGGATAAAAACCCTGCAACATATTAACATGAAATTTAGTATGAGAGAGAGAGTGAGAAAATATAAAAACATGCAGACAGAGATAGACAGACAAACCCAGTACGTTTCTGACAAGCAATCGCCATAAGCTGAGTTTTCTGTTTAGCATCAGCCAGAATATTTCTGAGTGCATTTTGATCCAAACTGGAGCAATTTGTAAATAGGAACATATGGCGATTAAGTGAATCAAGCCACTTTGGAAGAACAGCATGCAATAGTTACTAGGGCAGCTTTCTCTTCTTTAGCTTTCACAACATCTCGGAAGGCAGTCTCCTGAGCACTAGCTCTTTTATTCTCAAGCTCTAATAGAGCACCCAAAAGCTACAAAAACAAGCAGACAAGTCAGCAAACGACTAGAAAACCCCAAGGCAAAAGAAAGAGTAAGGAAACTTACAAGAAGAACTTATCTCTTAGAAGCCCCAAAAAGGTCCTCCTCTATCCGGGTAGTGAATGAGTTTGATTGCTCAGTGGACTTAATCACTTTGAAAATTGTACTCACCATCCGAGGATGGGATGGCTCGAAGAAGTGGTTGCTCAGCAGCTTAGTAATTGAGGTAGGATTAGAATTAGGGCTCAATTGAAAAGACAACCTTGACTCATTGGAAATTAAGGCGGTGGGAAGAACCCCACTAGCCTCTTGAGACTGGCCTTCCTTGCCTTTGCCCTTGCCCACTTTATCTAAAGAGAGCTTTCTCATAAGAGAGGAAGATGAAGTCCCCTTTTGAAAGGAGACTAGCTCAGATTCCCTCACCAGCCTCCTCTTTCTTGCCGTCCCTAAAGCAGTAGTGGTCATCTTCTGAGGCAAGCGAGATTTTTTTCACTTCACGCCTCCAATGACCTCCTCAGCAGGAGAAGACCTGTCAGGGCTTACCACTGCCCTTACTATGGCAACTGTAATACCCGGCTAGACTCCGGTATCGGAATCCCTACCGTCCGGTGGGAATTCGGATGTCGGAGACCTCTAGAAGGGTAAAACTATGATTTTATGAAATGTTTTCATGTATTTCATGTTTTTAAGTAAGAAATTTAATGAGTTTTTGCATAAAAAATCTTTGGAGGAAAACCCAGGTTCGGCCGCCGAACTTTGAGGTTCGGCCGCCGAACATGCATGCTTTCGGAGGGACTTTAGGCGCCCGAAAGTTTTGAGTGAGGGAAATGCAGGTTCGGCCGCCGAACCCCAAGTTCGGCCGCCGAACCTTGCATGCATGCGGAGGCACCTTCGGCCCCCGAACGTGGCCTGGCCAGCCACTATAAAAGGGACCCTTAGCCGAAATGGGCGAGGTTTTCTCCCATTTTCGGCCACAACAAGCTTCCGATCTCCCTCTCCTCAAATCTTGTGTTCTTTCACTAGATCTCCTCCATCTTTCTTGAGTTTTAAACCCACATTGCAAGTTTTAAGCTTTAAAGGCAAGTTTTGGAGCTTTGGAAGTTCAGGAGCTCTCGTGCTTGGATCTCCGAGTTGAGTCGTCTCTTCCTCGATCTTCAAGAGGTAAGAGCCGATCTTAAGCTCAATGTATGTTTCAAATGAGTTTCATGAAGTTTTAAGGGGTAGAGAAGCATGTTAGAGTTAGTTGAGCATATGTTAGGTTTATGTGATTTTTGAACAATGTGACTTGCTTGAAGTGTTGTAGTTGGGGCATATGTTTGTATGAGGCCCCTAGGAACTGGTATGATGTGTATGCATGAGTAGAATCAAGTTTATGCAAGTTTTGAGGCGTTTTGGAGGCTGTGGACTCAAGGGAGCCAAGTTTCTGCCCTTCGGCAGAAACTCAGGTTCGGCCGCCGAAGTGACTTTCGGCCGCCGAACCCCCTTGTGGAGGCAGTTTCGGCTGCCGAAGCCTGCCCCCGAAACTCAAGGTTCGTCTCTGTCTGGGAGGTTCGGCCGCCGAAAGTGCCGCCGAACCTGCATGACTTTCGGCTGCAGAGGGACTTTCGGCCGCCGAACCTGCCGCCGAAAGTGCCCTGTTCAGCCATTTCTTGCATGTTTTCATGTGATGTTTTCAGGATGTTTTAGGGGGTTTTTGGGGAGCTTTTCAGAGTCACGTTCATGTATGTTTGGTGCCTCATTTGAGTCCACCTGTGTAGGTTCGGACCCGAGGAACCGAGACCCCCGGTTGTGAGATAGTTGTTCAGAGTTCGTTGTCAAGCTTCAGTTACCAGGTGAGTGGAACAACCCCTTAAGTTTTAAAGTAAATGAATAAATGAATGAATCATAAAGCATTGCCCATGCATCATTATGCCATGCACTATTAGGTTGTTTGCATTAGAATTCACGAATATGTTGCATTGCATACTTTGTTGTTGATGCGGATGAATGTTGAATGATCCATTAGCCCTTGTATGTCATGATAGCCTATGTGAGTCCAGGTGTGCCTGCTACGGCTCTACGCCCCTGGCACTATGAATGATTATGGAAGTCCGGGTGTGCCTGCTACGGCTCTACGCCCCCGGCATGCATAAGTAAGAAAGATAGGGGCTAAATGGTGACAAGTTCATCCTTGTTGTGAAATGTTTGTGTTGTGACGCATACATGAAAGCATGAATAAGAAAAAGAATGAAAATAAAAGTTATATGATAATAATAAAAATAAAAATGAATAATAATGTACCTAAAAATGGAGGAATTAAAACAAATGTTTTTAGTTTCCGCTCACTGGGCTTTTAGCTCACCCCACTCCCATTATCCCCAGAGTTGCAGGTACAGGAGAGATCAAGAAGTCGGCTAGAGTGAAGTCAAGTCATATGTATGTAATAGCTAGAGTATGTGGACATGACATATGATAAGAATGTAATGTAAAGTTTGAACAGTCATGTTTATGTAATTATGTTATTGAGGATAGATTTGTGCTTGACCATAGTATATGTTAATCCCTTGGTATGTACATGATATTATTATATGATGTGTATGTGAACCAACTCAACACAGATTTTATACTGCCATTGAGGCTTTGATGAAATCCCACAGAGGGATTAATGTTTATGTATATGATGAATACAGTGCATGCACAGGTTGAGTTTGGTGTATGAAGAAAAAGAAAAGTTTTAATTCTTAAGTATGTTTGTTGATCATGTATGGGATTAAACAGGTATACAGGAAGTATGTAGGCTTGCTACGGGTCCCGGCGGCCTTAAGCCGATCTGGATCCTAGCGCCGGTAACGGGTCGGATTTCCGGGTCGTTACAGAGTGGTATCAGAGCCCTAGGTTCATATGATCGGACCTAGAGTGTCGGGCTCATAGATGTTCTAGAAGGTCAAGCACACTAGGAAAATCATGTCCACTAGGATAGGATGTAGAGTCCTGTCAATATGATGATATGATATGCCATGATGATATGCATGTGCATAAATGCTATGATGTGATGCTATGTATGTGATGAGGGTTCATGTGTTTTCACATGAACCATATGATGCTAATGATTGTTTATGCTATGTGCTGTTTTTCAGAAGATAGAATGAGAGGAACTCGTCGATCTGCACGATTGACTGGAGTGCCACCTCAGGACGAGGGCACTGATGCCCGTCCTCCAGCATTGCCTAGGGCAATGTCCAGTAGGTCCAACAGAGACAGAGTAGCTAGAGACCCTAGAAGGTCTTTAGATCTGGGAAGAAGCAGATCGGTAAGGGGAACAGTGCAGGGAGGAATGTCTGAGGATATGGAAGTAGATCAGAGGAGGGATGGCAGTCTCGGTGTGAGCATGCCGGAAGAGGGCATGGGAGAATCAGAAGGAGGCACTCAGGCCTCAAGTTATGTCCAGCCACATCCCTACCCACCCTATTCACACCATCCAGGGTATTCGATGGGAGGTACATCGGATTACCCCAGTTTTAGCCCTTATCCTCCACATATGCCATACCCACCTTACTACCCACCATACTCTCAGTACCCCATGTACCCACCTCCACCTCCCTATACCAGTACAGCAAACCCTAACCCAGGGGATGTTGTACCTCCACCACCACCAGTATCTACTGTCCCGGAAACACAAGTACCCAAACCTACCTCATCTGGAGGGAGCAAGGTCAAGATGACCGATTATATGAAGCTGGGTGCTCCCCAGTTTGAAACCGGTGATGATCCGTTCGTGTATTTGGAACGGGTCAAGGCAATTACAGATGAGATAGGGGCTGACGACAGTAGAGCCATTCAGATGGCCGGGTTCACGCTTAAGTGCAAGAAGGCACGGGAGTGGTTCAAGAATTATGTGAACCCGAGAGTGGACAGCATGAATTGGGAAGAGTTTTCAAACGAGTTTGCAGGATGGGCTTTCCCTGATAGTTCAAGGGAATTGAAGATGATAGAATTCGAGCAGTTGAGGCAAACTGATGACATGAGTGTAGACGAGTACACAGACAGGTTCCTGGAGTTGTTGCCATATGCTGGGCTGAATTTGGACACAGATCAAAAGAAGTCAAGGAGATATATTATGAGGCTGCACTCCAGGTATTCCTCTTTGGTACAGTCAGCAGAGAGAGAGAGTTTCCATGCCATAGTGGATATGGCTAGGAGAATGGAGGCTAGTGCTATCGTTGAGGGGAAGGTAAAACAGTCAGTGGCACAGTCTTCTGGTTCCAAGACCCCAGGTGGGGAAAGGGTAGACTCTTCTTCTCTGAGTACAGCAGTTGCAGGCAGTAAGAAGTGGGACAGAGGCCACAGAAAATCTAAGAAGAATAAGTTCTGGAACAAGATCAAGTCAGGTCTGGGTTTAGGCAGTGGCTCAAGCTCTGTTGCAGAGGTTACAGCATGTATGAGATGTGGGAGACCACACAAGGGAGTATGTCTGGCAGGGACAAACACATGTTTCAGATGCGGACAGGCGGGTCATTTGGCTCGAGACTGTCCTAGAGGAGCCTTTACAGCACCGTCTCAGCAGACAACCTCCGGCAGTGTGGTGCAGCCAGTAGCTCCAGCCGCAACACAGGCCAGTGGCAGAGGCAGAGAGAGAGGGTCAGCCTCTTCATCAGCAGGATACAGAGGTGAAGGTCCATCAGCTCCGGCACGGATCTTCACAATGACTCAGCAGGAGGCCAACACATCCAACACCGTGGTGGCAGGTAATCTCATCATTGGTTGTTCAGATGTGTATGCCTTAATGGACCCGGGTGCATCTCATTCTTTTATTGCTCCGAGAGTCGTGGAGAGGGTAGGATTGATGGTCTCTGGGTTAGAGTGTCCCCTATGGGTCAGTGGACCCAAGTGTGACCCGTCAGTGGCAGAGGCAGTCTGCCAATGTAGTCCAGTTTTCATAGAGGGAAGATGCCTTTCCGCCGACCTCGTGGTTCTAGATTTGACAGATTTTGACGTCATTCTAGGGATGGATTGGTTATCGACCCATGGTGCTACCTTGGACTGTAGAGACAAGGTAGTCAGATTCAGAGATCAGGATGGGTCAGAGGTCGTCTTCAGAGGAGACAAGAGGGGTACACCTAGAGGTCTGATCTCAGCTCTTCAGGCTCGTAGGTTGCTTAGGAGGGGATGTCAGGGGTTTCTAGCTCATGTGAGGAAGTTAGATAGTTATGTCAGAGAGCCCGCCTCAGTGCCTGTGGTGAGTGAGTTCTTAGATGTTTTCCCAGACGAGCTTCCAGGACTACCACCTGCAAGGGAGATAGAGTTTGAAATAGAGCTGATGCCTGGAACTAGGCCTATCTCTATCCCTCCCTACAGGATGGCGCCAGCAGAGTTGAAAGAGCTAAAGGAACAGTTGCAAGAACTGGTGGACAAGGGTTTCATCCGACCGAGTACCTCACCTTGGGGTGCTCCAGTGCTCTTTGTAAAGAAAAAGGATGGATCCCTTAGGCTTTGTATCGACTACAGACAGTTGAACAAAGCCACCATCAAGAACAAGTACCCTTTGCCGAGGATCGACGATCTATTCGACCAGCTAGCAGGAGCAGGTTGTTTCTCCAAAATAGATCTGAGATCAGGGTACCATCAGTTGAGGATAAGGAATGAAGATGTACCGAAGACAGCTTTCAGGACCAGGTATGGGCACTATGAGTTCCTTGTGATGCCGTTTGGGTTGACCAACGCCCCTGCAGCATTCATGGACCTCATGAACAGAGTATTCAGTCAGTATCTGGATCACTTCGTTATTGTCTTCATAGACGATATCTTAGTGTATTCCAGAAATGCAGAGGAGCATGCCCATCACCTGAGGATAGTTTTGCAGACCTTGAGAGAGCATGGCTTGTATGCCAAGTTCTCCAAGTGTGAGTTTTGGCTTAGGAGCATTTCATTCTTGGGGCACATTGTGTCAGAACAGGGTATTGAAGTAGACCCCAAGAAGGTAGAGGCTGTAGCTAACTGGCCTAGACCCACCACAGTGACCGAGATCAAAAGTTTTTTGGGTTTAGCAGGTTACTACAGGAGGTTCGTTCAGGACTTCTCAAAGATTGCTGCTCCTATGACCAAATTGACAAAGAAGAATCAGAAGTTCATATGGACCGATCAGTGTGAGGAAAGCTTTGAGGAGCTTAAGAGGAGGTTGACTTCAGCACCCGTGTTAGCTCTGCCAAAAGGTGATGATGACTTCTCAGTATATTGTGATGCGTCCCGTGTGGGACTGGGTTGTGTGCTAATGCAAAATGAGCGGGTGATCGCTTATGCTTCTAGGCAGCTGAAGAAGCATGAGCTGAATTACCCCACACATGACCTGGAGATGGCGGCAGTGATCTTTGCACTCAAGATGTGGAGGCATTACCTTTATGGGGTAAAGTGTGAGATCTTCACAGATCATAAGAGCTTGCAGTACATCCTGAGTCAGAGAGAACTGAACATGAGGCAGAGGAGATGGGTAGAGCTGTTGAGTGACTACGATTGCAAGATTCAGTACCATCCGGGTAAGGCGAATGTTGTGGCAGACGCCCTAAGCCGGAAATCACTCGGCAGTCTATCCCACATTTCAGCAGAGAGGAGGCCGGTGGTGAAGGAGTTCCACAGACTTATGAGTGAGGGATTACAGTTGGAGTTGTCTGGCACAGGTGCCTTAGTGGCTCAGATGAGAGTGACACCCGTGTTTCTGGAGCAGGTATCTCAGAAACAGCATGAGGACCCAGAGTTAGTGAAGATTGCCAGGACGGTTCAGTCAGGCAAAGATAGTGAGTTCAGATTTGATGATAAGGGGATCCTCCGCTACGGGAACAGATTATGTGTGCCAGATGACATTGGTCTGAAGGGAGATATTATGGGGGAAGCCCATAATACCAGGTATAGTGTTCACCCTGGAGCCACCAAGATGTATCAGGATCTGAAGAGAGTGTATTGGTGGCCAGCTATGAAGAAGGACGTGGCACTGTTCGTGTCAGCCTGCGATGTGTGTCAGAGGGTGAAACTAGAGCATCAGAAGCCGGCTGGAATGCTTAACCCGCTACCTATTCCAGAATGGAAATGGGAGAACATAGCTATGGACTTCGTAGTGGGGTTACCGGCGACGTCCAACAGAATGGACTCCATATGGGTGATTGTGGACAGACTCACCAAATCTGCTCACTTCATCCCTGTCAGGAGTGGTTACTCTGTGGACAAGTTGGCGCAGGTGTACGTAGATGAGATTGTCAGACTGCATGGGGTCCCGGTATCTATAGTGTCAGATAGAGGGCCCCAGTTCACCTCCAGGTTTTGGCGGAGTCTGCAGAACGCTATGGGTACCAGATTAGACTTCAGTACTGCCTTCCACCCACAGACAGACGGACAGTCAGAGAGGACCATCCAGACCGTAGAATATATGCTCAGAATGTGCGTGCTAGATTTTGGCGGTTCTTGGAAGCAACATCTACCTTTGGTGGAGTTTGCCTACAATAACAGCTATCATGCTAGCATAGGGATGGCTCCATATGAAGCTTTATATGGGAGGAAGTGCAGGTCACCCGTTTGCTGGGAAGAGGTAGGAGAGAGGTCCTTAGCAGGGCCTGAGCTTGTAGAGATTACCAGCAGGGTGGTGCCCATGATCAGAGAAAGGATAAAGACTGCCACCAGCAGGCAGAAAAGTTATGCAGACATCCGCAGGAAACAGGTAGAGTTTCAGAAGGGGGATCTAGTATTGCTCAAGGTGTCTCCGATGAAAGGGGTGGTTCGGTTTGGTAAGAAGGGTAAGCTAGCTCCGCGGTACATTGGACCCTTTGAAGTCCTGCAAAGGATTGGGAATGTATCGTACAAGCTGGACTTGCCTGCTTCCATGGAGAGAATCCATCCGGTTTTCCATGTTTCCATGTTGAGGAAGTTCGTGTCAGATCCGGGCAAGGTTCTTAGTGAGCCTGATATGGAGATCCATGAGGATCTCACCTATGTAGAACAGCCAGTGCGGATCCTAGACACTCAGATCAGAAAGTTGAGGAACAAGGAAATCCCGATGGTAAAGGTCCTTTGGAACCACCACAACTTAGAGGAATGCACATGGGAGACACGGGAGTCCATGCTCCAGCAGTACCCCCATCTGTTTTGAGGTGAGTGTTAGTTGTTCTATGTGTTGCATGTATGATATGTTGTATGTTATGATTGATGCCATGCCTTGTATGTTAGTTGAGGAACATTCGGGGACGAATGTTCTTAAGGGGGGAAGAATGTAATACCCGGCTAGACTCCGGTATCGGAATCCCTACCGTCCGGTGGGAATTCGGATGTCGGAGACCTCTAGAAGGGTAAAACTATGATTTTATGAAATGTTTTCATGTATTTCATGTTTTTAAGTAAGAAATTTAATGAGTTTTTGCATAAAAAATCTTTGGAGGAAAACCCAGGTTCGGCCGCCGAACTTTGAGGTTCGGCCGCCGAACATGCATGCTTTCGGAGGGACTTTAGGCGCCCGAAAGTTTTGAGTGAGGGAAATGCAGGTTCGGCCGCCGAACCCCAAGTTCGGCCGCCGAACCTTGCATGCATGCGGAGGCACCTTCGGCCCCCGAACGTGGCCTGGCCAGCCACTATAAAAGGGACCCTTAGCCGAAATGGGCGAGGTTTTCTCCCATTTTCGGCCACAACAAGCTTCCGATCTCCCTCTCCTCAAATCTTGTGTTCTTTCACTAGATCTCCTCCATCTTTCTTGAGTTTTAAACCCACATTGCAAGTTTTAAGCTTTAAAGGCAAGTTTTGGAGCTTTGGAAGTTCAGGAGCTCTCGTGCTTGGATCTCCGAGTTGAGTCGTCTCTTCCTCGATCTTCAAGAGGTAAGAGCCGATCTTAAGCTCAATGTATGTTTCAAATGAGTTTCATGAAGTTTTAAGGGGTAGAGAAGCATGTTAGAGTTAGTTGAGCATATGTTAGGTTTATGTGATTTTTGAACAATGTGACTTGCTTGAAGTGTTGTAGTTGGGGCATATGTTTGTATGAGGCCCCTAGGAACTGGTATGATGTGTATGCATGAGTAGAATCAAGTTTATGCAAGTTTTGAGGCGTTTTGGAGGCTGTGGACTCAAGGGAGCCAAGTTTCTGCCCTTCGGCAGAAACTCAGGTTCGGCCGCCGAAGTGACTTTCGGCCGCCGAACCCCCTTGTGGAGGCAGTTTCGGCTGCCGAAGCCTGCCCCCGAAACTCAAGGTTCGTCTCTGTCTGGGAGGTTCGGCCGCCGAAAGTGCCGCCGAACCTGCATGACTTTCGGCTGCAGAGGGACTTTCGGCCGCCGAACCTGCCGCCGAAAGTGCCCTGTTCAGCCATTTCTTGCATGTTTTCATGTGATGTTTTCAGGATGTTTTAGGGGGTTTTTGGGGAGCTTTTCAGAGTCACGTTCATGTATGTTTGGTGCCTCATTTGAGTCCACCTGTGTAGGTTCGGACCCGAGGAACCGAGACCCCCGGTTGTGAGATAGTTGTTCAGAGTTCGTTGTCAAGCTTCAGTTACCAGGTGAGTGGAACAACCCCTTAAGTTTTAAAGTAAATGAATAAATGAATGAATCATAAAGCATTGCCCATGCATCATTATGCCATGCACTATTAGGTTGTTTGCATTAGAATTCACGAATATGTTGCATTGCATACTTTGTTGTTGATGCGGATGAATGTTGAATGATCCATTAGCCCTTGTATGTCATGATAGCCTATGTGAGTCCAGGTGTGCCTGCTACGGCTCTACGCCCCTGGCACTATGAATGATTATGGAAGTCCGGGTGTGCCTGCTACGGCTCTACGCCCCCGGCATGCATAAGTAAGAAAGATAGGGGCTAAATGGTGACAAGTTCATCCTTGTTGTGAAATGTTTGTGTTGTGACGCATACATGAAAGCATGAATAAGAAAAAGAATGAAAATAAAAGTTATATGATAATAATAAAAATAAAAATGAATAATAATGTACCTAAAAATGGAGGAATTAAAACAAATGTTTTTAGTTTCCGCTCACTGGGCTTTTAGCTCACCCCACTCCCATTATCCCCAGAGTTGCAGGTACAGGAGAGATCAAGAAGTCGGCTAGAGTGAAGTCAAGTCATATGTATGTAATAGCTAGAGTATGTGGACATGACATATGATAAGAATGTAATGTAAAGTTTGAACAGTCATGTTTATGTAATTATGTTATTGAGGATAGATTTGTGCTTGACCATAGTATATGTTAATCCCTTGGTATGTACATGATATTATTATATGATGTGTATGTGAACCAACTCAACACAGATTTTATACTGCCATTGAGGCTTTGATGAAATCCCACAGAGGGATTAATGTTTATGTATATGATGAATACAGTGCATGCACAGGTTGAGTTTGGTGTATGAAGAAAAAGAAAAGTTTTAATTCTTAAGTATGTTTGTTGATCATGTATGGGATTAAACAGGTATACAGGAAGTATGTAGGCTTGCTACGGGTCCCGGCGGCCTTAAGCCGATCTGGATCCTAGCGCCGGTAACGGGTCGGATTTCCGGGTCGTTACAGCAACCTTCGAGTTACTTTCAAGAGTAGGAGCACCCCCAACTACTGCAGGCACGATCTTAGTCTGGATGAAGCTAACTAAAGCCAACTCCATACTAAGCCCAATAGAAGATGGGGGAGGCACAACTTAAGCTGACATAGGCTCCACCCCTAGCACCTCAACAATCACGTCCATAGTTTTTCGGGTCTTAAAAACCTCAACAATATCCCGGACAACATCACGATTGAGGGAAAAATTTTGGAGAGTTGAAATGTCCTCCATAGGGACTACAGAAGCTGCAAAAAGCATAGAAAATAAATAAAAACACAAAATAAGCAAAGCAAACAAAGAAGCAACAAAAAAAATAATAATAATAGTAGCGGCATGACAATCCTCTCCGGGGAGGATATCTAAACACTTGAAAATATTGTATTTGAAAAGAAAGGAGGAGATCCAAGTAAAGTACAATTGCTTCCACTCAGAGAGAAAAGGAAAAGCGTTACAAAAAGTGTCAATAGTCCCTCATCCTAACTATAAGCCCTAGTCAAAGCTTTCCTTAGCTTCGATTATATCAAAACTATCTACCCAGTGCTTAATAGAGTCCTTATGGACACTCCTCATAATTCAAAAAGAAAATAATGGGCACACGGCTGACACTTGGTCGTAAAGGGCTGGACATGATTCACTCCTCCAACCATAAAAAATAATCATCAGAGAAACAAAAGGGCGTCTGATAACATAATAATTACAACCTCCTTTGAGGTCGTGATATGTATACAAGAGAAACATGAGAATCTCTAAAACCAGGTCATCCGGTCTAACCGGACAGTAAGAGGTCCGACCTACATAATGTACAGGTCAGACCTCCCATATGTCTGGTCTCATTTATACCCAGAATAAGCAAGTTGACCTTACTAGAACTTGGAGCAAGTAGGTCAACCCCTTTAAAGCGCCCTGGGCCTCATTAAGGCCATAAATGCGCATGTGATAGGGCTGATAGAAGTGACACGCATGATGGACAAAGTATGGGCCAAGCGGCTCAGTATTTATTAGCCGACTACCCGCCATTAATGAGCCGTCTGACACACCTATCATGGTATGTCACTTTCTAATTCAAAAGGATATTTGTCAAAACGTCCTAACATGACCAGGTATAAACCGCTTCTTTTTTCCGGTTCCGAAACAATTTGGGCGAAATGGGGTTCTACCGGGAAACCATGGATTTTTGAGTTTTCGCCATTGGTTACTGGTCGAGCCACTGGAATGGAATGAGATAAGAATCTCTGGAGATATTTCCTCTCCACTTACTCGATACTGGCTTTCCCTCTGTAGAAGACTTCTTCCGAATGGCATAATTGTCCGACACTACGTTCCTCGATCTTCAAAGAAGACTGACTCTTCCTACTCCTCCTTCTCCTTTAGGAATGATTTGCCCATCATACCCCTAGACCAACCACCTTTGCGGACGAATTTCGAACCATCACGAATTCAAAAAACTCTTGACTTCTCTTTAAAACCTCAACTTCCACGAATTAGAAACTTCAGCCTTATTAACTCTCAACCACTCGATCAAATCCATTAATTGCATCGTTAATTAAGCATTTACCTACGTGTTCCCATCTCCTCATCTCATTGAATCTCAGGTTTATTAAAAATAAATACAATCATATTTTAAAGGCTCATAAGTTTTTATTTTAAAAAATTCATTATTAGAAATAAATAGTATAAGATATAGAAACTAATTACTAATTTTTTATTAGAAATAAATAATATAATATTTGGAAAGGAATAAATTTTTTCTCAAAAAGTTATTATTAATAACAAATAAAATAACATTTAAAAATAAATAAAATTTTGACTTAAATAATAAGTATTAATAATAAATTTATTATTTATCTACGTTTTTTAAAAAATATTTTATAGCAGTGATGATATATTATTTTAGTAACAATTTTAGTAAAAGAAATTACATAAACATTTCCAATAAACTAAATTGTTAAGTATTGTTTGGATATTTTTTTAAAAAATAATGACCATTATCTAATCAATAATTATGAAGAATTAATAAATCAAAATAATTAAAAGTATAATAAAAAATTATGTAATACTTTATAATTTTATACAATAATACTTTTAAATATTCAAAATCTATCTAAACCATGCCTCTTTTTCCCAAGGTATTCATACATAGCATTTTTTCCGTCTAAATTTAGGTCAATATAGCATTATTTTTAAGGAATTTCTTTTCATTATATATCATTTATATTTAAATATCTTGTTGTGTCCATTAACAATACTTCGTTAAATGATTTATCACCTTTTGATCTTTTGGTTCAAGATTGTAAATTGTTTCTATACAGTTATGAAGAAACAAGATGTGGTTTTATTCACAGGTCTGCGAATGATGTCGCTCATATTCTAGCAACATCGGATCATTTTGAGTCAAGTCAAGGAGTTTGGGTTCATATCTCTCCTCCTCATATAGTTTCTTTGATCGCTTTGAGTTAATGATATTTCTCTTTTTTTCAAAAACAAAAAAAAAAAATATATCATTTATATTAGATAGATTTCTTCTATATTTTTAATGTATCATTATTATAATCTATATATTTATTTTTTATTTACTAAAACACTATTTATTATATATTATTACAAAAAATATTAAAGTTGGAAGAAAATTTTTTTTTACAGAAATATTAATTTTATTATTGTATTAACCAATATAAGATAACAAATATAATAATTACCGCTAATAATATAAAAAAAAACGTAACAACGAGAAAATTATGGTATTATTAAAATATTATTTTTAACAATAATATTTATTATTATTAAAATTATTTTCTTAACAATAACTATAATTTTATTATAAAATATATATAATCATTACCATAAATTTATAACTGCAAACTTTATATTTTTAATAACAAAAATTTTTGCCCGTGTCCACATCCTTATATCCATCCTTATATCCATATATAATTTATTTAATCACACCACAAGTACGTTATTTATTTAATCACACCACAAATACGTTATTTATTTAATATATATCTGTATTTTTTAATAATGATTAATTGTTATAAATAATTATGTTATCATTATTATATTTAAAAAAATAATGATATAGGGATAATTAATAATACAAAAGTTTAAACAAATAATTAATTTTATTTCACAATTTATTTAAAAATAACTATTCAAAAAATTGAATGAATTTTAAAAAAAAAATTATTACATTTTTATATTTAAATTTTAGATAATCATAAATTTTCCAAAGATATTCTCATGTGATATCTTCTAAGAAGAGTTTTCTTCTCCTTTATTTAAATTTATTTATGGTACTTAAAAGAGCTGGATTTGATTTTCAGGAGACTTCTAGTGCTATTGCAAGCATACAACAATTAGAACTTTCTTAGCATTGGCAACAGTACATGGTTGGTTTATGTCCTACTTAGATATTAATAATACTTTCATTAATGGTAATTTATATGAAGATGTTTATATGGACATTCCTTTAGATTATGAGATTCATGATAAGTCAGGGCTTATTTACAAACTTCAAAAGTCTTTTTATGACTTGAAGCAAGTCTCGAGATAGTGGAATCTCAACTTTATTGAGTGCTTATTGAAAGAAGGGTTTACTCAGTCAAAATATGACTATTCATTATTTACTAAATATAAGAATGAAGGATTCATTAGTCTATATTGATGATATTATCATTGGTAGAAATAACAATAAGTTAATTGATCAGTTCAAAGTCTATTTACAGTCACATTTCAAGTTGAAGGATTTAGGTGCCCTTTAGTATTTCTTGGGCTTTGAGATGGCTAGGTTTAATAAAGGAATTATTGTGTCTCGAAGGAAATTTTTATTAGAGCATTTGGAAGAATATGGAATGTTGGCTGCTAAACCAAGCTCTATTCCTTGTGAAGTAAATATAAAGTTGTTACATACAGCAGACAATGCACTACCAGATCCTACTATTTATAAATAGTATGCAAAATCACGTACATTCAATTAACAAGACTAGATATTTCTTGTAGTTTACTTATGCTTTCCCAATTTATGGATAAGCCTTCATAGGCACATTTAAATGCAGCTTACAAAGTATTAAGGTACTTGAAGAATGCTCCTAGGTAGAGTTTATTTTTTGCTGCAAATTCAGAGTTGAAGTTGATAGCATGCTCTAATAGTAATTGGGCAGGCTATATAGAAATTAAAAGGTCTTTGATTGGTTTTTATTTTTTTTTTTCTTAGAATTCTTTGATCAATTGAAAGTCAAAGAAATAACCTATTGTTGTTTCTAGAAGCTTAGCAGAAGCAGAATACATGTCTATGGCTGCAAATACTTCTGAAATGCTTTGTTGACTTCTTTCTTAGCAGAATTGAATGTCATTGTCTATGATCCTATCAAGCTATTATGTGATAGCATGTCAGCTATCTACATCTCCAAGAACCTAGTTCTCCATGAAAGAACTAAATATATTGAAATAGATTACTATTTCATTAGAGAAAAATTGGCGCTTGGAGTTATTTACCAAAGCATAGCATATTAATAATAAAGAGCAGGCATCATACTTGTTTACTAAGGCTTTACATTTGAGACAATTCAAGTATCTCTTAAGCAAGTTGAACATAAGTAACATATATGTTCAACTTGAGGAGGAGTATCAAGTTATACAGTAGAACTAAGTCAGTTAGGCTAACTTATTTAGTTAGAGAATTGTTAGTCGTTATAAATTAGTCATAGCTCATATAAACCTTGTACCCTTTTTGCATATAAGCTACATTTCAATAGCTCAAATAATACAATTTATTTTCTCTAGTTCACATCAAACTCGTGATATTTTTATGTTAATTTTCAATGATTAAATATAAGTTTTCTAAATTATTTTTAAAATATAAAATCCATAAATATAGTAATAAATTGATAAGGGTTTATCAAGAAAAGAATTCTTTATAGCTAGAACTCTTGCACTTGTTTTTAATCTTTATTTATACATTAAACCCTATCCCTATTCCTTATAAATGTAATCCAAGCTTATTAGTATTCCAACTAAGGAACAAATCTTGTACTACAAATAATAGTATCCAATACAAGTTGGATAAACTTTTTTATGTTAAACTTTACCTTGGTATCATAGCAACTATAGCTCCACAACTTACGTTACAAATCATGGCTGTTGATTTTCAAGTTATTTCCACCATCGTGAACTCTCTTCCCTCAAAAATTTATCTTCCAAATCTATCTCAATTCATCTCTGTTAAACTCAATTCCTCCAATTACTTAATCTAGAAAGCGCAGATGCTCCCTCTCCTTCATGGCTATGTCTTTTCAAGTCATATCTCCTCTTTTTTGACACCCCCTCTAAAGACCAAAACTAATGAAGTTACTCCCAATCCCACATACTTAACATGGTATCGCCAAGATGCTGATAGTAAGCTGGATATTTTCATCTCTTTTTAAATATTCTTGCCTTAGGTAATTAACCTTAAAACAACACAGGCTGTTTGAAAAAAATTGTCTTCCATCTTTGGTCCTATAGTCAGACATAAATACTTCATGTAATATCCGGCTCGAGTCCGGCCTCGGAATTCCTGTAGTTCGGTGGAATCTCGAGTGTCGGAACCCTCGAGAAGGGTAAGACATATGTTTTCATGTGTGTTTTAAGAGTTTTGAATGTTTTCAAGTGTGAAAGGAAATGAGTTTTGAAAGAAAAGCAACAAGGGAGAAATGCAAAGGTTCGGCCGCCGAAGGTCACTTTCGGCCGCCGAACATTGCATGGTTTCGGATTCACGTTCGGCTGCCGAAGGTGGTCTGGCCAGCCACCTATAAAAGGGCCAAGGGTCGGTGGAAGGAGGCTATTTCTCCTCCACTTGCAGCCAGAGGTGAGTTCCAGCCTCTCTCACGTTGACTTTCATGGTTTTTATGATTTCCTTCAAATCTTTCCAAGGTTTTAAGAGTTTTGATGATTTTTGAAGGTTTTAAGCAAAAAGAACAAAGTTTGAAGCTTGGAGAGTTTGAGAACGGATTTCTCTATATCTCCACGTTAGGATCGTGTAATCTCTTGTTTAGAAGAGGTAAGTACAGATCCTGAACCTTCTTTGTTGATTTTTGAAGGTTTTATGAAGTTTGTATGGGTAGTATGCATGTTTAGGTGTAGGTGAGGTTTTTGGTGATCTTTCATGTTTAAGTGTTATGTGCTATGTTTGTTTGGGGTTTAGGATAGTTGGAGACCCCTTTGTGCATATATATGTGTATGTGCTAGTTGGGAGTAGTTGATATGCATGTTGTAGGTTTTTGGGCAAAGTTTGCATGAAACAGAGCAAGGTTCTGTCCCCTGGACAAAACCAGGTTCGGCCGCCGAACATGCTTGGAGGCAGTTTCGGCTGCCAAAGCTTGCCCCCGAAAGCTAAGCTTTCGGTTTAGAAAGGGACTTTCGGCCGCCGAAAGTATGTGAGTTTCGCCTCTGGACGAGACCTTCGGCCGCCGAAGGTGCCGCCGAACATGCATGAGTTTCGTCTCTGGAGAGGGGTTTCGGCCGCCGAACCTGCCGCCGAAAGTGCCCTGTCCAGCCTTCTTTTGCATGTTTTCTGTGAATGTTCTAGGATGGTTTAGAAGGGTTTTGGGGAGTTTCTTAGAAATATTCTTGAGTGAGTTTGGTCCCTCATTTGAGTCCACCTGTGTAGGTACGGACCAGAGGAATCAGGGAGGTCAGCAGTGAGTCCAGTTTCAGAACCTGCAGAGTCAGTTCAGAGTCAACTCGAGGTGAGTGGAACTGAACTTAGTATTTTAATATGAAAAATGAGTATTTTATCATGCTTCATGCATCATGAATATGCTATAGGGTGAGTGCATTAGTGTACACGAATATGATGCATTGCATTTATCCTTGATTCTATGACTGTATGGACATAGTAAGGATTCAATAGCCCTCAGAGGAAAGACCTAGAACAGCCCTACGGGGACCAGGCATAAAGACCTGGAACAGCCCTACGGGGACCAGGCATAAAGACCTAGAACAGCCCTACGGGGACCAGGCACAAAGACCTGGAATAGCCCTACGGGGACCAGGCACAAAGACCTGGAACAGCCCTACGGGGACCAGGCATATGGTATAGAGGGAGTGTTGATCCGTCCATGCTGAGATGTGATTACTTGTGATGTGATATGTAACGACCCGAAAATCGGACCGCTACCGGCGCTAGGATCCGGGTCGACTTAAGGCCGCCGGGACCCGTAGCAAGCCTGACATAAAACCTGTGAACCTGTATAATCCCATACATGATCAACAACATGCATAAAAATTAAAACTTTTCTTTCCATGCTCATCAACCAAACTCAACCTGTGCATAACATTAACATAATATTGATCCCTCTGTGGAATCTCATCTGTACCCCCAAAGGGTGATATAACATTTGTTGAGTTGGTATACATAAACATCATATAAATCTCTAAGATCATGTATAAAAGGGATACAACAATCTATGGTCAAGCACACACTAACATCCATAAAACTCATTACATAACTATACTGCACTATTACATTGAAATTTGATCATGTCCATTGCTAGCTATTACATAAACATGACTTCTTTACTCTATCCGGACTCCCGCTATATCCTGTACCTGCAAGCCTGGTAGTAAAGGGAGAGGGGTGAGCTAAAAGCCCAGTGAGTAGTGCTATTAAAACACATTAACACTATGCTCTATGAAATGCATCATAACACAGACAATTCACATAAGGGTTGGGTGAACTTGTCACCAATTAGTCCAAGTTAACTCTGTGCCAGGCCTGTAGAATGGGGTCCTGGTCTTTCCTGTCAGAACATACATTACTTACCATTTTTCCAGGGCCTCCTCTGGACTCCTGGTCTTCAAGTCCCATAGCCGTGCTAGACCATAGGATGGGATCCTGGTCTTTCTTCACTCTGTGCCAGGCCTGTAGACTGGGGCCTGGTCTTTCTTACTCTGTGCCAGGCCTGTAGACTGGGGCCTGGTCTTTCTTACTCTGTGCCAGGCCTGTAGCATGGGGCTTGGTCTTCCTGTCATGGACTAACTGGGTCATCCGACATTCACCCACAACAACAACAATTTATGCGATGTGGCATATTCGTGAAAACTAATGCAATCATCCTATTGCATAATCATGATGCATGAAACATGATAAAGCATTTAATTTAAAAGATTAAGTTTTAGTTCCACTCACCTCTGGCTGACTCTGACAATACCGAAGCAGCTGAACTCACTGCTGGGGTCCTCGGTTCCTCGGGTCCGAACCTACACAGGTGGACTCAAATGAGGGACCAAACATACGTAATTACAACTCTAATATACTCCCCAAAAAAACCCCCTAAAACATCCTGAAAATATCACATCGAGATATGCATGAAAAGGCTGAACAGGGCACTTTCGGCGGCACCTTCGGCGGCTGAAAGTCCTGGACAGATCCGAAAGTCAGGCACTTTCGGCGGCACCTTCGGCGGCCGAAAATCCCAGACAGAGACGAAAGTCTCTTTTCGGGGACAACTTTGGCAGCCGAATGCTGCCTCCACAAAGGGGGTTCGGCGGCCGAAACTCCCTTCGGCGGCCGAACCTGGTTTCTGCCAGAAGGGCAGAAACTTGGTTCACATGAACCCCTTGCCTCCCAAAACCTCAAATCAAGCATATATCTCAACCAAATCATGCATACAAGTTCCTAGGGGCCTCAAAACATCAAATACCCCAACTACAACACTTCAAACAAACTCAAGCAAGCCACATTGTTCAAAACATCAATATTAACCCATAAACTCAACATATACCCTAACATGCATTTCTACCCATAGATCTTGCATAAAACTTATTTAAAACACATAAGGAGCTTAAGATCGGCTCTTACCTCTTGAAGATCGAGAGAGAGACGACCTAAACTTGGAGATCCAAGAAAATGAGCTCCTGAGTTCCCAAAGCTCCAAAACTTGCTTTAAACGCTCAAAACTTGCAATGTGAGTTTAAAACTCAAGAAAAATGGAAGAGATTTGGAGGAAGAACACTAGAGTTGCAAAGGGAAGGTCGGAAGCTTGCTGTGGCCGAAAATGGGAGAAAACTCGCCCTTTTCGGCTAAGTGCCCCTTTTATAGGTGGCTGGCCAGGCCACGTTCGGGGGTCGAATGTGCCTCCGCATCCAATGCAATGTTCGGCGGCCGAACTTGACTTTCGGCGGCCGAACCTGAACTTCCCTGACTCATGCTTTCGGGGGCCTAACGTGCCTCCAAAACGCATGCATGTTCGGCGGCCGAACTTGACTTTCGGCGGCCGAACCTGAGTTCTTCTCCAAGGACTTTTTATGCAAAGACTCATTCAATTTCACACTTAAAATCATAAAACACATTAAAACATTTTTATAAAACATGATTCTACCCTTCTAGAGGTCTCCAACAACCGAGATTCCACCGGACGGTAGGAATTCCGATACCGGAGTCTAGCCGGGTATTACATTCTCCCCCCCTTAAGAACATTCGTCCCCGAATGTTCCTCAACTAGCACATGCATAGCAAACAACACAACCTATACATAAAACACATAGAGGCTAACCTCAAAAGAGATGGGGATATTGCCGGAGCATGGACTCCCGTGTCTCCCAAGTGCATTCTTCCATATTGTGGTGGTTCCACAGGACTTTCACCATCGGGATTTCCTTGTTTCTCAGCTTCCTGATCTGGGTGTCTAGGATCCGTACTGGCTGCTCAACATAGGTGAGATCCTCTTGGATCTCCACATCAGGCTCACTAAGAACCTTGCCCGGATCTGACACGAACTTTCTCAACATAGAAACATGGAAAACCGGGTGGATTCTTGCCCTAGAAGCAGGTAAGTCCAGCTTGTACGATACATTCCCAATCTTTTGCAAGACTTCGAAGGGTCCGATGTACCGTGGAGCCAGCTTACCTTTCTTCCCGAACCGAACCACTCCTTTCATTGGAGACACCTTAAGCAATACCAGATCCCCCTCCTGAAACTCTACTAGCCTTCTGCGGATGTCTGCATAACTCTTCTGTCTGCTTGTAGCTGTCTTGATTCTCTCTCTGATTAAGGGTACCACCCTGCTAGTGATCTCTACTAGCTCAGGCCCTGCCAAGGCCTTTTCTCCAACTTCCTCCCAGCAAACAGGTGACCTGCACTTCCTTCCATATAAAGCTTCATATGGAGCCATCCCGATGCTAGCATGATGGCTGTTATTGTAGGCAAACTCCACCAAAGGTAGATGCTGCCTCCAAGAACCGCCAAAGTCCAGCACACACATTCTAAGCATATCCTCTATGGTCTGGATGGTCCTCTCTGACTGTCCGTCTGTCTGTGGATGGAAGGCAGTGCTAAAATCCAATCTAGTACCCATGGCATTCTGCAGACTCCGCCAAAACCTGGAGGTGAACTGGGGCCCTCTATCTGACACGATGGAAACAGGAACCCCATGCAGTCTGACTATCTCATCAACGTACACCTGCGCCAACTTGTCCACAGAATAGCCACTCCTGACAGGGATGAAGTGAGCAGATTTGGTGAGTCTGTCCACAATCACCCATATGGAGTCCAATCTGTTGGACGTTGCCGGTAACCCCACTACGAAGTCCATAGCTATATTCTCCCATTTCCACTCTGGAATAGGTAGCGGGTTAAGCATTCCAGCCGGCTTCTGATGTTCCAGCTTCACCCTCTGACATATCTCGCAGGCTGACACAAACTGTGCCACTTCTCTCTTCATAGCTGGCCACCAATAAACTTTCTTCAGATCTTGATACATCTTGGTGGCCCCGGGGTGAATGCTGTATTTTGCATTATGAGCCTCTCTCATAATGTCTCCTTTTAGCCCTATGTCATCTGGTACACACAATCGACTCCCATAGCGGAGGATCCCCTTATTGTCGAATCTGAACTCACTGCCCTTGCCTGACTAAACAGTCTTGGCAATCTTCACTAACTCTAGGTCCTCATGTTGTTTCTGAGCCACCTGCTCTAGAAACACGGGTGTCACTTTCATCTGAGCAACCAAGGCACCTGTACCAGACAACTCCAACTGTAGACCTTCCTCAATGAGTTTGTAAAACTCCTTCACCACTGGTCTCCTCTCTGCCGTGATGTGGGATAGACTGCCTAGTGACTTCCGGCTTAGGGCGTCTGCCACGACATTCGCCTTACCCGGATGATACTGAATCTTGCAATCATAGTCACTCAGCAGCTCTACCCATCTCCTCTGCCTCAAGTTCAAATCCCTCTGACTCAAGATGTACTGCAGGCTTTTATGATCGGTGAAGATCTCACATTTTACCCCATAGAGGTAGTGCCTCCACATCTTGAGTGCAAAGATTACTGCTGCCATCTCAAGGTCATGTGTGGGGTAATTCAACTCATGCTTCTTTAGCTGCCTAGAAGCATAAGCAATCACCCTCTCATTCTGCATAAGCACACAGCCCAGTCCCACACAGGACGCATCGCAAAAGACTGTAAAGTCCTCACCACTAGATGGCAGAGCTAAAACTGGTGCTGAAGTCAATCTCTTCTTGAGCTCTTCAAAACTCTCTTCACACTGGTCGGTCCACAGAAACTTCTGATTCTTCCTGGTTAGTCTGGTCAGAGGAGCTGCAATTTTTGAGAAGTCCTGCACGAACCTTCTGTAGTAACTCACCAAACCCAAGAAACTTCTAATCTCTGTCACTGAAGTGGGTCTAGGCCAGTTAGCCACAGTCTCTGTCTTCTTGGGGTCTACCTCAATCCCATTCTCTGACACTACATGCCCCAAGAACGAAATGCTCCTCTTCCAGAACTCACATTTAGAGAACTTGGCATACAAGCCATGTTCCCTCAAGGTCTGTAGAACCAACCGCAGATGATGGGCATGCTCCTCTGCATTCCTGGAATACACTAAGATATCATCTATGAAGACAATAACGAAGTGATCCAGGTACTGGCTAAACACTCTATTCATGAGGTCCATGAATGCTGCAGGGGCGTTAGTTAACCCGAACGGCATCACAAGGAACTCAAAATGCCCATATCTGGTCCTGAAAGCTGTCTTTGGTACGTCCTCTTCCCTGATCCTCAACTGATGGTACCCCGATCTCAGATCTATTTTGGAGAAACAACCCGCTCCTGCTAGCTGGTCGAATAGATCGTCGATCCTTGGCAATGGGTACTTGTTCTTGGTAGTGACTTTGTTCAACTGCCTGTAGTCGATACAAAGTCTAAGGGATCCATCCTTCTTTCTCACAAACAAAACCAGAGCACCCCAGGGTGAGGTACTCGGTCGGATGAAGCCCTTGTCTACCAGCTCCTGTAACTGCTCCTTCAACTCTTTCAATTCTGCTGGCGCCATCCTGTAGGGAGGGATAGAGATCGGTCAGGTTCCAGGCATTAGTTCTATCTCGAACTCTATCTCCCTAGCAGGTGGTAAACCCGGCAGTTCATCTGAGAACACATCTAAGAACTCTCTAACCACCGGCACCGAGGCGGGCTCTCTAACCTGACTATTTAGCTCTCTCACATGAGCCAAATACCCCTGACATCCCCTCCTAAGCAACCTACGAGCCTGAAGAGCCGAGATCATACCTCTAGGTGTACCCCTCCTGTCTCCTCTGAAGACAACCTCTGATCCATCCTGATCTCTGAACCTGACTACTTTGTCCCTACAGTCCAAGGTAGCACCATGGGTAGATAACCAGTCCATCCCTAGAATGACGTCAAAGTCTGTCAAATCTAGAACCACAAGGTCGGCGGACATGCATCTCCCCTCAACAAAAACTGGACTACACTGACAGACTGACTCTGCCACTGATGGATCACACTTGGGTCCACTGACCTAGAGAGGACACTCTAACCCAGAGATCATCAATCCCACCCTCTCTACGGCCCTCGGAGCAATAAAAGAATGAGATGCACCAGGGTCCATCAATGCATATACATCCGAACATCCAATGACGAGATTACCTGCCACCACGGTGTTGGATGCGTCTGCCTCCTGCTGTGTCATTGTGAAGATCCGTGCTGGGGCTGATGGACCTTCACCTCTGAAACCCGCTGAAGAAGAGGCTGCTCCTCTCCCTCTGCCTCTGCCACTGGCCTGAGTCATGGCTGGAGCTGCTGGCTGCACTACACTGCCTGAAGCTGTCTGCTGGGACTGAGCCATCGGGGCCGCTCTTGGACAGTCTCGAGCTATATGCCCCTCCTGACCACATCTGAAACAGGCGTTCGTCCCAAACCGACATACTCCTTTGTGTGGTCTACCACACCTTGCACAATTTGGAATATTCGCACCAGAGCTTGAGCCACTCCCAAATCCCAGACTAGACTTGACTTTATTCCAGAACTTATCTTCTTACCCTTGGGTTTACCCCATCTCTTACTGCCTGAAGTTGCTGCACTCAAGGTAGAGGGATCTAACCTTCCCCCACCCGGAGTTTTAGAACCAGAAGCTTGTGCCACTGTCTGCTTAACTGTCCCCTGAATGATGGCACTAGCCTCCATTCTCCTAGCCATGTCTACTATGGCATGAAAACTCTCTCTATCTGCTGACTGTACCAAGGAGGAATACCTGGAATGGAGCTTCATGATATACCTCCTCGACTTCTTCTGGTCTGTATTAAGGTCTTGCCCAGCAAATGGCAGCAACTCCATAAACCTGTCAGTATATTCGTCTACACTCATGTCATCAGTCTGCCTCAACTGCTCGAATTCTATCATCTTCAATTCCCTTGAACTATCAGGGAAAGCCCATCCTGCAAACTCGTTTACAAACTCTTCCCAAGTCATGTTGTCCACTCTCGGGTTCACATAATTTTTGAACCACTCCCGTGCCTTTTTGCACTTAAGCGTGAACCCGGCCATCTGAATGGCTCTACTGTCATCAGCCCCTATCTCATCTGTAATTGCCTTGACCCGCTCCAAGTACACGAACGGATCATCACCGGTTTCAAACTGGGGAGCACCCAGCTTCATATAGTCGATCATCTTGACCTTGCTCCCACTGGCTGAACTAGATCTAGGAGGTTGAGCAACTGGGGTTGCTGGATTTGGATAGTAGGGTGGAGGTGGATACATTGGGTACTGAGAATACGGTGGGTAGTATGGTGGGTATGGCATCTGCGTGGGATAAGGGGTGAAACTAGGGTAATCTGATGTACCTCCCATCGAACACCCGGGATGTTGTGAGAAATGTGGATAGTGAGGTGGCTGTACAAATCCCGAGGCCTGAGTGCCTCCTTGGGACTCTCCCATTCCTTCTTCTGACATATTGACTCCCAAACTGCCATCCCTCCTCTGTTCTACGTCCATATCATCCCCTATATCCTCTGACGCTCCTCCCTGAACTGTCCCTCTGACTGATCTGCTCCTACCCAGATCCAGAGACCTTCTAGGGTCTCTTGCTGCTCTTTCTCTGTTAGACCTACTAGACATTGCCCTAGGCAATGCTGGAGGACGGGCGCTCATGCCCTCATCCTCAGGTGGTACTCCAGTCAATCTTGCTGATCGACGAGTTCCTTTCATCCTGTTTTCTGAAAAACAGTACACATCACAAGCAACATTAGCATCATATGGTTCATGTGGGCACACATGAACCCGCATCACATACATCACATATCATAGCATATCATTAATGCACATGCATAAAGTCATGGCATTTCACATCATCAAGTGAGACAGGACTCCACATCCTATCCTAGTGGACATGATTTTTTCCTATTGTGCTTGACCTTCTATAACCTCTATGAGCCCGACACTCTAGGTCCGACCATATGAACCTGGCTTTGATACCATTCTGTAACGACCCGAAAATCGGACCGCTACCGGCGCTAGGATCCGGGTCGACTTAAGGCCGCCGGGACCCGTAGCAAGCCTGACATAAAACCTGTGAACCTGTATAATCCCATACATGATCAACAACATGCATAAAAATTAAAACTTTTCTTTCCATGCTCATCAACCAAACTCAACCTGTGCATAACATTAACATAATATTGATCCCTCTGTGGAATCTCATCTGTACCCCCAAAGGGTGATATAACATTTGTTGAGTTGGTATACATAAACATCATATAAATCTCTAAGATCATGTATAAAAGGGATACAACAATCTATGGTCAAGCACACACTAACATCCATAAAACTCATTACATAACTATACTGCACTATTACATTGAAATTTGATCATGTCCATTGCTAGCTATTACATAAACATGACTTCTTTACTCTATCCGGACTCCCGCTATATCCTGTACCTGCAAGCCTGGGGGTAAAGGGAGAGGGGTGAGCTAAAAGCCCAGTGAGTAGAGCTATTAAAACACATTAACACTATGCTCTATGAAATGCATCATAACACAGACAATTCACATAAGGGTTGGGTGAACTTGTCACCAATTAGTCCAAGTTAACTCTATGCCAGGCCTGTAGAATGGGGTCCTGGTCTTTCCTGTCAGAACATACATTACTTACCATTTTCCCAGGGCCTCCTCTGGACTCCTGGTCTTCAAGTCCCATAGCCGTGCTAGACCATAGGATGGGATCCTGGTCTTTCTTCACTCTGTGCCAGGCTTGTAGACTGGGGCCTGGTCTTTCTTACTCTGTGCCAGGCCTGTAGACTGGGGCCTGGTCTTTCTTACTCTGTGCCAGGCCTGTAGCATGGGGCCTGGTCTTCCTGTCATGGACTAACTGGGTCATCGACATTCACCCACAACAACAACAATTTATGCGATGTGGCATATTCGTGAAAACTAATGCAATCATCCTATTGCATAATCATGATGCATGAAACATGATAAAGCATTTAATTTAAAAGATTAAGTTTTAGTTCCACTCACCTCTGGCTGACTCTGACAATACCGAAGCAGCTGAACTCACTGCTGGGGTCCTCGGTTCCTCGGGTCCGAACCTACACAGGTGGACTCAAATGAGGGACCAAACATACGTAATTACAACTCTAATATACTCCCCAAAAAAACCCCCCAAAACATCCTGAAAATATCACATCGAGATATGCATGAAAAGGATGAACAGGGCACTTTCGGCGGCACCTTCGGCGGCCGAAAGTCCTGGACAGATCCGAAAGTCAGGCACTTTCGGCGGCACCTTCGGCGGCCGAAAGTCCCAGACAGAGACGAAAGTCTCTTTTCGGGGGCACCTTCGGCAGCCGAATGCTGCCTCCACAAAGGGGGTTCGGCGGCCGAAACTCCCTTCGGCGGCCGAACCTGGTTTCTGCCAGAAGGGCAGAAACTTGGTTCACATGAACCCCTTGCCTCCCAAAACCTCAAATCAAGCATATATCTCAACCAAATCATGCATACAAGTTCTTAGGGGCCTCAAAACATCAAATACCCCAACTACAACACTTCAAACAAACTCAAGCAAGCCACATTGTTCAAAACATCAATATTAACCCATAAACTCAACATATACCCTAACATGCATTTCTATCCATAAATCTTGCATAAAAATTATTTAAAACACATAAGGAGCTTAAGATCGGCTCTTACCTCTTGAAGATCGAGAGAGAGACGACCTAAACTTGGAGATCCAAGAAAATGAGCTCCTGAGTTCCCAAAGCTCCAAAACTTGCTTTAAACGCTCAAAACTTGCAATGTGAGTTTAAAACTCAAGAAAAATGGAAGAGATTTGGAGGAAGAACACTAGAGTTGCAAAGGGAAGGTCGGAAGCTTGCTGTGGCCGAAAATGGGAGAAAACTCGCCCTTTTCGGCTAAGTGCCCCTTTTATAGGTGGCTGGCCAGGCCACGTTCGGGGGCCGAATGTGCCTCCGCATCCATGCAATGTTCGGCGGCCGAACTTGACTTTCGGCGGCCGAACCTGAACTTCCCTGACTCATGCTTTCGGGTGCCTAACGTGCCTCCAAAACGCATGCATGTTCGGCGGCCGAACTTGACTTTCGGCGACCGAACCTGAGTTCTTCTCCAAGGACTTTTTATGCAAAGACTCATTCAATTTCACACTTAAAATCATAAAACACATTAAAACATTTTTATAAAACATGATTCTACCCTTCTAGAGGTCTCCGACAACCGAGATTCCACCGGACGGTAGGAATTCCGATACCGGAGTCTAGCCGGGTATTACATGATACATTGCATGAGAGCATGTTTTATCACCTGTTCATTATTACTGTTCTACTCACTGGGCTATAGTAGCTCATCCCTCTCCCCTAACTCCAGTTGTGCAGGTTCAGAATTCAGAGGGAAGTCAGCAGGGTACAGGAAGAGTATATAGTTTGTAATAGTTAGTTAGTGTGGACATGTAACTGTAAATGTAAAGAGATAATGTATGTGTACAGTGTATAGAATGGTGCTTGATTACAAGAGATGTAATCCCTTTTTGTGTTTTCACATGATCAGTTTATGTTTCTATATTGTTGTATGTTTATGAGAAAACCAGGCTTAACATTATGAGTTTTATCCGCCTAGAGCAATGAGGAGCTCTAGTAGGGATTGGTAGAGAACAGAGATAGTGCATGCACAGGTTAAGCCTTGGAATGAAGAAAAGTTTTATGTTTTTACAGAAAATATATGATCATGTATGGGATGTCACAAGTTCACAGTCAGGATAGCAGGCTTACTACGGGTCCCGGCGACCTTAAGTCGATCTGGATCCTAGTGCCGGTGGCAGTTCAATTTTTGGGCTGTTACAGATTGGTATCAGAGCATTAGGTTCACATGGTCGGACCTATAGAGCTAGAGTTGGGCTCATAGAGGTTTTAGCAGGTTAGGCAGTTGGTCAGGCACCATAGGGAAACATGTCCACTAGGATAGGATGTCAGTCCTGTCGCTATATGCTGAGGTGCAATGCCATGATTCATACATGTGCATTATTTTATATGTGATGTATGCTGATATGTGTTGCTTATATGCTCTGTGATGTGTTGTTTTCCAGCGAGAGTTAAGATGCGAGGAACTCGTCGATCCGCGAGATTGACTGGAGTCCCATCTGTAAGTGAGGGTACAGCTGCTCGTCCACCTACCTTGCCAAGGGCAAGATCTCACAGGTCAAGCAGGGAGGGAACGTCAAGAGACCCTAGAAGGTCTTCTGACGAGAGCAGAAGAGGAATAGGCAGAGGGGGAAGATCAGACGAAGAGAGAGTTTCTATGGAGGAGGATCAGAGGAGAGAGGTCAGTATGGGTATAGGAAGGTCAGAAGAAGGTATGGGGGAGTCCCAGGGAGGCGCACATGCCTCAGGGTTTGGCTATCCACCCTTTCCTCAAGGCCCAGAGTATCCGATGGGAGGCACGTCGGATTACTCCAGCTTTGCCCCATATCCACCCTACATGCCATATATGCCCTATCCTTCCTTCTATCCACCATATCATATGTATCCACCCCCACCTTTTCAGCCAAGTTCAGCATCGCCTGAATCCAGAGAAACAGTACCTCCACCACCACCACCTGAACCAGTAGCCCCTGTTGTTGAAGTACAACCCAGTTCTTCAGGGGGAACTAAGGTGAAGATGACTGAGTACTTAAAGTTGGATGCTCCTAAATTCAATACGGGAGATGATCCCTTTGAGTATCTCAGTGCAGTCAGAATGATAACAAGCGAGTTGGGAGCAGATGAGAGCAGGGCCATAGAGATGGCAGGGTTCACTTTAAAGTGCAAGAAAGCCAGAGAATGGTTCAAGAACTATGTGGACCCCAGAATTGACAGTATGACATGGGAAGAGTTCGCCAACGAATTTGCTGGGTGGGCTTTCCCTGACAGTTCCAGGGAGCTAAAGGTTGTGGAGTTTGAGCAGTTGAGACAGACGGAGGAGATGAGTGTAGATGAATATACAGATAAGTTCCTGGAATTGTTACCATACGTGGGTCAGGCGTATGATACAGATCAGAAGAAGGCAAAGAGATATGCCACAAGGCTTCATCCCCGGTATTTCTCTTTGATTCTCCACGCGGAGAAGGAGAGTTTCCACTCCATTGTGGATGCTGCTAGAAAGATGGAGGCCAGTGCCATAAGTCAAGGAGTAGTCAATCAACCAAAGGCACAGTCTTCTGGTACTAAACCAGGTTCCTCCTCACAGAGTACAGCAAGTGCGAGTAAGAAGAGATGGGACAAACTCAGAGGAAAGAGAGGCAAGTTCTGGAACCGGATTAAAACGGGTCTGGGAATGAGGAGCGGCTCCAGTTCTGGCACAGATATTCCAGTTTGCAATAGATGTGGGAGACCACATAGCAGAGCTTGTTTGCTGGGATCTACAGCCTGCTATAGATGTGGGCAGGAGGGACATTATGCACGGGAATGTCCTCAGGCGACTTTGGTTACACCATCCCAGCAGATGACCTCAGGTAGTGTCGTTCAGTCAGCGGCTTCAGTCCGTCCACCAAGCAGTGGCAGAGGGAGAGGAAGAGGGGCAGCCTCTTCATCAGGGATGGGTTCCCGAGGTGCAGGTCCGTCAGCCCCAGCACGGATTTTCACCATGACTCAACAGGAGGCAGACACTTCGAACACAGTGGTGTCAGGTAATATCATCATTGGGTGTTCAGAGGTGTATGCTTTGATGGACCCCGGTGCTTCTCACTCTTTCATTTCTTATAGAGCCGCAGAGAGATTGGGGTTGATAGTCTCCGAGTTAGCGTGTCCTCTTTGGGTCAGTGGACCTAGATGTGACCCATCATTGGCAGAGTCAGTCTGTCAGTTCAGTCCAGTGTTTATAGAGGATAGATGCCTTCCAGCTGACCTTGTGGTTCTAGAGTTGACAGATTTTGATGTCATTTTAGGGATGGATTGGTTATCTACCTATAGTGCTACCTTGCACTGCAGGGACAAGGTAGTGAGTCTCAGAGACCAGGATGGGTCAGAGTGTGTCTTCAGAGGAGACAGGAGAGGGACACCTAGGGGTTTAATATCAGCCCTCCAGGCTCGTAGGATGTTGCGGAAAGGTTGTCAGGGGTTGTTAGCTTATGTGAGAGAGCTAGACAGTCAGGTTAGGGAACCATCCGCAGTACCAGTTGTTCGAGACTTCCCAGATGTGTTTCCTGAAGAGCTTCCCGGACTACCACCTGATAGGGAAATAGAGTTCGAGATAGAGTTGATGCCCAGTGCCAGACCGATCTCTATCCCTCCCTACAGGATGGCACCAGCCGAGTTGAGAGAGTTGAAAGAGCAGTTACAGGATTTGGTAGCTAAGGGTTTCATCCGCCCGAGTACCTCACCCTGGGGTGCTCTAGTTTTATTTGTCAGAAAGAAGGATGGACCTCTTAGACTTTGTGTCGACTACAGACAGTTGAACAAAGTTACTATCAAAAACAAGTATCCTTTACCCAGGATCGATGATCTATTCGACCAACTGTCAGGAGCAAGTTGTTTTTCGAAGATAGATCTGAGATCCGGATACCACCAGTTAAAGATCAGGGAAGGAGATGTCTCCAAGACTGCTTTTCGAACCAGATATGGGCATTATGAGTTCCTAGTGATGCCGTTCGGGTTGACTAATGCCCCTGCAGCATTCATGGATCTCATGAATAGGGTTTTCAGGGAGTACTTGGATCGTTTTGTGATCGTCTTTATAGATGATATCTTGGTGTACTCCAGGAATGCAGAAGAGCATGCCCAGCATCTGAGGATAGTGTTGCAAACCTTGCGAGAGCATGGCTTGTATGCCAAGTTCTCCAAGTGCAAATTCTGGCTAAGGAGCATTGCCTTTTTGGGACATGTAGTTTCAGAGAAAGGAATAGCAGTAGATCCCAAGAAGGTAGAGGCAGTAGCTAATTGGCCTACACCCACGACAGTGACTGAGATCAAGAGTTTTCTGGGTTTGGCAGGCTACTATCGGAGGTTCGTTCAGGACTTTTCAAAGATAGCTGCTCCTATGACCAGACTGACCAGGAAGAATCAAAAGTTCGTATGGTCAGAGGATTGTGATGAGAGTTTTGAAGAGTTGAAAAGACGGTTGACTTCAGCACCGATGTTAGCTCTGCCGATTAATGATGAAGACTTCACAGTGTTCTGTGATGCATCCCGAGTGGGATTAGGTTGTGTGTTAATGCAGAATGACAGAGTGATAGCTTATGCTTCTAGGCAGCTGAAGAGGCACGAGCTAAACTATCCGACACACGATCTTGAGATGGCAGCTGTTATCTTTGCACTTAAGATGTGGAGGCATTACCTCTATGGGGTAAAGTGTGAGATCTATACGGATCATAAAAGCCTGCAGTACATCTTGAGTCAAAGAGAGTTAAACTTGAGGCAGAGACGGTGGGTAGAATTGCTCAGTGATTACGATTGTAAGATCCAGTATCATCCGGGTAAGGCTAATGTTGTAGCTGATGCCTTAAGCCGTAAATCACTTGGCAGTTTATCCCACATTGCAATAGAGAGAAGACCGGTGGTGAAGGACTTTTATAGACTCATGGATGAAGGACTACAGTTGCAGTTATCTGGTACAGGTGCTTTGCTGGCACAGATGAGAGTTACACCAGTGTTTCTAGAGCAAGTGGCTCTGAAACAGCACGAAGACCCTGAGTTAGTGAAGATTGCCAGGACTGTTCAGTCTGGCAACAGTGCAGAGTTCAGATTTGACAGTGAGGGAATTCTTTGTCACGGTAAGAGATTATGTGTACCAGATGACGCCAGTTTAAAGGAAGACATTATGAGGGAAGCTCATAATACAAGGTATAGCGTTCACCCTGGAGCCACCAAGATGTATCAAGATCTGAGAAGGGTGTATTGGTGGCCAGCAATGAAGAGGGAAGTGGCACAGTTTGTGTCAGCCTGCAAGACATGTCAAAGGGTGAAGCTAGAACACCAGAAGCCGGCTGGAATGCTTAACCCACTGCCGATTCCAGAGTGGAAATGGGAGAACATAGCTATGGATTTTGTAGTGGGGTTACCGGCGACGTCTAACAGACTAGACTCCATATGGGTGATTGTGGATAGACTCACCAAATCTGCCCACTTCATTCCAGTCAGGAGTAACTATTCTGTGGACAAGTTGGCGCAGGTGTATGTAGACGAGATAGTGAGGCTGCATGGAGTTCCAGTGTCGAGAGTATCAGATAGAGGACCTCAGTTCACCTCCAGGTTTTGGCAGAGTCTGCAGAGTGAATTGGGCACAAGATTGGATTTCAGCACTGCTTTCCATCCACAGACAGACGGTCAGTCAGAGAGGACCATCCAAACCATAGAAGATATGTTGAGAATGTGTGTGTTAGACTTTGGCGGTTCTTGGAGGCAGCATCTACCTCTGGTGGAGTTTGCCTACAACAATAGCCATCATGCTAGCATAGGGATGGCCCCTTATGAAGCTTTGTATGGGAGGAAGTGCCGAACACCTGTTTGTTGGGAAGAGGTAGGAGAGAAGGCTCTTGCAGGGCCAGAGCTAGTTGAGATTACCAGCAAGTTAGTGCCTATCATCAGAGAGAGGATCAAGACAGCTGTTAGTAGACAGAAAAGCTATGCAGACATCCGTAGGAAACAGATAGAGTTCCAGGAGGGGGATATGGTATTGTTAAAGGTGTCTCCAATGAAGGGAGTGGTTCGCTTTGGAAAGAAGGGTAAACTGGCCCCACGATACATTGGTCCCTTTGAGATTTTGCAAAGGATCAGAAATGTGTCGTATAAGCTGGATTTACCTACCTCGATGGAAAGAATTCACCCGGTATTCCATGTTTCTATGTTGAGGAAGTTTGTGTCAGATCCAGAGAAGGTTCTTAGTGAACCTGAGGTGGAAATCTTAAGTGATCTCACCTATGTAGAGCAGCCAGTGCGGATCTTAGACACCCAGATCAGAAAGCTGAGAAACAAGGACATACCAATGGTGAAAGTCCTATGGAACCACCACAATCTAGAAGAGTGCACCTGGGAGACACGGGAGTCTATGCTCCAACAGTACCCATATCTATTTTAAGGTTAGTTTTTTCCCTTTTCTATGTGTTCTATGTTGTGTTAGGGACATTCGGGGATGAATGTGCTTAAGGGGGGGAGAATGTAATATCCGGCTCGAGTCCGGCCTCGGAATTCCTGTAGTTCGGTGGAATCTCGAGTGTCAGAACCCTCGAGAAGGGTAAGACATATGTTTTCATGTGTGTTTTAAGAGTTTTGAATGTTTTCAAGTGTGAAAGGAAATGAGTTTTGAAAGAAAAGCAACAAGAGAGAAATGCAAAGGTTCGGCCGCCGAAGGTCACTTTCGGCCGCCGAACATTGCATGGTTTCGGATTCACGTTCGGCTACCGAAGGTGGTCTGGCCAGCCACCTATAAAAGGGCCAAGGGTCGGTGGAAGGCGGCTATTTCTCCTCCACTTGCAGCCAGAGGTGAGTTCCAGCCTCTCTCACGTTGACTTTCATGGTTTTTATGATTTCCTTCAAATCTTTCCAAGGTTTTAAGAGTTTTGATGATTTTTGAAGGTTTTAAGCAAAAAGAACAAAGTTTGAAGCTTGGAGAGTTTGAGAACGGATTTCTCTCTATCTCCACGTTAGGATCGTGTAATCTCTTGTTTAGAAGAGGTAAGTACAGATCCTGAACCTTCTTTGTTGATTTTTGAAGGTTTTATGAAGTTTGTATGGGTAGTATGCATGTTTAGGTGTAGGTGAGGTTTTTGGTGATCTTTCATGTTTAAGTGTTATGTGCTATGTTTGTTTGGGGTTTAGGATAGTTGGAGACCCCTTTGTGCATATATATGTGTATGTGCTAGTTGGGAGTAGTTGATATGCATGTTGTAGGTTTTTGGGCAAAGTTTGCATGAAACAGAGCAAGGTTCTGTCCCCTGGACAAAACCAGGTTCGGCCGCCGAAAGAAGGTTCGGTCGCCGAACATGCTTGGAGGCAGTTTCGGCTGCCAAAGCTTGCCCTTGAAAGCTAAGCTTTCGGTTTAGAAAGGGACTTTCGGCCACCGAAAGAGGGAGTTCGGCCGCCGAAAGTATGTGAGTTTCGTCTCTGGACGAGACCTTCGGCCGCCGAAGGTGCCGCCGAACATGCATGAGTTTCGTCTCTGGAGAGGGGTTTCGGCCGCCGAACCTACCGCCGAAAGTGCCCTGTCCAGCCTTCTTTTGCATGTTTTCTGTGAATGTTCTAGGATGGTTTAGAAGGGTTTTGGGGAGTTTCTTAGAAATGTTCTTGAGTGAGTTTGGTCCCTCATTTGAGTCCACCTGTGTAGGTACGGACCAGAGGAATCAGGGAGGTCAGCAGTGAGTCCAGTTTCAGAACCTGCAGAGTCAGTTCAGAGTCAACCCGAGGTGAGTGGAACTGAACTTAGTATTTTAATATGAAAAACGAGTATTTTATCATGCTTCATGCATCATGAATATGCTATAGGGTGAGTGCATTAGTGTACACGAATATGATGCATTGCATTTATCCTTGATTCTATGACTGTATGGACATAGTAAGGATTCAATAGCCCTCAGAGGAAAGACCTGGAACAGCCCTACGGGGACCAGGCATAAAGACCTGGAACAGCCCTACGGGGACCAGGCACAAAGACCTGGAACAGCCCTACGGGGACCAGGCATATGGTATAGAGGGAGTGTTGATCCGTCCATGCTGAGATGTGATTACTTGTGATGTGATACATTGCATGAGAGCATGTTTTATAACCTGTTCTTTATTACTGTTCTACTCACTGGGCTATAGTAGCTCATCCCTCTCCCCTAACTCCAGTTGTGCAGGTTCAGAATTCAGAGGGAAGTCAGCAGGGTACAGGAAGAGTATATAGTTTGTAATAGTTAGTTAGTGTGGACATGTAACTGTAAATGTAAAGAGATAATGTATGTGTACAGTGTATAGAATGGTGCTTGATTACAAGAGATGTAATCCCTTTTTGTGTTTTCACATGATCAGTTTATGTTTCTATATTGTTGTATGTTTATGAGAAAACCAGGCTTAACATTATGAGTTTTATCCGCCTAGAGCAATGAGGAGCTCTAGTAGGGATTGGTAGAGAACAGAGATAGTGCATGCACAGGTTAAGCCTTGGAATGAAGAAAAGTTTTATGTTTTTACAGAAAATATATGATCATGTATGGGATGTCACAGGTTCACAGTCAGGATAGCAGGCTTACTACGGGTCCCGGCGACCTTAAGTCGATCTGGATCCTAGTGCCGGTGGCAGTTCGGTTTTCGGGCTGTTACACTTCAGCTTTGAAATTAACTCAAACATTTGTCTAAAGATGATGACTTTGTTGAAGTATGCATGAAATGGACAATAATTATTGTTGAATAACTTTCTACTCTAAACACTTCAATCTCGAATGATTCACTTGTGAATGATATATTGGAGGGCTTAGGACTTGAATTCCATCCTTTCACATGTGCAACAGAAGTATAAAATACACTTATTAGGTTTCAATGATCTCTTTCCATTACTTTTAAGTGAAGAAGCACAAATGAAAATAGACACACTATCAATTTCACCATATGCGCATATTGCTCAGCATGCACAATTTCATGAATGTAATATTAGTCATAAATGTGGATGTACAGGGGCTACTTCTAATGCTAATCCACAAATTTCTCTCAATGTTATATGCCATAATTGTAGAGGACAAGGGCATTTGGCTAGACAATGCTCCTTTCCAAAGATCAAATGTCCTACTTAAGGCAACCCTTCCATCTCTTGATCAACATATCTTGCCACCACCAATATTGCACCTCTCCTACTAATGCTAGAAACATAGACTATAGACTCAGGAGCTAACTATCATCTCACCTCCAATAATAACACTCTTGTTAATGCTACTCCATGCAATGGTACTGAGGGGATCATAATTGGCAATGGTAAGACTATTTCAATTTTTAACATTAGTAACAAATCAATTTTGCTTCCTTATTCTTCTTGTATTTAAGATCATAGTCTTTGTTCTCCTCGTTTAATCGTAATTTATTATTTGTCTCTACTTTCGCTAAACAAAATAATGTCTCAATTGAATTTTTCCTCATTTCTTTATGATTAAGGATATCTACACGAATAAATCCTAAGCACAGGCTAGAATAATGGAGGCCTATACATATTATCTTCATCAAATGTGCAACCTCAAGCTAATGCTGCTAAGTTTCGTACATGGTGCATGCACATCTTGGTCATGCTAACAGTCTTGTCTTCTAATTCATGAAATTCTTGTAATGTTGGAAAAATGCATGTTACCTTTTGTGGATTCCAATTCTTCAATTGCTAAACCTCTTAAGTTAATCTGTTTCGATGTTTGGGGACCTTCCCCTATGCCTTATGTTGATGGATTTATGTATTATGTTTTATTTTATGAACATTATTCTCAATATATTTGGAGATATTTCATAAAATTAAATATGAAGTTCTAAATATTTTCATCAAATTTAAGCATCTAGTGGAAAATATTTCTCTTTGTCTATTAAATGCTTCCAAGCATCCTGGGATAAGAGTTTTAGGCGCTAACAAAGCTTTTACGCGATAATGATATCACTCAGCGAGTCTTATATCCCCACACGCTAGAATAGAATGGTTGTGTTAAAATAATTAAAGCACCGCCATATTATAAAAGCAAGACGAACACTTCATCATGTTGCAATACCATATGAGTATTGAAAGTATGCATTCAATGCAATAGTCTATACTATTATCGAACCTACAACAAGAACAAAGCCAGTGAATCCATTTAAAAAATTATTCTAAAGTTCACCAAATTACAATGAACTTCAAACTTTTAGATGCCTCTGCTATCCATGGTGGAAGTTGTATACTAGAAATAAAATTGAACTTCAGTTTGCCAAATATTTTTTTTTCTTATTTATTGCAAGATCCACAAAGGTTATTTTTCCTTAGATTTTCATACTTGTAAAATTTATCTATCAACGTCATGTTCTTTTCTTTGAACAGTTTTATTTATTTCATAGTAAGACTATTAGCTCTGCTTTTACAGTTCATGGTTCCTCCTCTACACTAACCATACTAATTCTACCAAGTTTACTTTCACCAGCTACCTCGGTTGACATTCTTGGCCCAACATCAATACCTATACCACAAAACTATCCAGCCACATGATGACAATTGTAGTGCTGGTTAGTGCAATACATTAATAATAGTTATGCCTATTATTTCATGTGATGATCACTCTAATACTGCTCCACTTCAGGCACATAATCCACACTCACCAATTTTTGATAATATGCCCTTAATGCTAGCATTTCCATTAGTTGTTGATTTGTTCTCCTCTAACTTTGCTAATGTAGCTCCTTTTGTGCACACATACTATAGCGAAACGATCCCAAATTGGATCCCTCAAATCAAAGACGTACTTAGTTACCATTTCCATTGCTCTCACGTGCTATACATAGGCTGTAGAATCAAAATAATGGTGAGAGGCATTGCTTAAAGAACTTAATGCATTGATTTACACTGGAACATAGGAACTAGTGCTAAGATAAGAGAATCAAAATATAATTAGATGAAAAATGGAGTTTTCGAGTTAAACACAAACCAGATGGATTAATTGACAATACAAGACTCCATTGGTTGTTAAAGACTTTCACCAAAGTCCCAATATTGATTTTATAGAAATCTTTTCTCTTGTAGTTAAGCCTATTACAATTAAGATAATCTTAATTTATGTTTCCAATAAAATGTGGATATTAGGTTGTTAGATGTTCCCAATGCCTTCCTACATGTAAAAATAGATGATTCAATATCTATGGAACAACCCCCTGGATTTCTTGATAAAGAAAAGCCAAACTATGTTTGCTAATTGCAAAGATCATTATATGGTTTAAGGCAAGCACCAAGGCAATGGTTCAAATGTCTCACTGCATCCTTGCAAAGCTATGGTTTTAAGGCTTCTTTAACCAATACATCACTATTTTGTTTTCATGATGAGAGCATTCAAGCCTTTTATCTTATCTATATTTATGATATGATTTTAATAGAGAATAGTAACATTCACATTTAGTCTTTCATTCAATCTCTGCAAACTAAAATTATAATAAAAGACTTGGGGCCTCTAGATTATTTTCTTAGTATAGAAATCCAAACAACAGATAATAGAACTTTTCTACATTAACGAAAATACATTCAAGATATTTTACAAAAGGCAAACATGCATAATTATAAGGGAATTTTCACTCCCTCAACTACTCAAGAAAAGCTTTCTCTAATTAATCTAGATGCACAAATCATAGATGCTACCTTATATAGGACTTTTGTGGGTGGGTTGCAATACTTATATTTTACAAGACCTGATATTGCTTATTCAGTTAACAAGGTGTTCCAATATACAAGCTCCATTCTCTTGCCATTGGATTGCTCTTAAACGAATTGTATGCTATCTTCAAGCTACACAAAATCGCGGTTTGAAAATATCAAGGTCCTCCTTTGATATCCATGCCTATAGTGATACTGATTGCGTGATAAATCTTAATGATCGTAAATCCACGACAAGATATGCAAGATATATGGGTTGTAATTGTAATACTCGGCTAGATTCCGGCATCGGAATCCCTACCATCCGGCGGAATCTCCGTTGGAATCTGGAATTTCTGAAGATGCCAGAGGCTTCTAGAGGGGTAAAATGTGTTTTCTAAAATGTTTTTACTGATGTCATGGTTTTAAATGAAAAAGAATTGAGTTTTGAAAAGAAAAGACCAAGGAGGCATTTGCCAGGTTCGACCGCCAAAAGTGAAGTTCGGCCGCCGAAAGTGAAGTTCGGCCGCCGAACATGGAAAGGCTTCGGGAGCGCCTGTGGCCTCCGAAAGTCTTGTTTGAATGAGCCAAGGTTCGGCCGCCGAACATGCATGAGTTTAGGGGGCACGTTAGGCTGCTGAAGGTCTTCGACCAGGCCACCTATAAAGGGCCCTCAGATCGGAAATGGGCGAGTTTTCTCCCCATTCTCGAGCTCAGGTGAGTTTTTGTCCTCCCTTGGCTGTTTTCATGTTTTTCTTCATCTCCTTCATGTTTTCATGAGTTCCATGGTCATTTTGAAGAGTTTTCAAGCTTAGATCAAGTTTTGGGAACTTGGAGACCCAAGGGGTTGGTTTCTCCCACCTCCAAGTTAGAGCTCGCACAAACCCTCGATCTTCAAGAGGTAAGTGTAGATCTTTGCTTTCCTAGTGTCTTTTGAAGTTTTATGAAGGTTTTAATGGTAGAGTATGGGTAGATATGCATGTTAGGATTTATGTGGGTTTTATGCCCAATGTATGTTATATGATGCTATGTTGAATGTTTAGGCTAGGTTATGCATGTGGGAGAGGGTATGCATGATTGGGAAAGAGTGTGTGAGAATTTGGTTGTTTTGATGGTTTTGGCCTATGTGGGTCATAAGCTATCTATGTATGTTTTGATGTTGTTTTTGGAGTTTAATCTAGTTGTTTAAGCTCCTTTGTGCATGGTTAAGGGTTTATGCATGTTTTGGTAAAGTTGGGTGCTTGTTTTGGGGTGTTTGGAAGGTTTGGGAGGCTTGAATGCATGAGAAGCTGAGTTCTGCCCTTCTGGAAAGAACTCAGGTTCGGCCGCCGAAGGTGGTTTCGGCCGCCGAACCTGCCTTTGGATGCATGGTTTGGCCGCCTAACCTTGCCCCCGAAAGTTGAGTTTTGGCTTGAAAGCAGACTTTCGGCCGCCGAAGGAAGGATTCGGCCGCCGAAAGTGCCTGACTTTCATCTCTGGAGAGGGACTTTCGGCCGCCGAAGGTGCCGCCAAAAGTGCCCGAGTTTCGTCTCTGGAGAGAGGGTTCGGCCGCCGAAGGTGCCGCCGAAAGTGCCCTGACCAGCCTTTTCATGGTTGTTTTCTATGCATGTTTAAGTGACGTTTTAGGGGGTTTTTGGGTAGTTGCTTATGAGTTGCTTAGAATGTGTTGGCACCTCATTCGAGTCCACCTGTGTAGGATCGGACCCGAGGGATTGAGGAGGCCATCAGTGTTAGCAGTTGCAGAGTCTGTCCAGCGTCTGCCAGAGGTGAGTAGAACTAAACTTAATCTTTTATTTTACGAAATAAAATGCCTAAAGCATGTTCATGCATCATGTTTATATGTAATAGGTTGATTGCACTAGTTACACGAATATGACGCATTGCATTATTTACTGTTGATGATGTGGATGGACCAAGGCAACCCCAATAGCCCTAGAGATGTTGAAAGACCTGGCCGGGCCAGGCATATTGAAAGTCCTGTGTGAGCCCTTTGAGAGCCGGGCAACTGTATGCGAAAGTCCTGTGCGAGCTCCTTTGTGGGCCGGGCAACTGTATGTGAAAGTCCTGTGTGAGCTCTCTGTGGGTCGGGCATTATGAGGGAGTTTTGGTGGTCATGTCCGTCTGTTATGTGGAATGGTTATGCTGTGATGCATTTCATGAAAGCATGTAATTAATGAACTGTTTTCTTTATTTCTACTCACTGGGCTTTTTAGCTTACCCCTTTCCCCTAACCCTAGTTTTGCAGGTCAGTGGTAGGCCAGGAAGACGTCAAGGGTAAAGGTTTTGCTTATGTAATAGTATTAGCTTAGTACTTTTAGTGTGGACATGTATTATAAATTGATATAATGATTTGCAAGGGAATGTAATGTAAAATTGAGTGGAGTTATGTTTATGGTTTAATACTGTGCTTGGCCCTGAGACTTGGTTAGTCCCTGTTTAATACATGACGTATGTAATGGTTTAGATGTTGAGTTATGTTTGAACTAATCTTGTGGCATGTGTTGTTTACCACACTATGGTAATGGATGAGGACCCTAGTGGAGGTCTTGTGTTGTGGTTTGATGCATGCACAGGTTAGGTTCTAGTTCCTTGGATGTAATCTCAGCTTGATGTATGTTATGTTGACCCAGCTAGAGTTTTGATGAGGGCTCTAGTAGGGGATCCTTTTATGTTTTCAGCTTTATTGCATACAGTTCAAGCTCGGTCTATACATCTTATGTTTCAGTTTTTATGTTAAAGTTTTGATCATGTAAGGGATTTGACCAGGTGATAGGAGGTATGTTTGGCTTGCTACGGGTCCCGGCGGCCTTAAGCCGATCTGGATCCTAGCGCCGGTGGCGGTTCGGGCCATTACGGTAGGGTATTAGTTTCCGGGCTGTTACAGATGGTATCAGAGCTTTGGGCCTCGAGAGTACAGTGTGTTGCACATCGGAAAGAGGTTGGTTTAGAGGTCATAGAAGGGCAAGCACAATAGGAAAAATCATGTCCACTAGGATAGGATGTAGAGTCCTGTCTTGTATGATGATGATGTGAAATGCCATGATTTTATGCATGTGCATTAATGTTATGTATGATATGCTATGTATGCTATGTATGTTGTGGGTTCATGTGTTTTCATATGAATCGTATGATGCTAATGATTGTTTGTATGCTTTGTTGTTCTTCAGAGGAGCCAGAATGCGAGGTGCTCGTTGATCTGTGGAATCGACTGGAGTTCCATCTGAGAGGGAAGGTTTGGACACCTTTCCCCCTGCTCTGCCAAGAGCGCAGTCGTGGGGAGTCAGCAGATGGGGAACATCAAGGGACCCTGGAAGGTCTTTTGATGTAAGCAGAGAAGAAATGGCTCCAAGAAGGATGTCAGCTAGTGTGAGGGAAGTAGAGTTGGATGTGCAGAGAAGAGATATCAGTTTGGGAATCAGAGTGCCAGAAGAAGGTATGGGAGTTTTTCTGGAGGATGCTCAGACTCAGGATTCCAGAATCTCAGGTTCAGGAGGGATTGATCCCTCCACTCTGAGTACAGCCTCCACGAAAAGCAAGAAGTGGGGCAGAACCCGGAGGGGGAAGAAGAAGAAGTTGTGGAGTCGGTTGAAGTCTAGTATGGGATTAGGTGGTGGTTCGAGCTCTGTCTCAGGCAGTTCAAGATGCTTGAGGTGCGAAAGGCCGCACAAGGGAGTCTGCCATTATGGGACTAATCTATGTTTCAGGTGCGGACAGGAGGGGCACATAGCACGTGAGTGTCCCACTGCGCCCAGGTTGGCTCCGTCCCAGCAAGCAGCTTCAGGTAGAGCAGCTCAGCCAGCAGCTCCAGCCATGGTTCAGGTTAGTGGTCGAGGCAGAGGAAGAGGGTCAGCCTTTTCTTCTGAAGGTTCCCGTGGAGAAGGTCCGTCAGCTCCAGCTCGGATCTTCACCCAAGCTCAGTAAGAGGCAGACACATCGAACATGGTGGTGTCAGGTACGCTCACTTTTGAATGTTCTGATGTGTATGTTTGTGAACTCTGGAGTTTCTCTTTCTTTAGTTGCTCTAGGAGCCGTCGAGAGGTTGAGCTGATAGCTTCTGGGCTAGAGTGTTCTCTTTGGGTCAGTGGACCCGAGTGTGATCCATCTGTGGTAGGGTCAGTCTGCCGGTCCAGTTCTGTGACAGTTGAGAGTAGATGCCTTCCACCCGACTTTGAGGTCCTAGACTTGACTGTCTGGACGTCAGTTTAGGGTTGGATTGGGTTTTTCTGCTCGTGGTGCTATCTTGGTCTGTAGAGACAAGGTAGTCAAGTTTAGAGGACAGGATGGGTCAGAGGTGGTCTGTTGAGGGAACACAGTAGGGATGCCTAGAGGTTCGATGTCAGCCTGTCAGGTTCGTAGAGTACGTAGGAGGGGTTGTCAAAGGGTTCTAGCTCTTGTTTGAGAGTTTTGCAGTCAGGTCAGGGAACCAGCCTCAGTGGTAATAGTTAGAGAGTTCTTAGTTGTTTTTCCAAGCGAGTTGTCAGGTTTACCATTTGTCAGGGAGTTAGAGTTTGGTGTAGGAGTGGTGTCTGGATGCAGAACCATTTCTACCTTTCCCTATAGGATGGCGCCTGCGTAGAGAGAGGTAGTAGTCAGAGTAGAGGCGAGACTTGGTAGACAAGGGTTTTATCCGACCTAGTACCTCACCCTGGATTGTTCCAGTGTGGTTGTGGAAAAAGAAGGATGGATCCTTGAGACTTTGTAACGACTGTAAGCAGTTGACCAAGGTCACTACCAAGAGCAGGTATTCCCATGCAGGATGGATGATCTATTGGGACAGCTACTAGGAGCTGGTTGTTTTCCAAGATAGATCTGAAATCCGGGCTCTACCTGTGAGAGTCAGAGTTAGTTTTGGGTTAGCAGTGAGAAGAAGCCAGTTAGTAGAGAAGATGAAGAGAAAAGAGTAAGGATCAGAGTTGCGCAGCGGAAGCGTGTTGAGTTTCAGGAGAAGGTTGGGTATTGCTAAGGTGTGTTTGGAGGACCCGGGAGTTCTTACTCCAGCAGTACCTGTGTCTCTCTTTTTAGGAGAGAGGTTATTAGGTTTGCTTGCTTGTTGCTTGCTTGTTTATGTATGCTTGATGCTATGTTTTGAGAATGCATGTTTGTTTGTGGAACATTCGGGGACGAATGTTCTTAAAGGGGGGAAGAATGTAATACCCGGCTAGATTCCGGCATCGGAATCCCTACCTTCCGGCGGAATCTCCGTTGGAATCTGGAATTTCTGAAGATGCTAGAGGCTTCTAGAGGGGTAAAATGTGTTTTCTAAAATGTTTTTACTGATGTCATGGTTTTAAATGAAAAAGAATTGAGTTTTGAAAAGAAAAGACCAAGGAGGCATTTGCCAGGTTCGGCTGCCGAAAGTGAAGTTCGGCCGCTGAACATGGAAAGGCTTCGGGAGCGCCTTTAGCCTCCGAAAGTCTTGTTTGAACGAGCCAAGGTTCGGCCGCCGAACATGCATGAGTTTAGGGGGCACGTTAGGCTGCCGAAGGTCTTCGACCAGGCCACCTATAAAGGGCCCTCAGATCGGAAATGGGCGAGTTTTCTCCCCATTCTCGAGCTCAGGTGAGTTTTTGTCCTCCCTTGGCCGTTTTCATATTTTTCTTCATCTCCTTCATGTTTTCATGAGTTCCATGGTCATTTTGAAGAGTTTTCAAGCTTAGATCAAGTTTTGGGAACTTGGAGACCCAAGGGGTTGGTTTCTCCCACCTCCAAGTTAGAGCTCGCACAAACCCTCGATCTTCAAGAGGTAAGTGTAGATCTTTGCTTTCCTAGTGTCTTTTGAAGTTTTATGAAGGTTTTAATGGTAGAGTATGGGTAGATATGCATGTTAGGATTTATGTGGGTTTTATGCCCAATGTATGTTATATGATGCTATGTTGAATGTTTAGGCTAGGTTATGCATGTGGGAGAGGGTATGCATGATTGGGAAAGAGTGTGTGAGAATTTGGTTGTTTTGATGGTTTTGGCCTATGTGGGTCATAAGCTATCTATGTATGTTTTGATGTTGTTTTTGGAGTTTAATCTAGTTGTTTAAGCTCCTTTGTGCATGGTTAAGGGTTTATGCATGTTTTGGTAAAGTTGGGTGCTTGTTTTGGGGTGTTTGGAAGGTTTGGGAGGCTTGAATGCATGAGAAGCTGAGTTCTGCCCTTCTGGGAAGAACTCAGGTTCGGCCGCCGAAGGTGGTTTCGGCCGCCGAATCTGCCTTTGGATGCATGGTTTGGCCGCCTAACCTTGCCCCCGAAAGTTGAGTTTTGGCTTGAAAGCAGACTTTCGGCCGCCGAAGGAAGGATTCGGCCGCCGAAAGTGCCTGACTTTCGTCTCTGGAGAGGGACTTTCAGCCGCCGAAGGTGCCGCCGAAAGTGCCCGACTTTCGTCTCTGGAGAGAGGGTTCGGCCGCCGAAGGTGCCGCCGAAAGTGCCCTGACCAGCCTTTTCATGGTTGTTTTCTATGCATGTTTAAGTGACGTTTTAGGGGGTTTTTGGGTAGTTGCTTATGAGTTGCTTAGAATGTGTTGGCACCTCATTTGAGTCCACCTGTGTAGGATCGGACCCGAGGGATTGAGGAGGCCATCAGTGTTAGCAGTTGCAGAGTCTGTCCAGCGTCTGCCAGAGGTGAGTAGAACTAAACTTAATCTTTTATTTTACGAAATAAAATGCCTAAAGCATGTTCATGCATCATGTTTATATGTAATAGGTTGATTGCACTAGTTACACGAATATGACGCATTGCATTATTTACTGTTGATGATGTGGATGGACCAAGGCAACCCCAATAGCCCTAGAGATGTTGAAAGACCTGGCCGGGCCAGGCATATTGAAAGTCCTGTGTGAGCCCTTTGAGAGCAGGGCAACTGTATGCGAAAGTCCTGTGCGAGCTCCTTTGTGGGCCGGGCAACTGTATGTGAAAGTCCTGTGTGAGCTCTCTGTGGGTCGGGCATTATGAGGGAGTTTTGGTGGTCATGTCCGTCTGTTATGTGGAATGGTTATGCCGTGACGCATTTCATGAAAGCATGTAATTAATGAACTGTTTTCTTTGTTTCTACTCACTGGGCTTTTTAGCTTACCCCTTTCCCCTAACCCTAGTTTTGCAGGTCAGTGGTAGGCCAGGAAGACGTCAAGGGTAAAGGTTTTGCTTATGTAATAGTATTAGCTTAGTACTTTTAGTATGGACATGTATTATAAATTGATATAATGATTTGCAAGGGAATGTAATGTAAAATTGAGTGGAGTTATGTTTATGGTTTAGTACTGTGCTTGGCCCTGAGACTTGGTTAGTCCCTGTTTAATACATGACGTATGTAATGGTTTAGATGTTGAGTTATGTTTGAACTAATCTTGTGGCATGTGTTGTTTACCACACTATGGTAATGGATGAGGACCCTAGTGGACGTCTTGTGTTGTGGTTTGATGCATGCACAGGTTAGGTTCTAGTTCCTTGGATGTAATCCCAGCTTGATGTATGTTATGTTGACCCAGCTAGAGTTTTGATGAGGGCTCTAGTAGGGGATCCTTTTATGTTTTCAGCTTTGTTGCATACAGTTCAAGCTCGATCTATACATCTTATGTTTCAGTTTTTATGTTAAAGTTTTGATCATGTAAGGGATTTGACCAGGTGATAGGAGGTATGTTTGGCTTGCTACGGGTCCCGGCGGCCTTAAGCCGATCTGGATCCTAGCGCCGGTGGCAGTTCGGGCCATTACGGTAGGGTATCGGTTTTCGGGCTGTTACAGATGGTATCAGAGCTTTGGGCCTCGAGAGTACGGTGTGTTGCACATCGGAAAGAGGTTGGTTTAGAGGTCATAGAAGGGCAAGCACAATAGGAAAAATCATGTCCACTAGGATAGGATGTAGAGTCCTGTCTTGTATGATGATGATGTGAAATGCCATGATTTTATGCATGTGCATTAATGTTATGTATGATATGCTATGTATGCTATGTATGTTGTGGGTTCATGTGTTTTCATATGAACCGTATGATGCTAATGATTGTTTGTATGCTTTGTTGTTCTTCAGAGGAGCCAGAATGCGAGGTGCTCGTCGATCTGTGGAATCGACTGGAGTTCCATCTGAGAGGGAAGGTTTGGACACCTTTCCCCCTGCTCTGCCAAGAGCGCAGTCGTGGGGAGTCAGCAGATGGGGAACATCAAGGGACCCTGGAAGGTCTTTTGATGTAAGCAGAGAAGAAATGGCTCCAAGAAGGATGTCAGCTAGTGTGAGGGAAGTAGAGTTGGATGTGCAGAGAAGAGATATCAGTTTGGGAATCAGAGTGCCAGAAGAAGGTATGGGAGTTTTTCTAGAGGATGCTCAGACTCAGGATTCCAGAATCTCAGGTTCAGGAGGGATTGATCCCTCCACTCTGAGTACAGCCTCCACGAAAAGCAAGAAGTGGGGCAGAACCCTGAGGGGGAAGAAGAAGAAGTTGTGGAGTCGGTTGAAGTCTAGTATGGGATTAGGTGGTGGTTCGAGCTCTGTCTCAGGCAGTTCAAGATGCTTGAGGTGCGAAAGGCCGCACAAGGGAGTCTGCCATTATGGGACTAATCTATGTTTCAGGTGCGGACAGGAGGGGCACATAGCACGTGAGTGTCCCACTGCGCCCAGGTTGGCTCCGTCCCAGCAAGCAGCTTCAGGTAGAGCAGCTCAGCCAGCAGCTCCAGCCATGGTTCAGGTTAGTGGTCGAGGCAGAGGAAGAGGGTCAGCCTTTTCTTCTGAAGGTTCCCGTGGAGAAGGTCCGTCAGCTCTAGCTCGGATCTTCACCCAAGCTCAGCAAGAGGCATACACATCGAACATGGTGGTGTCAGGTACGCTCACTTTTGAATGTTCTGATGTGTATGTTTGTGAACTCTGGAGTTTCTCTTTCTTTAGTTGCTCTAGGAGCCGTCGAGAGGTTGAGCTGATAGCTTCTGGGCTAGAGTGTTCTCTTTGGGTCAGTGGACCCGAGTGTGATCCATCTGTGGTAGGGTCAGTCTGCCGGTCCAGTTCTGTGACAGTTGAGAGTAGATGCCTTCCACCCGACTTTGAGGTCCTAGACTTGACTGTCTGGACGTCAGTTTAGGGTTGGATTGGGTTTTTCTGCTCGTGGTGCTATCTTGGTCTGTAGAGACAAGGTAGTCAAGTTTAGAGGACAGGATGGGTCAGAGGTGGTCTGTTGAGGGAACACAGTAGGGATGCCTAGAGGTTCGATGTCAGCCTGTCAGGTTCGTAGAGTACGTAGGAGGGGTTGTCAAAGGGTTCTAGCTCTTGTTTGAGAGTTTTGCAGTCAGGTCAGGGAACCAGCCTCAGTGGTAATAGTTAGAGAGTTCTTAGTTGTTTTTCCAAGCGAGTTGTCAGGTTTACCATCTGTCAGGGAGTTAGAGTTTGGTGTAGGAGTGGTGTCTGGATGCAGAACCATTTCTACCTTTCCCTATAGGATGGCGCCTGCGTAGAGAGAGGTAGTAGTCAGAGTAGAGGCGAGACTTGGTAGACAAGGGTTTTATCCGACCTAGTACCTCACCCTGGATTGTTCCAGTGTGGTTGTGGAAAAAGAAGGATGGATCCTTGAGACTTTGTAACAACTGTAAGCAGTTGACCAAGGTCACTACCAAGAGCATATATTCCCATGCAGGATGGATGATCTATTGGGACAGCTAGTAGGAGCTGGTTGTTTTCCAAGATAGATCTGAAATCTGGGCTCTACCTGTGAGAGTCAGAGTTAGTTTTGGGTTAGCAGTGAGAAGAAGCTAGTTAGTAGAGAAGATGAAGAGAAAAGAGTAAGGATCAGAGTTGCGCAGCGGAAGCGTGTTGAGTTTCAGGAGAAGGTTGGGTATTGCTAAGGTGTGTTTGGAGGACCCGGGAGTTCTTACTCCAGCAGTACTTGTGTCTCTCTTTTTAGGAGAGAGGTTATTAGGTTTGCTTGCTTGTTGCTTGCTTGTTTATGTATGCTTGATGCTATGTTTTGAGAATGCCTGTTTGTTTGTGGAACATTCGGGGACGAATGTTCTTAAAGGGGGGAAGAATGTAATACCCGGCTAGATTCCGGCATCGGAATCCCTACCTTCCGGCGGAATCTCCGTTGGAATCTGGAATTTCTGAAGATGCCAGAGGCTTCTAGAGGGGTAAAATGTGTTTTCTAAAATGTTTTTACTGATGTCATGGTTTTAAATGAAAAAGAATTGAGTTTTGAAAAGAAAAGACCAAGGAGGCATTTGCCAGGTTCGGCTGCCGAAAGTGAAGTTCGGCCGCCGAACATGGAAAGGCTTCGGGAGCGCCTTTGGCCTCCGAAAGTCTTGTTTGAACGAGCCAAGGTTCGGCCGCCGAACCTCAAGTTCGGCCGCCGAACATGCATGAGTTTAGGGGGCATGTTAGGCTGCCGAAGGTCTTCGACCAGGCCACCTATAAAGGGCCCTCAGATCGGAAATGGGCGAGTTTTCTCCCCATTCTCGAGCTCAGGTGAGTTTTTGTCCTCCCTTGGCCGTTTTCATATTTTTCTTCATCTCCTTCATGTTTTCATGAGTTCCATGGTCATTTTGAAGAGTTTTCAAGCTTAGATCAAGTTTTGGGAACTTGGAGACCCAAGGGGTTGGTTTCTCCCACCTCCAAGTTAGAGCTCGCACAAACCCTCGATCTTCAAGAGGTAAGTGTAGATCTTTGCTTTCCTAGTGTCTTTTGAAGTTTTATGAAGGTTTTAATGGTAGAGTATGGGTAGATATGCATGTTAGGATTTATATGGGTTTTATGCCCAATGTATGTTATATGATGCTATGTTGAATGTTTAGGCTAGGTTATGCATGTGGGAGAGGGTATGCATGATTGGGAAAGAGTGTGTGAGAATTTGGTTGTTTTGATGGTTTTGGCCTATGTGGGTCATAAGCTATCTATGTATGTTTTGATGTTGTTTTTGGAGTTTAATCTAGTTGTTTAAGCTCCTTTGTGCATGGTTAAGGGTTTATGCATGTTTTGGTAAAGTTGGGTGCTTGTTTTGGGCTGTTTGGAAGGTTTGGGAGGCTTGAATGCATGAGAAGCTGAGTTCTGCCCTTCTGGGAAGAACTCAGGTTCGGCCGCCGAAGGTGGTTTCGGCCGCCGAACCTGCCTTTGGATGCATGGTTTGGCCGCCTAACCTTGCCCCCGAAAGTTGAGTTTTGGCTTGAAAGCAGACTTTCGGCCGCCAAAGGAAGGATTCGACCGCCGAAAGTGCCTGACTTTCGTCTCTGGAGAGGGACTTTCGGCCGCCGAAGGTGCCGCCGAAAGTGCCCGAGTTTCGTCTCTGGAGAGAGGGTTCGGCCGCCGAAGGTGCCGCCGAAAGTGCCCTGACCAGCCTTTTCATGGTTGTTTTCTATGCATGTTTAAGTGACGTTTTAGGGGGTTTTTGGGTAGTTGCTTATGAGTTGCTTAGAATGTGTTGGCACCTCATTCGAGTCCACCTGTGTAGGATCGGACCCGAGGGATTGAGGAGGCCATCAGTGTTAGCAGTTGCAGAGTCTGTCCAGCGTCTGCCAGAGGTGAGTAGAACTAAACTTAATCTTTTATTTTACGAAATAAAATGCCTAAAGCATGTTCATGCATCATGTTTATATGTAATAGGTTGATTGCACTAGTTACACGAATATGACGCATTGCATTATTTACTGTTGATGATGTGGATGGACCAAGGCGACCCCAATAGCCCTAGAGATGTTGAAAGACCTGGCCGGGCCAGGCATATTGAAAGTCCTGTGTGAGCCCTTTGAGAGCCGGGCAACTGTATGCGAAAGTCCTGTGCGAGCTCCTTTGTGGGCTTTTTAGCTCACCCCTTTCCCCTAACCCTAGTTTTGCAGGTCAGTGGTAGGCCAGGAAGACGTCAAGAGTAAAGGTTTTGCTTATGTAATAGTATTAGCTTAGTACTTTTAGTTTGGACATGTATTATAAATTGATATAATGATTTGCAAGGGAATGTAATGTAAAATTGAGTGGAGTTATGTTTATGGTTTAGTACTGTGCTTGGCCCTGAGACTTGGTTAGTCCCTGTTTAATACATGACGTATGTAATGGCTTAGATGTTGAGTTATGTTTGAACTAATCTTGTGGCATGTGTTGTTTACCACACTATGGTAATGGATGAGGACCCTAGTGGAGGTCTTGTGTTGTGGTTTGATGCATGCACATGTTAGGTTCTAGTTCCTTGGATGTAATCCCAGCTTGTTGTATGTTATGTTGACCCAGCTAGAGTTTTGATGAGGGCTCTAGTAGGGGATCCTTTTATGTTTTCAGCTTTGTTGCATACAGGTCAAGCTCGGTCTATACATCTTATGTTTCAGTTTTTATGTTAAAGTTTTGATCATGTAAGGGATTTGACCAGGTGATAGGAGGTATGTTTGGCTTGCTACGGGTCCCGGCGGCCTTAAGCCGATCTAGATCCTAGCGCCGGTGGCGGTTCGGGCCGTTACGGTAGGGTATCGGTTTCCGGGCTGTTACAGTAATCTTATCTCTTGGTAGTCTTAAAAAGCAACCAACAATTGCAAGATCGTCCAATTAAGTATAATATCGTGCTATTGAAGCTGCTACATCGGAAGTAATATGGATAAAGTCACTGCAAGAAATTAGATAAATTATTACGATTAAAATCATCAAAAAATTATTCAATTTTTGTCATCCAAAGTTTATGATAACGAAATATTATCATCATAGTACGTCATTATAGCCGCATAATAAAATGTATACTATGATAAAAGAAATTTTCATCACAAAAATAAATTCTTTTTATGATGAAATTAAATAATTGTCATGAAATGATGTGTTTTCAGTGACATATATTTTATCATAATTTATATCCTTTTTCACCATTTATTATTTTCATTTTTCATTAAAGGTGTAATGTTTTACTTATGAGTTATTCATTTCGTCACCAAATAATTTACACTTTTATAACGAACAAATTAATTGTCATAAAAGTTTATATATTTATGATGAAACTAATTAATTGTCATGAAATGGTATGTGTTTAGTGTCATATAATTCGTCACAATTTATATCTATTTTTCATCATTTATTGTTTTCATTTATCACTAAATGTATTAAATATTACTTACGAATTATTCATTTCGTCACCAACTAATTAATCTTTTTATGACAAAAAATTAATTATTATAAAGTATGTATATTTAATGGCATATATTTTATCATAACGTAGTATAAAATTTATCATTTAATTATTCGTTTCGTCATTAAAGTTTATATTATCAATTACGAATTATGAATTTTGTCACCAAATAAGTGACATTTTTTACAAAAAAATTAATTGTCATACAATGTAGTCTCTTTAATGGCATTCATATTGTCATACTTTATATCTTTTGTTATTAACTCTTCATTGTTAGTTACAAATTATTTATTTCTTCATAAAATATTATACATTTAATGATGATAATAAAAATGTCATATTATCTTTTTATATTATAATCATGCTAATAAATTATCATTTTTCATAACATTTGTAATAACAAATATGTATTTTAGATGTCGTAACATTAATTAGTTTTATCATAAATAAAACAATTAACTTCCTCAATAATATTTAATTTGTGATATTAAAAATAAAAAATAATAATAAAATTATATCACAGTATGATAGAAATAAATAGTATTAAAAATTACTAAGAAAAATTATAATAGTATCCACATAATATTTTAAATATGTAAAATATTAATTTATTAACACATTAACTGTTTCATATTTTAAACTATAAAATCTGAAAAAAAAATCATTACTAAAATTTGAAGTATCAAATCTTTATGGAGATTTTACTGTAAAAATCAAAGCAAAAAAATTGATGAATTATATCATTTTAATTTTATGTGGGTATGATATAAGCAATTCAAGAAGAATAAAACAAATAAAAATAGCATGCGAAAACATATACCAATTAAACTATATTCTTATAAATGTCATCATTAATAAATATGCATGTCCCAAAACTAGGAAATGCTTGTCCATCCATTTCTAAAAGAAATCAAAATCATTATTAAAAAAAAGAAAATTACTATTTTAGACAATCTTATCTTATTTCGGTGTACATCAAACACAAGTACAGTCCAGTTTAGTTCGTAAAACTAAATGCAACTTAAAATTAAGAACATATTTCACACTTAAACTTTTGTTCTAACTCATTACACCCGTAAATTTTTCATTAATTAAAAACATTATTTATACATATTTATATAAAATAATACATCAATATACATCCATACTTTACTTTCAACTACAAGAAATCATAGTCTTATCTCATATATATATATATACTAACAATAATTTTAATTTCTAAAAACTAAAATTTAATTAATTTTAATGATGCCTAAAAGTCTAAAATAATTAATTATGTGATAATGATCATTAAGTAAATATTAATTACTTACATGAAAGCACTAAATTAAAGTTAATAATAATAATAATAATAATAATAATAATAAAACTCATCGTATGAATGCTGACAGAGATAGTAGCACTATCTGTAGGAATAAAATATATATAAATAAAAAATATGGGTGTTATTTAAAGATAAATAAATAAAAAATAGTATCCGGTGTTATTCTAACATATATCAAAAGTGTCTTAATTCATAAACACCTCAAATAGTTATAAATGTCAAATCCTACGACAAAGTAAAGCAAAAAAAAAGGAAAACTAAAATTCAATCATAAAAAGAGAAAGTAAAATTTAATAAGTGTGCATATAATAAAACATATAATTAAGTTTAACTTAGAAGTATATATGTGAAACATTTAAAAATTGATGAAAGAGCAGCACCTCGATCGAAATAATAATGAATATTAATAATAGATTTAATTCCGTTACAAATTAGTAACGACTTAGTAACATATTTTATATTTCATTATTAATTATATTACTTAATAAAATTATTTACAAATTTAATAACTGATTTTAAAATCTATTACAAAACCATTATTAAATAAGCAAAAATTTAGTAACGGATCCCAATCCATTAGTAAATTCATTGCTAAATCGGTTATTAAATAAATAAATTACTTAAGTAGTAAATGAATAAATAGTAATGAATTTAATAACAAAATGCAATCTATTATAAAATTAGTAACGGATTTAATAATAAATTTAATCCGTTATTATTTTTTGGACAAAAAATCGATTTTATTTTTTAAAAATTTTATATTTTCTTTTTAATTTATTAACGGATATAATCCGTTATTAATTTGAAAATAATAATGGATTTCGTAACCCATTACTAAATTTTAGAGATAAAATGTTGCACTTTTAATTTAAAATCTCGCATTTTTTCTTTTTAATTTAGTAATGAAAAAAATCTATTACTAATCTAAAAATTAGTAATAGATTAAGGAATCTGTAACTAAAATTTAAAGAATAATGTCATTTTTTTATTTTTATTCGCCCGCATTTTTCTTTAAATTTAATCCGTTACTAATTCGCATATTTATACACTCACAAATCTTATCTCCCTCTATTTCATTCATTATCTTTCCACTCTTCTCTTCTCATTCCTTCATTTTTCTCTTATTTAATTTTCTTGTCCTCATTATTGATTCTATTTTTTTCTTTCATTTTCTTTAATTTCCTCTTCGATTTTCTTTTATTATCGATCTTTCTTTTATCTCTTAATTTTTATTCTATTTTCTTCTATTTTCTCTCATTTTCTTTCATTTTCTCTACCTCTTTCTATCATTTTCCCTTCTTTTTTTCTTTTTTATTATTCCTTCATTTGCTTTCTTTTCTCTCATATTCTCTAACTTTTTTCTTTCATTCTTTTCTATTTTATTCTATTTTCTTTATTTTCTCTTTTATTTTTCTTCATTTTTCTCTTCATCTTTCTCTCATTTTCTTTCATTTTCTTTTCTTTTTTTTATTTTTTCCTTTTTTCTCATTTTCTTTCATTTTCCCATTTTTCCTTATTTTCTCTTATTTTTATTTTTTTTTCTTCTATTGTCTTTCTTTCCTTATTTTCTCTTTTATATCTCATTTTCTTCCATTCTCTCACATTTTTTCATTTTCTTAGATTTTTCTCATAATTTTATAATAATTTTTTTCATAAAATTAATAAAATTTAAAATATTAAAGTTAACATTATAGTTTACCATAATTAAATTAATATTTAATGTAAAATATAATAAAATAAATTAATAATTTAACATAATTTTTTAATATTTTTTTAAAATTAGTAACAAAATATAATTTCGATATATTCTTTTATTATTTATTTTATCATGGTAGTAACGGATTTCTATCCATTAGTAACTGATTTAATTTTCATATATATTTTTAAATTTTTATCAAATTAGTAATAGATTTTAAATACATTACTAAATTTCATTATAAATCCATTACTAAATCCGTTATAAAATTAGTAATGGATTTTGAATTCATTACTATTGCATTAGCAATGAGATTTATAGTAACAAATATAAATTTGTTACTAAGTAGGTTAGTAACATATTTTTTATTAATTAATAACGGAAAAATTCATTACTAATCCGAAAAAATCTTGTAATGATTTTTTGATATGCAAACTTTTTGTAATAATCTAAAAGATCCACAAATACAAAGTCACAATTAATAAAGTAAGTCTCAATCATCAAGATTCCAAACATCAACCCATAAAAAAAGTATTTCAAAACACATTAAATACATCGTGTTCATCATATGCACAATCAAAAGTGAGATAAATAGAAAAATAATTAAGCTGAACATGAACTAAATTGAATAATATCAAATGCATATTTGTTATGAATATGCCGCCTGCTAGATAATCTGTATTACCTAATGCAAATGATAATTTTCTATTATGAATAGTATCAAATGCATATCTATTATGAAAGAGAGTTATATTAGACACATGCACCTATCAATCTATGAGCTAAATCAAAAAATAAAATAATTTTATTCTAAAATTAAGAAATTTAGCTTCTTATTTTATATAAGTAAAAAAAAATCAAGTAATTTATCTTAAATTATAACTTCTAATTTTTTTTTATAAAAAAAGTTGAAAATGATTTTAAATGAATATTATTAATAAGTAAAATATAAAATTAAATATTTATTATTAGATTACGTCAAAAATAATTTTTTAATAACTAATATAAATAAATCTTATTTTTATTTTTAAACTTTATAATATATCTTAATTCTCCCATAAATTAACTTTTTAGAACTAAATTATATATTTTGTGTTATTTAAAATAAAAAAATATACAAGTATCACATGGATTTAATACATTATTACCACTAAAATTTATTATTAGATTTTATTTATAAAAAATATAATCCATTCACCGTGACTATTTAAAAAAATATATATAATTTAAAAATATAACTATTATCTTAGCAAAAATACATGACTCTTAGCATGCTGTTATATTTTGTTATTATATATTAGATTTTGATTTGTTTTTTTTTATTTTGTTAAAGTAGACTTGATTTTTTTAAAAAAGGTAATGGTCTCGCCTTTCTCATTATTTGTTTTCAATTTGAGATGTAAAATAATTATATTCTATTGTTAAATTTATCATGTAAATAAAATATTATGGTCTATTTTTTTAAATATAGTTTTTAAATTATTTATTATTTAATTATAAAATATCGAATAAGCAATATAAATGGTAAATAATTAGAGTGAGCATTCGGTTGGTTCGGTTCAAAATCAAATCAAACAAAATAAATTAAAAATCAAAATTTTAATATTTGTGAAAACCGAATTGAATCGATTTTGGATTGAAATTGAACTGAATCAATTTGATTCGGTTCAATTCGATTTGATCAATTGGACTTTTTAATAGACTTTTTTTATTTTTTACACTTTATTTATAATATTTTAAAGTTTAATTGAAATATTTCAACCTTGATTATCTCTGTTTATATTATTAAAAATAATATATTATTATTATTAATTGGTTCGGTTTAATTTTTTTTATTTTTTTCTTATTAAAATCAAACCGAATCGAAATAGCTAAAATTTTTAAAAGTAAAAATCGAACCGAAATAAATAAAAAATCGAAATGAATTTACAAATTAATTCAATTTAATCGGTTTTTTCTAAACTAAATATTGATCACTCTTATAAATGATTATCGATTATAATTAATATATTAAAAATAACTAATTGTTATTATATAAAAATATAATTTTTTATAATTATATAAAAAAATAAATATAACTGTCTGAATATTTTTATTTTATATATATTTTTTAAATTATAAAAAACTAATTTATAATTAAATATTTGCTAATCATATAATAAAAATTTATCATGTTAATTATTCTCTGCTTTTAAAATTGATAAGAGATAATTACCCGTAAAATAATTAATAATAAATTTTATAACTCATTATAAAAAAGTAACAAATTTAACATTTTATCATTTTGCCACGTTATGTATTGCAATATGATTTTTACTATAAAAGATTAATATAAATTTATTTTTAAATTTTTTTAATAGTAATTATTATAATTCGTTATTGAATAATTTTTAAAATTTTTTTTATTATAATTTTTTCATAATAAAATAATTTTTTACCAACAAAGAATTCGGCACCAAAATTTTAAAGAAAAATATAACAACCAATATATAATACGATAAGTATTTATAATTTGTCATCAAACCTACATAATAGGTGATAAATCTAATATTTTATGCGTTTATGTCACCATATTAAAATATTGATAAAAATTTATATTTAAATTTTTTATTATGACAATCAAAAGAAAATAAATGATAAAAGAATTTACAACTCAGAATAATAAGAAAAGGCAGGACATACGAATGTATTATTTAAAAATTATAAGAAATGAATCAATCATTTATCTAAACATATTGGACTTTTCAAAACTTATCCATAATCATTTATCATGCAAATAAATCATATTAAATGTATATAAATTAACTATTAATTTATTTTATATTTATTATTGATTTTATGTACTAAAATTAAAAATTAAACAATTTAATATTTTAATTTTAGTATCAACGAAAAATAATTCATAAATAAAATAATTTTATTCAGACCTCTAATCATATAAAAAAATTAGTTTTAACAATAAATTATAAAATTAAATTTAATGTTATTAATTTCTAAAATTAATTTAATGAATAAACTAATTTTATTCATATTTCTAATTAAATTAGAAAATACACTAAAATTAATTTTAATTATTGTCAAAATAATTAAATAGCTAAAATTAATAAAACATATTTTAAATTAAATAGCTATTTATTTTAAAGACTACAAATAATTTTTAAATTTTATTTTCTGCCTAAAAAGACCACTTTGAAAATTTTCAATTTTTATAGGGACCAAATCGTAATTTGGTTAAAATTTCAGCTTCTTCCTAGGAAGAAGCCCTAGCCACCACATGAAGGTTTCTACACACTCGTCGGCCAAACCAGCCACCAGAGGGACGCGCAACACTTGCGCCCCCGCCGGTGTCCCGTCTGCCGCCACACGTGCGCTATATCAACGGAATCGCGAGGGAGGTGACCGAACCAATTCGTACAACACTTCCTCCCCTTCAGCGATAACGAGCTGAACCAGCTCCCACCCACGGCAGCCATGCGATCGCCGCCTTAGCGATGCGTGATCTCCACCATCATCCGGCATTTTTGAATGGAGCTGCTTCGGCCTTCACTGATCCCTTCCTCCTCGTGATCAGCATGTCATAGCCGCACCATGCGAGACCTTATTGTCGGCCATCGCGCTATGAAAGCGCAAGGTGACAGCGCGCCTCGCCGGTGCACGCCAACCTGGTCTTCAGCGCCGAGCACGGCTGATCGTGGAGATAGCCGCGGCAGTGTGTTCTTTAAGGACACGATTTGCAGGAACTTTTCTTTTAACTATTTTAATTTTAGATCAAATATAAGTTCATAACAACAAATCTGAAAAAGTTTTGAAGAACACCAAATTTTATTAGCACACAAAATTTAATCCAATTACCTCAATAATAAATATAAATCATCTATTATATTTTAATAGTTTTAAAAGGTGCTCTAATATCAGTAGAAAAAATAAAAAAATAAAATTTTTCTTAAACATAAATCACATTTAAATGAGAGAAGCAACAATGGTTGAAGAGAAAATATTCTTTGTAGCAAAAAATGAGATTGATAGTTTGGTTGAATTTTTACAAACCACAAACTGTTAAAGTATCCGGTCTCTAATTATATCCGTATAGAATAGTAATCAAAAAATATATCCACACAAAATAACAATCAGAAAATTTTAAAATAATTCTAAGGGATTGAGAAGAGGAGTGATTTTGAATACTAACTCTTTTTTTTTCTTATAAATTCTATAGGCACTCAAAAGGATTTCTCACAAGAGTCCCCTCATACTTTCATAAGATGCCTTTTTATACTAAAATCAAATTTCAGTATAATAGAATTTATTTATTTATTTAACTAATTAAATAAATAAATTGCAACTATAGTCCAAAATTTTAATAAGTAAGCCATATAAATTTTAGACAGTTTTAATTAAGTCCCTACTTAATTAATTAGATCAAAATCATAATTTTTTCAAATGACAATTTATATGCAATCAAATCCTACTTGATTTAATTTCTCATTGTATTTTTTCATGCAATTCTTTATAAGTGTGACATGATATGGATCTAATAGCGTAAATTTCCAACAATAGTATAGAACAATCTTATGATACAGATCCAATAGGATAAATTTTCAACAACGGTGTGGAGTAACTTTATATCATTCAAATGGATCTAAAAAGAGTTTAAAATCATATTCATATGATCCAAATACACTTGGGGCATATTTTAATTCATATGGGACAGATTTGATGTAATACTTGCAATCATAAACTTAGATAGCCTAATTAAGCTTATGGGCCAAAATTACACAAAGAGAAACCTAAAGTGAAGATCAACAAAAGCTTTTGTAAATATTAAGCTTTATCATGATGGGCTTGCCATATTTTATTATTTAAATACTTGCTTTATTTTGGCTTTATTTGGGCTTATATTCTAGCAATATTTTATTTTTTATATTTTAGAGTGTTGGGCCATATTTTGGACTTATGTTTTAATACTTATGAGTTTGATGTGTTATTTTAGTTTGTGATTGGACTTGGGCTTTGTGTGTAGTTCGGGCAAGTTTGAGAATAATGCCTTAGAGTTTTAATTTTTTCCTTACTATATAAGGATAGGGAACACTTGTAAGAGGGAACTTTTAAATCAATATTTTCATAATTGTTCTTCATGTCTTTGGCATGTAATTACTTTGAGTGAGAGTGAGGATTTTCTTTCAACAATTGCATCAAGAATCTTGGCTAATTTATTAACTATTTGTTGTGGCGTTTTTCGGATTCTCATATAAATCATTTAATCATTGGTATTTCAGCTTCTCTAAGTGTGGGGTGCCATAGGAGGTGGGTTTATCAAATCTTTAGATTTCATATCTACTTGTACATGTAGATTTGAGACTTGTGCAATAGGTTTCACGTTAATTGGTATCAGAGCCAAAGTGAGGTAAATTCTGATTTATCTTAAGTTTTAGAGTTTTTTGAGTTTTTTCTTTTCGTTCTTGTTGAATTCGGAAAAGGTTCCTTGTGTCCATGAATATACCTTTTTATTATTTGAATGGTTACCTAATATCATTTTTTGAATACAAATTTAAAATTTTAAAAAAAAAAAGGGAAATTCCAAGGATACTCTTATTTGGCCAAAAATTCTCTTTGGCTTATTTATCTTGATGTTGGCCGAATTTGTGAGATATTTCTCTTGGCTGAAATTTCAGATCTTGATTTGCTGCCTTAAATTTATTTTTTTTTTCCTTTATTGTTGGCCAAAATTATGGGAATTAATTTTGAAATTTGAATTGCTTTAGATTCAGATTGGAAAATAAAAGAAATTCTGCATATTTTCCTAAAGTGCTCATTTAACGCAATTGCACCTAATTTGATTTGATATCAGAGCCTTCTTTTAAGATAAAAAAATTCGTCCATAATGCTGAAGTTGAGTGAAATTTTTTTTTTTCTGATTCTATTTGTGGAGTTTTGATACTTGCATTTTTAGGGTAGATTTAAATATATCTATATTTAATTTGTTTTGAAGTAAATTAAATTCAAACTTTTTGTCCAGATTCGTTTTCATTTGAATTCTAAGTTTCTGCTTTTGGTTTAAATTTGCTTTTGCTTCCTTGATATTGTTAAAGTATTGTCTGCTTATGTTTATACTCTAGGTGACAATTTTTAAGTAGTACAAAACCTTATTCGTGTATTACTTTTCAAATTGTCAGTGTCTTCTTTTTAGTTTTATGTGTTTCCTTCTTTATTTAGGTTTTCTTCTTTGTTTCTTTAAACGTACCTTTATCGTTGGTTGGTTGACTTTAGTTTCTGAAGTGCAATTAAAGAATCAGCAAAAGAGTGGTAAGGATGCAAACACTTGAGTGCTTTTATTTTTAACACCATATTTATTAGTTCTCTTTGTTCTTTATTGATTTAAGGCAGGATGAATAAAGACAAGAATATGGTGAATAGTAATGATAAAAGTGAACTAGACATGGCTAGTGATTATAAGCTCTTCAAAAATTCAGTTGGTGGTGAGTTTAAAAGGCTCTATAGGACTCTTGAGAGATTGACCGAAGCTATGGAGAGTTTGAAAGTCTCACAGGCTTCCACTTCTACAAGAATGCCTCAAAGAACTCTTAATTTCAATAGGCCTCAAGTCCAAGATGAAGAGTTGATGTACCAGAGATTTATCCCTTCATACTATTATAGGGATTTGAATAACAAGTTGGCAAGACTAGTGTAAGGAGGGAGATGGACAAAGAAAAGGAGAAAGAAGAGGCTAAAGTTCCAATCTCAACTTCCGTAGAGATTGAAATTGAAGAGGAAGTTGTAATACATGAAGCTAATATAATTGTTGCTGAAAATTTCATCAATGAGCTTATAGAAGGGGTTGTGAATAATGGTGGACATGGGGAGGACATGATTGATGAGGTGGAGAAGGTGAATGAAGCTGTTTTGGAAGTTGTAGAAGAGAATGGGGTCACATCCACAGGATCTTTCTATGACTAACATTATTATGCCTAGTTTATTTGTTCTTGATGTGCATGTTGTTGATGAAAACATCCATGACAAAAGTTTCATGTTATTTTCACCTATTCAAGAGGAGGTCTTTGAAGATGCATTGGTTCCTAAAACATTCATTCCTGACATGAACATGAGCAAGATTCGAGAACGAATCTTTTCTAAAGAAAGAGGGAATGATATGGATCCAATAGGGCAAATTTCTAACAATGGTGTGGAGCAATCTTATATCATTCAAATGGGTCTAAAAGGAGTTCAAAATTATATTCATATGATCCAAATACACTTGGGGCATGCTTCAATTCATATGGGATATATTTGGTATAACACTTGCAATCATAGGCTTAGGGAGCCTAATCAAGCCTATGGACCAAAGATATACAAAGGGAAGCCTAAAGTGAATATCAAGAAAGGCTTTTGTGAAAATTCAGATTTGTCATAATGGGCTTGCTATGTTTTATTATTTAAGCACTTGCTTTATTTTGGCTTTATTTGGACTTGTATTCTAGCCATATTTTATCTTTTATATTTTAGAGTGTTAGGCCATGTTTTGGGCTTATGTTTTAATACTTATGAGTTTGATGTATTATTTTAGTGTGTATTTGGACTTAGACCTTGTGTGTAGTTTGGCCAAACTTAAAAAGAGTGTCTTAGGGTTTTAATTTTTTTCCTTACTATATAAGGATAAGGAACACTTGTAAAGGGGAACTTTTGAATCAAAATTTTCAAAATTCTTCTTCATGCCCTTGGCGTGTAATTGCTTTGAGTGGAGTGAGGATTTGCTTTCATCAATTGCATCAAGAATCTTGACTAACTTATCAACTATTTGTTATGGCGTTTGTCAGATTCTCATTTAAATCCTTCGATTATTGATGTTTCAGCTTCTCTAAGTGTGGGGTGCCATAGGAGGTAGGTTTATTAAATCTTTGGATTCCATATCTACTTGTGCGTGTGGATTTGAGACTTGTGCCATAAGGTTCCACATCATGACCCATTAGGTTTTAAATATGTTGGCCATAGATATAATTAACTAATTAATTAATTTAAAGGTCAAGAATATTGTCTAGCAACATGTTAAGACTACTCAAATATTCAGAATATCAGAAATGGTTTGACTTAACCTTTCAGTACATGATTTATCAGTATAATTGATATCCCTTCATCATAAATGTCTCGATTTAATATTTGATATATGAAACATGTATGCAATGTTAAATCATATTAGTTCTCATTTATTAGTCATTGACCTATTGAATGAAATTTCAAATCTCATTTGCTAATTTCATTCAAGGATTTCATGATCAATGTGTTAGTGTAAGCCATAGTCCCATGTACATTGTAAAGACATTTTATCTACGATAAATAAAGATGAGGCATTTATTTTATCGCTTTGTTTATTATTCTGCATATTAAATTGATAAAACATCCTTGAATATTGGGTTTGTTCAAGTTATCAAGTGTGAGGCACTTGGTAGTAAAACCTTGGAACTTTAAGGAACAACATTCTAAACTTCCGTAGTCAATCATTGTCATGGGAGTGACATTGAACTAAGGCTAGTATGGCCTCTGTGAGATGATCATGTTTTATGGTTTATAGGATATTGGATATCAATCAGAGAACATAAATACAAGTTAAGAATGTTGTATTTGGAAATGATCCACTTACGAGAACACTTCATGGTTGAAAGTTATAAGTGTCTCTCTAGTGATACTTGTACTAGAAGTCCTTAGACCGAAAATCTCTATGAATGCCTAGATGAGTCCTCGTATGCTTTGACTTACACCTAACGCGCCCATAAATGAGTTCGCAAGTACGAGTATGATTAGGTATGCCATGATTGATGCTAAGCAATATGAGAGAAATGGAGGGATTGCTTCTCTTGAAGAAAGAAAAAATATCATCAACCACTTGACTACTGAAACTAAGAAGAGTGTGGCTACACCCAAGTTGTATGATAAGAGTTATCATTAATTTGATTGATTCAGCATCACTAATAGGTCAAGAAAAATGATTTAGCAATGAGTAAGGATGACTTGTTCCATGCCTTATGCAAATCATGATATCTTATGGCAAATGATTGTATTAGTTCACTAGTAGGGTGATTTTCTGAGAAAATTCATGACTATTCAATTTGAGTAATTATAATGTCTTGTTAGAGATTAATTATAATTTATGGACCTTAAAAATCCATCGCCAATATTGAATAGTCCTACAAGATTGCACGTGATGAAATTTGGACAAAGGGTACTTTGGTCTTTTCCTTATTGGGCCATTAATAAGTGTTTTATTTAAAATATTATCCTAGAGCTCATGTGAATTTTGGTACATATTCCTAGGTCCACTTAATGTGACTTGAGATCTGATATAATTAGTTAATTAAAAAGTTTAATTAATTAGTTAAAAGAGAGAGAGAGTCCTAATAGGATTAGGGCTTGTTTTAAGAAAGTTTATATTGAATTAAATGCCAATATCTAATTGGATTTGAATTCAAATTAAATTAAAATTTCTCTCTGAGTTTTCTACTTCCTTGGCTAAATTAGAGTTAAAATAGGATAAAATAAAATCCTAATAGGACTCCCAAGATGCGGCCACATATAAGTGAGAAAAAGGAGAAAGGAGAGAGAAACTTGATGGCTTCCACCTCCTCTCTTTGGTCGAACCTCTTAGAGAAAAAGAAGAGATTTTTCTCCTACTTACTCTGAAATTTTTTGGCATTAAAAACATTAGAAGATTGATAGAGTTCAGATCTCCAATCCTCCACCTAAGCTGAATTCACAAAACCGAAAGGAATAGACAAACATTTAAGGTGCTAGTACACTTCTTTTGGCTGAGAATTTCAGTGTGTGAAATCATAGAGGGGAGTCGCTATTGGGCAATATCTTGGTCATGTTTTGCTGTTGGAGAGGAGATTAAAAAAGTGATTTTGATTCATTTTATTTTGTTCTAATTTTGCAAACAATTCAGCAAATGTAGCTTTTGCACCTTAACGCCTTTATTGCATGCATCGATCTCTTGGTTGTTCTTATGGCTTAAAAATATTTTGTTTTTCACCGTACCAATATGATATTAAGCTCATAAGATTTTCAAAAGTGGTATCAGAGGCTGGTTCATGCTTAATAATGGTATTAAAATGGTTTTGCATGCTTAAACATTCACCTAAACGTGTAGACAATAAAACTGAAATTTTATGCATTGTATGTTTTTACTTGTATGAGTTAGTTAAACACTCTAAATGATTAATTAAAGGTGTTTTATAACTTATTTGGGTATTTATTTGATCAAAAAGAAATTTTTTCAGAATTATCATAATTTCAGAACTGCTCTAAAGATGAAGAACATAATTGGCTAAGAGAAAATTTTCATAATCGGCTAGGTTTTTCTTTTCTAACATGATTAATAAAATTTAAATCCACTCAAGGTATTCAAATATCATTTAAATCAAATCTGAAATGAGTGTTTTAATTAAGTGATAAACATGATTTTAGTGATTAATAGTTAATCTTAACATATTTAATGAAACATCTTTATAACCTACACTTTTGGATGTTGTATATGCATGCCGATTTTTTTTCCATGATTGATTTTATCAATTTTGTTCTTTTAAAGCCGAATGTTATTTCATACAATTACATGTTTAAATTGTTATTTCATGTTTTTGATATATGCAAATTATATGTTTATGCTTTAAATGTTAAACCACTAAACATGTAAATTGAACTAAATAAAAAATTGAGTTTTTTTATTAATGGCACTAATTAAAGTTGCTTTGTGTTTCTAGACTTTAAGAATGACCTATAAGATGAGTTGGTTAATGGTTGAACTAAGGGGCTTAGGCCTAAATCCTTTATTGGGATAATTCTAAAAGTCTAAACACACAATTTCCTTAATGGGCTTAAACTAAAAATAAAATCGAAAATGTCATGATTATTATTACTATGTGTGATGTGGCTTTATTTTAGTTTGTAAATTAAATACGGCCTGTATGCTATTTATTTATTTTGTAATGTACGTTAAATTTTATAGTATAGAATTTAAAGACGGAGCTCAAGTTAGGGAGCTAACTTGTCTTGGCCCAATAGTTGTGAGCTAATTCATTTTAGCTAACTGATTGGTAAGCTAATTCATTTTGGCCCAACTCGAAAAAGAAGACTATTTGTAATAGGTCTTAATTCTCAATTATAGGTCCATTGGCCCATGAGTGACACGTTTACTTTTACACTTTATACTTATGCATGTGTAAATGTATAGATATATATTTTACCATGTAAGTCGTTTTTCAAGCAATCCCTAAAAATTAAGTCAATATGAATTGCCTTCTTAAATCGAAACTTGTCAAGGCATCAATCATCGAAGCATGGGCTAGCCAAAGCTAGGTGCGTTAGATTACTTTGTGAGGCAAGTATTAAGGTAATTGTTATGCTTAACGCTCGATTGTAAGTTTAGACTTAACATGGGTAGTTAGATTTGCTCTTGGCCCTAGGCAATCTAAAATAGGTATGTGCCTGACATACGATGTCAACCCATTAAAACCAAGAATTATATAGGATATGATTGAAAAGAGTTTCTACCTAAATAGCCTAGTCTTAGGTGTACAAACTCAGTTTGACTAAGACAAAGTGAAATACGGATCTTGGCCCACAATCTAATCACTAATAAATGAATTATTTATGGGATATTAATTCAAATTGTGAGATTATAATTAAAGACCTTATCTAAATCTTGTGTTAATTAAATTTGTAGATTGAATAATGACTACCAACAAGAATCAAACATTTTCACTACGATTTATCCTTCAGAAGGACAAACTGAATGGAACCAATTTCATTGATTGGTCTCACAATTTGAGAATTGTTCTCAAACAAGAGAAGAAGTTAGATATATTAGATCATCCATTGCCCGTTGAACTTGCAAGAAATGCCATAGCTTGTAACAGCCCGAAAACCGAGACCCGTCTGTAACGGCCCGAACCGCTACCGGCGCTAGGATCCAGATCGGCTTAAGGCCGCCGGGACCCGTAGAAAGCCTAACATACATCCTGTCACCTGGTCAAATCCCATACATGATCAAAACATAAACTTAAAAACTTAAACATCTGATGCAAATACCGAGCTTGACCTGTATGCGACATAACTGGAAACATATAATAACCCCATGCTAGAGTCCTCAACAAAAACCCTAGCTGGGTCAACATAACATACATCAAGCTGGACTCACATCCAAGGAACTAAAACCTAACCTGTGCATGCATCAAAACATAAACATAAAACCTCCACTAGAGTCCTCATCAAATACTCTAGCGTGGTAAACAACACATGCCACAAGTTTGGTTCAAACTCAACTCAACACTAAAACATACCATACATCATGTATTAAAAAGGGACTAACCAAGCCTTAGGGCCAAGCACAATACTAATCCATAAACATAACTCTACTTTAAATTATATTTCATTACATTATCTTACAATACATTACATCAATTACATTACATGTCCACACTAACATACTAAGCTATTACATAAACATAACATAAGCCCTTGCCGACTTCCCAATCGACCTCATACCTGCAAACCTGGAGTTAAGGGAGAGGGGTGAGCTAAAAAGCCCAGTGAGTAGAAACAAGAAAAATAATTCATTAATTACATGCTTTTATGAAATGCGCCACAGCACAAACAATTCACATCACGGATTGGACATGACCACCAAAACTCCCTCTATCTGTAACATAACATGGTGCCCGGCCCTTCGGGCTCCTCAGGACTTCATTATGCCCGGCCCTTAAGGGGCTCCTCAAGACTTCATTAACATAACATAGCTAGGGCTATTGAGGTCACTTTGGTCCATCCACATCAACAGTAAATAATGCAATGCGTCATATTCGTGGAACTAGTGTAATCAACCTATTACATATAATCATGATGCATGAACATGCTTTAGGCATTTGATTTCTTAAAATAAAAGATTAGGTTTAGTTCTTGTAACGACCCCAAAATGGACCGTCACCGGCGCTAGGATTCAGGTCGGCTTAAGGCCGCCAGAACCCGTAGCAAGCCTGCTATACCCTCTGTGTATCTGTAAATCTCATACATGATCAAACATAAACTGTGAAAATAACAATTCTTTTCTCTGTACCAGGGCTTAACCTGTGCATGCACTATCTCAGTACCCAGTACTCTGTACCCCTGACTAGAGCTTGCTCTAGATGGGTTGTCTCATACCTGTTAAGCCTGGTTTTTCACATACTTTGTAAACACATATACAGATCATGTACACAACAAAAGATTTACAACACCACTAAGTCAAGCATATATCTAACTGAATATACAACAAGCATATCTCTTTAATATTACATGTCCACTCTAAGCTATTACAAGTCTCTTCTCTTTTTCTGACCTCTTCTGAACATCCCCTGTACACTGTACACTGAACCTGCAAGACTGGGGTTAAGGGAGTGGGATGAGCTCTATAGCCCAGTGAGTAGAATACGAAAACATTTCAATAAAATATGATCTGATGGAATGCATCATAACACAGACAGTCCACATCAAGAGTAAACCTGTCACCACATAGTCCCAGTAAACCGTGCCAGGCCGTAGACTGGGGTCCTGGACTTCCTGTACCATATATGTATATGTGTGTATATAACACCTGTACTTACCCTTTGCCAGTATAGACCATGTGCCTATACCCGCCAGGCCGTAGCATGGGGTCCTGGTCTTCCTTTATCTGCCAGGCCGTAGAATGGGGTCCTGGTCTTCCTGTCTGGACCTACTGGATCATTCAGCATTTACCCACACCAACAATGAAGCTATGCAATGCAACATCTTTATGCATTCTAATGCAATATAAATATGATGCATGAAATATGCTAAAAGCAGTTATTGTCTGAATTAAATCAAGGAATCAGTTTAGTTCCCCTCACCTCTGGCTCTGGACTGACTCTGCAGGTTCTGTACACTCTGGAGCAGTACTCACTGCTGCTCTCTCTGGTTCCTCTGGTCTGTATAAGCACATAAAGACTCAATATGAGGGACCAAACTATCATAAGCATAACTCTATAACCTCCCCAGGAATCCCCTTAAACTCACTCTAAAACTCAAGCAAAGCATACAAAAGAAGAGCTGGACAGGACACTTTCGGCGGCAGGTTCGGCGGCCGAATGTCCTCTCCAGAGACGAAACTCAAGCACCTTCGGTGGCCGAAACTCAATCTTCGGTGGCCGAACCCTTTCGGGGGCAAGCTTCGGGGGGCCAAAACACACTCCAGAGACGAAAGTCTCAAACCTTCGGCGGCACCTTCGGCGGCCGAAGCCCCCAAACAGAGCCGAACATGCAAAAACACTCGGGATCAGGCTGTGGCAGCCAAGCCACCATGCAAGAGGTTCGGCGGCCGAATGAACCTTCGGCTGCCGAACCTGAGTTCATCCAGAACTCAGCTTCAACGGCAAACCATCTCCTCCTTCCCTTCAACTTCTCCTAACATGCATACTTCAACTCCTCAACACACATATACTCAAGTATATGTTCACAGGGGTCCAAAACTATCTAATAACCCCAAACAACAACTCAAACATAACACATAAACATATATACATGCATAAATCATCAAAACTATCATTTATCACCTAAGCATGCATCTCCCTTCATAAATCCTATAAAACCTTCAGAAAACATAAAAACAAGTTCAAGATCTTCACTTACCTCCTGTAAACAAAAAGATGAACGATCTGAACAAAGGAAAATGAACCAACTTCTTTTCCAACTCTCAAAGCCTCAAAAACTTGGTTTTAGCCCAAAACCTTCAAACACTTAGCAATCCAACAGAAAATCTGTAGAAGCGGCTGAAAACACTTGCAGATGAGTCATAGAAGACGTGGCCAATCCATGGCAAGAATCTGAGGCCAACTTCTGTCAAAATGCATGACTCAGCTGGCTGGCCACCTCAGTTTCGGCTGCCCAATCGCATGCAAAACCATGCAACATTCGGGGGCCGAACTTGCACTTCGGAAGCCGAACCTTGAGCACTTTCGGCGGCCGAACTTACCTTCGGCGGCCGAACTTGGCTCTTCTGCCTTGGTTCATTTCAAAACTCAAAACTACAAAACTTAAACCTTTAAAGCACATCATAACACTGAGAAAATATAAATCCTACCTTTTCAGACTTCCGACACCCCGGATTCCACCAGACTACAGGAACTCCGGTGCCGGATTCTAGCCGGGTATTACATTCTCCCCTCCTTAAGAACATTCGTCCTCGGATGTTCATAAAACAAACAAAAATATAACAAAAGGAGGGAAACTAACCTTAAAACAGATATGGATACTGCTGGAGCATAGACTCCCGCGTCTCCCAAGTGCATTCTTCTAAATTATGGTGGTTCCACAAAACCTTCACCATCGGAATCTCCTTGTTCCTTAGCTGTCTGATCTGAGTGTCAAGAATCCGCACTGGCTGCTCTAGATAGGTGAGATCTGACAAAATCTCCACCTCAGGCTCACTCAGAACCTGATTCGGATCTGACACAAACTGCCGTAGCATAGAAACATGAAATACCGGGTGAATCCTCTCCATGGAAGTGGGTAAATCCAGTTTATATGATACATTTCCGATCCTCTGCAAAATCTCAAAGGGTCCAATGTACCGTGGAGCTAATTTACCCTTCTTCCCAAAACGAACCACTCCTTTCATTGGAGACACTTTCAGCAATACCCAACTACCCTCCTGAAATTCTAACTGTTTCCTACGAATGTCTGCATAACTTTTCTGCCTACTCTGTGCTGTCCTGATCCTCTCTCTGATCACGGGCACTGTTCTACGAGTAATCTCGACCAACTCTGGTCCTGCAAGAGCTTTCTCTCCTACCTCTTCCCAGCAAACAGGTGATCTGCATTTCCTTCCATATAATGCTTCATAAGGAGCCATCCCAAGGCTAGCATGATGACTGTTATTGTAGGCAAACTCCACCAAAGGTAGATGCTGCCTCCAAGAACCGCCAAAGTCTAACACACACATTCTGAGCATATCCTCTATGGTCTGGATGGTCCTCTCTGACTGCCCATCAGTCTGTGGGTGGAAAGCAGTACTAAAATCTAACCTTGTGCCCATTGCACTCTGCAGACTTCGCCAAAATCTGGAGGTGAACTGAGGTCCTCTGTCTGACACTATAGACACTGGGACTCCATGCAATCGCACTATCTCGTCCAGATATACCTGTGCCAACTTATCCACCGAATAGTTATTCCTAACTGGAATGAAATGAGCAGATTTCGTGAGTCTGTCCACAATCACCCATATAGAGTCTATCCTGTTGGACGCTGCTGGTAAGCCCACTACAAAATCCATAGCTATGTTCTCCCATTTCCATTCTGGAATCGGCAGTGGGTTAAGCATTCCAGCCGGCTTCTGGTGTTCTAATTTTACCCGTTGGCAAATCTCACAGGCTGTTACAAACTGCGCCACTTCCTTCTTTATGGCTGGCCACCAATACACCTTCTTCAGATCCCGATACATTTTGGTGGCTCCTGGATGGATACTATATCTCGCATTATGAGCTTCCCTCATAATGTCTTCCTTCAGACTGCTACTATCTGGGACACAAAGTCGACTCCCAAAACGAAGGATCCCTTTCCTATCAAATCTGAACTCTGCACTGTTGCCTGACTGAACAGTCTTGGCAATTTTCATCAATACAGGGTCCTCATGCTGTCTCTGAACTATCTGCTCCAGAAACACTGGTGTCACTCTCATCTGTGCAATCAACGCACCTGTACCAGATACCTCTAGCTGTAACCCCTCCTCAATGAGCTGATAAAGCTCCATTACTACTGGTCTCCGCTCTGCTGCTATATGAGATAAACTGCCTAGTGATTTTCGGCTTAAGGCGTCTGCCACAACATTCGCCTTACCCGGATGATACTGGATCGTACAATCATAATCACTAAGCAATTCGACCCATCTTCTCTGCCTCAAGTTCAGTTCTCTCTGGCTCAAGATGTACTGTAAACTCTTGTGATCCGTAAAGATCTCGCATTTCACCCCATAGAGGTAATGCCGCCACATCTTAAGTGCAAAGATAACTGCTGCCATCTCTAGGTCATGGGTGGGGTAATTCAACTCGTGCTTCTTCAACTGTCTCGAAGCATAAGCAATCACCCTATCTCTCTGCATCAAAACACAACCCAATCCCACTCGAGATGCATCACAGAACACTGTGAAATCCTCATCACTAACAGGCAGAGCTAGCACTGGTGCTGTCGTCAATCTCCTTTTGAGCTCCTCAAAGCTCTCTTCACACTGGTCTGACCAGATAAACTTTTGGTTCTTCTGAGTCAGTTTGGTCATAGGAGCTGCTATCTTTGAGAAGTTCTGTACGAACCTCCTGTAGTACCCTGCCAGTCCCAGAAAGCTTTTAATCTCAGTCACTGTAGTGGGTCTGGGCCAGTTAGCTACAGCCTCTATCTTCTTGGGGTCTACCGCAATCCCATCTGCTGATACTACATGTCCCAAGAAGGAAATACTCCTCAACCAAAACTCACACTTTGAGAACTTGGCATACAACCCATGCTCTCTCAGTGTCTGCAGAACTATCCTCAGATGCTGGGCATGCTCCTCTGCATCTTTGGAGTATACTAAGATGTCATCAATAAAGACAATCACAAAGTGATCCAGATACTCGCTGAACACTCTATTCATGAGATCCATGAATGCTGCAGGGGCGTTAGTCAACCCGAACGGCATTACTAAGAACTCATAATGCCCATATCTGGTCCTGAAAGCTGTCTTAGGCACATCTGCCTCTCTGACTCTCAACTGATGATATCCGGATCTCAAATCTATTTTCGAGAAACAACCTGCTCCAGCTAGCTGGTCAAAGAGATCATCAATAGAGTGTCCAACAAGATAGACTCTATATGGGTGATTGTGGACAGACTCACGAAATCTGCTCATTTCATTCCAGTTAGGAATAACTATTCGGTGGATAAGTTGGCACAAGTATATCTGGACGAGATAGTGCGATTGCATGGAGTCCCAGTGTCTATAGTGTCAGACAGAGGACCTCAGTTCACCTCCAGATTTTGGCGAAGTCTGCAGAGTGCAATGGGCACAAGGTTAGATTTTAGTACTGCTTTCCACCCACAGACTGATGGGCAGTCAGAGAGGACCATCCAGACCATAGAGGATATGCTCAGAATGTGTGTGTTAGACTTTGGCAGTTCTTGGAGGCAGCATCTACCTTTGGTGGAGTTTGCCTACAATAACAGTCATCATGCTAGCCTTGGGATGGCTCCTTATGAAGCATTATATAGAAGGAAGTGCAGATCACTTGTTTGCTGGGAAGAGGTAGGAGAGAAAGCTCTTGCAGGACCAGAGTTGGTCGAGATTACTCGTAGAACAGTGCCCGTGATCAGAGAGAGGATCAGGACAGCACAGAGTAGGCAGAAAAGTTATGCAGACATTCGTAGGAAACAGTTAGAATTTCAGGAGGGTAATTGGGTATTGCTGAAAGTGTCTCCAATGAAAGGAGTGGTTCGTTTTGGGAAGAAGGGTAAATTAGCTCCACGGTACATTGGACCCTTTGAGATTTTGCAGAGGATCGGAAATGTATCTTATAAACTGGATTTACCCACTTCCATGGAGAGGATTCACCCGGTATTTCATGTTTCTATGCTACGGCAGTTTGTGTCAGATCCGAATCAGGTTCTGAGTGAGCAGTGAGCCTGAGGTGGAGATTCTGTCAGATCTCACCTATCTAGAGCAGCCAGTGCGGATTCTTGACACTCAGATCAGACAGCTAAGGAACAAGGAGATTCCGATGGTGAAGGTTTTGTGGAACCACCATAATTTAGAAGAATGCACTTGTAGTACCCTGTCAGTCCCAGAAAGCTTTTAATCTCAGTCACTGTAGTGGGTCTGGGCCAGTTAGCTACAGCCTCTATCTTCTTGGGGTCTACCGCAATCCCATCTGCTGATACTACATGTCCCAAGAAGGAAATACTCCTCAACCAAAACTCACACTTTGAGAACTTGGCATACAACCCATGCTCTCTCAGTGTCTGCAGAACTATCCTCAGATGCTGGTTATGCTCCTCTGCATCTTTGGAGTATACTAAGATGTCATCAATAAAGACAATCACAAAGTGATCCAGATACTCGCTGAACACTCTATTCATGAGATCCATGAATGCTGCAGGGGCGTTAGTCAACCCGAACGGCATTACTAAGAACTCATAATGCCCATATCTGGTCCTGAAAGCTGTCTTAGGCACATCTGCCTCTCTGACTCTCAACTGATGATATCCGGATCTCAAATCTATTTTCGAGAAACAACCTGCTCCAGCTAGCTGGTCAAAGAGATCATCAATCCTAGGTAGAGGATATCTATTCTTAGTAGTGACCTTGTTTAACTGTCTGTAGTTAATACAAAGTCTGAGGGATCCATCCGTCTTTTTGACAAAAAGCACTGGAGCACCCCAAGGTGAGGTACTAGGGCGGATGAAACCCTTACCTACCAAGTCCTGCAACTGGTCTTTCAACTCTTTTAACTCTGCTGGCGCCATCCTATAGGGAGGAATAGAGATAGGTCTGGTACCTGGCAGCAAATCGATTTCAAACCCTATCTCCCTATCAGGTGGTAGTCCTGGCAAATCGTCTGGGAACACATCGAGAAACTCTCGGACTATTGGTACTGTGGCTGGGTCCCGAACCTGACTGTCTAGCTCTCTCACATGAGCTAGAAACCCCTGACAACCCCTCCTAAGCAAACGACGAGCCTGAAGGGCTGATATCAGACCTCTGGGTGTACCTCTCCTATCTCCTCTGAAGACACACTCTGACCCATCCTGGTCTCTGAGACTAACTACCTTTTCTCTACAGTCCAAAGTAGCACTATATGTAGATAACCAATCCATCCCTAGAATGACGTCAAAATCTGTCAAGTCTAGAACCAGAGGGTCAGCTGGAAGGTATCTACCCTCTATGAACACTGGACTGAAACGACAGACTGACACTGCCACTGATGGGTCACATTTGGGTCCACTGACCCAGAGAGGATACTCTAACTCAGAACTGATCAAACCCAATCTCTCTATGGCTCTCAAAGCAATAAAGGAATGAGAAGCACCGGGGTCCATCAAAACATACACATCTGAACACCCAATGATGAGATTACCTGACACCACTGTGTTCGATGTATTCGCCTCCTCCTGAGTCATAGTGAAAATCCGTGCTGGGGCTACAGGATTTCCACCTCGGGAACCTGCTGCTGAAGTAGAGGCTGCCCCTCTCCCTCTACCTCTGCCACTACTCTGAGGCATGGCTGGAGCCACTGGCTGCCCTACTGGCTGTGCTACACTGCCTGAACTCATCTGCTGGGAAGGTGCCACAAAAGTCACCTGAGGACACTCTCGAGCAAAATGCCCCACCTGTCCACATCTAAAACAGGCTGAAGATCCCAACTGACAAGCTCCTCTGTGTGGTCGTCCACATCTCCTACATGCGGGAATAGTTGTGCCAGAGCTTGAGCCACTACCCATTCCCAGACCTGACTTGACTTTACTCCAGAACCTACTCTTTGTTCCTTTTGTCTTATCCCATCTTTTGCTACCTGAGGTGCCTGAACTGGGGGCCTTAGAACCCGAAGCCTGTGCCTGAGACTGTTTTTGAATATTGGCACTAGCTTCCATCTTTCTAGCTGCATCCATAATAGAGTGGAAACTCTCCTTTTCTGCTGGAAGGATCAAAGAAGAATACCTGGGATGAAGTCTCATGGTATATCTTCTAGCTTTCTTCTGATCAGTATCATAGGCCTGACCCACGTACTGAAGCAGATCTAGGAACTTATCCGTAAACTCATCAACCGTCATCTCATCTGTTTGTCTTAACTGCTCAAACTCTATTAGCTTCATCTCCCTAGAGCTATCAGGAAAAGCCCATCCTGCAAACTCATTAGCAAACTCTCCCCACGACATACTGTTCATTCTAGGCTCGATATAGTTTCTGAACCATTCCCGAGCCTTTCTACACTTTAGTGTAAATCCTGCCATCTCAATGGCTCTACTACCATCCGCACCCAACTCATCAGTAATCATTTTCACACATCTCAGATACTCAAATGGATCATCTCCTGTATTAAACTTCGGAGCATCCAATTTAAGGTACTCAGTCATCTGCACCTTACTCCCAGATGAACTAGGTGGAGGTATTTGTACAACAGGCACTACTGGTTCTGTTTGTGGTGGTGGAGGTACTGGTTCATTTATTTCTGGGTGTGCTGCACTTGGATGGATAGGGGAAGATGGATACATAGGATATGGTGGATATAATGGGTAATAGTAAGGATATGGCATATATGGCATAGATGTAGGATATGGGTCAAATCGAGAGTACTCCGACATACCTTCCATCGGATACTCTGGATCTTGGGAAACAGCTGGATCATCAAAACCTGAGGCCTGAACACCTCCCAGAGATTCTCCCATACCTTCATCCATAGACGGATCAGTCTCCATGGCCTCCCTCTCTTCCTCTGATCTACCTCCTCTAACTATCCCTCTTCGGCTCTCGTCTACAGACCTTCTAGGGTCTATTGACATGCCTTCCCTGCTAGATCTCTGAGACCTTGCCCTGGGCAATGCAGGAGGACGAGCAGCGACTCCCTCACTATCTGATGGGACTCCAGTCAATCGAGCTGATCGACGAGTTCCTCGCATCTTAACTCTGAAAAACAACACATACTTTAGCGTATCAGCACATAAACATATAGTTCTATCATAAAACACATGCATATGCATCTCATAGCATCAAAGAGACAGGACTCCACCTCCTATCCTAGTGGACATGATTTCCTATTGTGCTTGACCAACTCTAATCTCTATGAGCCCGACACTCTCTCTATAGGTCCGATCATGTGAACCTAGGGCTCTGATACCAATCTGTAACGACCCCAAAATGGACCGTCACCGGTGCTAGGATTCAGGTCGGCTTAAGGCCGCCAGAACCCGTAGCAAGCCTGCTATACCCTCTGTGTATCTGTAAATCTCATACATGATCAAACATAAACTGTGAAAATAACAATTCTTTTCTCTGTACCAGGGCTTAACCTGTGCATGCACTATCTCAGTACCCAGTACTCTGTACCCCTGACTAGAGCTTGCTCTAGATGGGTTGTCTCATACCTGTTAAGCCTGGTTTTTCACATACTTTGTAAACACATATACAGATCATGTACACAACAAAAGATTTACAACACCACTAAGTCAAGCATATATCTAACTGAATATACAACAAGCATATCTCTTTAATATTACATGTCCACTCTAAGCTATTACAAGTCTCTTCTCTTTTTCTGACCTCTTCTGAACATCCCCTGTACACTGTACACTGAACCTGCAAGACTGGGGTTAAGGGAGTGGGATGAGCTCTATAGCCCAGTGAGTAGAATACGAAAACATTTCAATAAAATATGATCTGATGGAATGCATCATAACACAGACAGTCCACATCAAGAGTAAACCTGTCACCACATAGTCCCAGTAAACCGTGCCAGGCCGTAGACTGGGGTCCTGGACTTCCTGTACCATATATGTATATGTGTGTATATAACACCTGTACTTACCCTTTGCCAGTATAGACCATGTGCCTATACCCGCCAGGCCGTAGCATGGGGTCCTGGTCTTCCTTTACCTGCCAGGCCGTAGAATGGGGTCCTGGTCTTCCTGTCTGGACCTACTGGATCATTCAGCATTTACCCACACCAACAATGAAGCTATGCAATGCAACATCTTTATGCATTCTAATGCAATATAAATATGATGCATGAAATATGCTAAAAGCAGTTATTGTCTGAATTAAATCAAGGAATCAGTTTAGTTCCCCTCACCTCTGGCTCTGGACTGACTCTGCAGGTTCTGTACACTCTGGAGCAGTACCCACTGCTGCTCTCTCTGGTTCCTCTGGTCTGTATAAGCACATAAAGACTCAATATGAGGGACCAAACTATCATAAGCATAACTCTATAACCTCCCCAGGAATCCCCTTAAACTCACTCTAAAACTCAAGCAAAGCATACAAAAGAAGAGCTGGACAGGACACTTTCGGCGGCAGGTTCGGCGGCCGAATGTCCTCTCCAGAGACGAAACTCAAGCACCTTCGGCGGCCAAAACTCAATCTTCGGCGGCCGAACCCTTTCGGGGGCAAGCTTCGGGGGGCCAAAACACACTCCAGAGACGAAAGTCTCAAACCTTCGGCGGCACCTTCGGCGGCCGAAGCCCCCAAACAGAGCCGAACATGCAAAAACACTCGGGATCAGGCTGTGGCAGCCGAGCCACCATGCAAGAGGTTCGGCGGCCGAATGAACCTTCGGCTGCCGAACCTGAGTTCATCCAGAAGTCAGCTTCAATGGCAAACCATCTCCTCCTTCCCTTCAACTTCTCCTAACATGCATACTTCAACTCCTCAACACACATATACTCAAGTATATGTTCACAGGGGTCCAAAACTATCTAATAACCCCAAACAACAACTCAAACATAACACATAAACATATATACATGCATAAATCATCAAAACTATCATTTATCACCTAAGCATGCATCTCCCTTCATAAATCCTATAAAACCTTCAGAAAACATAAAAACAAGTTCAAGATCTTCACTTACCTCCTGTAAACAAAAAGATGAACGATCTGAACAAAGGAAAATGAACCAACTTCTTTTCCAACTCTCAAAGCCTCAAAAACTTGGTTTTAGCTCAAAACCTTCAAACACTTAGCAATCCAACAGAAAATCTGTAGAAGCAGCTGAAAACACTTGCATATGAGTCATAGAAGACGTGGCCAATCCATGGCAAGAATCTGAGGCCAACATCTGTCAAAATGCATGACTCAGCTGGCTGGCCACCTCAGTTTCGGCTGCCCAATCGCATGCAAAACCATGCAACATTCGGGGGCCGAACTTGCACTTCGGAAGCCGAACCTTGAGCACTTTCGGCGGCCGAACTTACCTTCGGCGGCCGAACTTGGCTCTTCTGCCTTGGTTCATTTCAAAACTCAAAACTACAAAACTTAAACCTTTAAAGCACATCATAACACTGAGAAAACATAAATCCTACCTTTTCAGACTTCCGACACCCCGGATTCCACCAGACTACAGGAACTCCGGTGCCGGATTCTAGCCGGGTATTACAGTTCTACTCACCTTTGGCAGACGCTGGACTGACTCTGCAACAGCTAGCTTTGCTGGCCTCCTCAATCCCTCGGGTCCGATCCTACACAGGTGGACTCGAATGAGGTGCCAAATACACTCTAAACAACTCATAAACAATTCCCCAAAAACCCTCTAAACATCCTCAAAACATGCATAGAAAACACCCAAGAAAGGGCTGGACAGGACACTTTCGGCGGCCGAATGTGCCTTCAAGAGCCGAAAGCCATGCAGGTTAAGCGGCCGAAACCCCTTTCCAGAGGCGAAACTCATGCATGTTTGGCAGCACCTTCGGCGGCCGAAACTCCCTTCCAGAGCCGAAAGTCAAACTTTCGGGGGCAGGGTTCGGCAGCCAAAACAAGCAACCACAGGCAGGTTCGGCGGCCGAAACTACCTTCGGCGGCCGAACCTGAGTTCGTCCAGAAGGACAGAACTCAGCCTCCTCATGCACGAACAGCCTCCAAACCTTCCAAAACAACTCAAAACCTCACATGCCCTCTCCAAAACATGCATACACACTCCTACAAGCATAAACTAGCCTAAACCTTCAACATATCATCACATAAACATGCATAAACATATAATGAGCATAAAACCCACAAAAACCTTAACATGCATATCTACCCATACTCAACCATCAAAACATCATTAAACTTACTTAAAACTTCATTAAAACGAAAAGGAAGCAAAGATCTACACTTACCTCTTGAAGATCGAGGGTTGGTGCGATCCCTAACTTGGAGATGTGGAGGAAACAACTCCTTGGATCTCCAAGCTCCAAAACTTTAATCTAAGCTTTAAAATTCTTCAAAACAACCATAAAACTTATAAAAACCTTGGGAGATGAAGGAAAAGACAGAAAATCAACCAAAGGAGGCATGAACACACCTGAGCTCGAGAATGGGGAGAAAACTCGCCTATTTTCGGTCTGAGGGCCTTTTATAGGTGGCCAGCTGAACCACCTTCGGCAGCCTAACGTGCCTCCTAAACTCATGCATGTTCGGCGGCCGAACTTGAGATTCAGCGGCCGAACCTGGTTTCTGCCCTCAAGACTTTCGGAGGCCTAAAGCACTCCCGAAACAGCCCTATGTTCGGCGGCCGAACTTGAGGTTCAGCGGCCGAACCTGGGTCCTTCCTCCTTGGCCTTTTCTTTTCAAAACTCAATTCCTTTTTCATTTAAAACCATAAAATCACATGAAAAACATTTTAGAAACACATTTTACCCCTTCTAGAAGACTCTGGCATCATCAAAATTCCAAATTCCAACGGAGATTCCGCCGGAAGGTAGGGATTCCGATGCCAGAATCTAGCCGGGTATTACACAGCTGCTCAAAGAGACGCTTTTAAGAAAAAGAAAAGTGACTACAATGATGTGACCTGCCTCATGTTGGCAACTATGACTCCTAATTTGCAAAAGCAATTCATGGATCAAGAGGCCTTCGCAATAATAGTACATCTTAAGGAAATGTTCAAAGAGCAAGCCCGTCATGAAACGTTCGTAACTACTAAGGCATTGACATCCTGCAAGATGGCACCGGGGACTCTTGTTAGTTCCTATGTTCTCAAGATGAAAGGGTATCTTAATACTCTTGAGAAGCTTAATGTGTGCATCAGTAGGGAGCTTGCAACTGACCAAATTTTAGGGTCATTTTTGGATAGTTATGATTCATTTATCATGAATTATAACATGCATGGAATGGATAAATCAGTCACCAAGTTACATGGGATGCTCAAAAGTGCTAAAGAGAATATCCATAAAACTAAATTCGTGCTCATGATTCAAAAGGGTATTAGCAAGAAGGGGAAAGGCAAGGGAAAGGTTCCACCTAAGCCCAAGGATAACAAGGCTGAGCCTAAGTCCAAAGCCAATGAGAAAAAGGCACCCAAGCCCAAGCAAAAAGAGAGCACATGCTTCCACTATAACAATGATGGGCATTGGAAAAGGAAATGTCCTTTATACCTGGAAGAGTTGAGAGAGAAAGGACAACTAAGTTATTAGACCTAATACATACTGATGTATGTGGATCATTAAGCTCATCTGCTAGAGGTTGTAATACCCGGCTAGACTCCGGTATCGGAAT